>NW_004955472.1:7379169-7512908 GCF_000276665.1 Chinchilla lanigera | reverse complement strand
GGGAGATGTTTATTTAGCTCAGTTTGTAGGGGTTTCAGTCCATAAGGGGCTGTCTGCAAGGCAGGGTGGCTGGCAGAGGGGCAGTGCAGAGGAGAACAGTTCGTGGTGGGCAGAAGACAGCAAAAGCAAGCAAGCAAGGAGGAAGGCCAGCCTCTTTCTGTCCCTTATGTTGTATCCAGGCTACCAGGGTTAGGCCGGTGCCAAACAGTGTAATCACACAGCTTTAATCCAGCATCCCACACTCTACATTCAACACCTCTGAAAATGCCCGAGCTATGACCACACGAGGCTTTGGGGAGACATCTAGACCCAAGCCATAACAGATAGCATGAATAGTACAAGGGAGGGTGATGACAGTAAAGCTTTCTCCATTTTTAGCCAAATCACTCTCTAAGGGTGAATGTCATGGTGCTTGGGTTATATATTAATTTTAAAATATATAAAATATATAAATATGAAATATAAAGTATAAAGTATTTATATATTTTATAAATAAATATAAAATATAAGTAAATATAAGATAGTTTAAAATTATGGAAATATATGCACAATTTCTTAAGACTTATACTTTAAAATGTATACCAAATGACTACACACTGTGAATCCAGTGTGATTAGAATATCAACCCCCATACAAAGGAAGGATCACCAGAAATGCAAGTGGTATGAAGCAAGATGAGGCAGGCAGAGAAGTGCAGAGAAATGGACAGGTGAAGAAAAATGATAGAACAGGAACCCGATGAAGACCAGGGGAGAGACCTCTCCCTTAGTCACTCTGGGCTTGAGTTTTGCCAATATCTTAATAAGGAAGGATTAAAAGGAAATGTAATTAACTATAAGTTCAGCTAAAAAGTATTTATTGTTATTATACATACATCTATGCTTAAATTTATGAAACCATGTAGAGGCTATTCTGTGGTATGGATTAATCTCTTTTCAATAAATGCCTTTTGCTCTTTTCAAAACTTGAAGATGAAAACTAAAACCAAAAATCTTTTCTGATCCAGTTAAGTAGAGGAATTAAGTCTTTCGTTTTAATTTAATTTTACTTAATTGCAATGGCCAGAGATAGGGCAAACCTATTATTGGTCCTGTACACACAGGCTTTGTTCTGTGAAGCTTTAGTCTTTGTTAGCAAGGCCTTTATAATCATGATGTTCAATTTTTCTTATTCCATAAGTGATTCATATTAGTGATAGAAAACCTAGATAGAAAGTCAAAGAAGATATGTATAGAAAAGAAGCATTATCCATAAATCTGTTAAGAGAGAGCAACTGTCAGCACTTTTTACTGCATTTCCTTTTCTTTTATGAGCACATGATTAGGGATTCTTCAATATAGTTTTGAATCTTGTTTTTATTACTTAATATTATATGTTAACAATTTTACTATGGCCATCATTAATTGATTGTATTTTTGTCCCTGAAATAAATCAGACCATGCCTCCCCTAACCCAATTAAAACAAAACAGAATGATGCAAATACCAACCCCCCCCCAAAAAAAAAACCCACATAAACATACAAACCAGAAGCAAAAGCTCCCTGGACATCAACAGGGGTGATTAAATAGTACTGGCAGGGATGTGGCTGATTTTGCATAATGCCCTCCATTGAAAATAAATGCATGGTTTTTTGCTATTTTTCAAACTAATGCTTTAGAACAGATCTGCCAAAACTCCTAAAATGATCTCTGGCAGGCTTCACCTCTCATCTCCAAGCATTTGTGTTGCCCTGAATAATCACAGCTGATGCCTTCCTGGACACGTGTGCATACATGGCATGTACACACACATGTCATCATCATGGTCATCGTCATCATGATCGTCTGAACTGACAAAGTCCCATTGTCATGGTTTGTGTCTGGATGTCCCCCCAAAGCCTCATGCAGTCATGGGGTGGCTTTTAGAGTTTATGACTGACTCATGGTCCAATCTGGGATTATGGGTGAGTGCTGCACCTGCCCTGGGGTGGGAAGCCTGCATACAATATAAGGGAGGGAAGGAGACTTGCTTGTGGCTCCTCCCTTTTGCTCTTGCTGCTTTTGCTGTCTTCTGCCTCCATGAGCTGTTGCTCTCTGCCATTTGCCACTCTGCCTTGGAGCCAGCTAAGTACGGACTGAAACTCCACAAACTAAGAGCTAAGTAAACCTTTCCTTCTTTGATTTTGGACATCAGGTATTTTGTCTCAGCAACAAAAGAAAAGTAACCAAGACACCCATGAACATAAACACCAGCTATTTTGTGTGCAAAGTACCCCTTTTCTGCTGCCATAGTGGGCTTTAATCCATGACGACCCCTTTAAGCAAAGACAGAAGATCATCTTGGACGAAGGTTGACAAACCGGTGACACACCACATCAAAGGTCAGAGCCTCAGTAAGTCAAACGGAGAAGACTCTAGGTATGATTGCTTTCACAGATGAGGAAAGCAAGGCCCCGAGACATTAGGAAAATCATAATGTGGAAGTCACAGAAACATCATCACAAAGCCCCAACTGCCAGACTTCCAAGCGGAAACTCTTTTACAACAGCTGAGCTCAAGTACGAGCCATTTGGCTGTAACTCAAGAAAGCCGCCTGACAGGCAGCAGCCTGGAGCCTTTGTACAGATGAGGTTTCAAAAGAAAAGAGCCTTTCAAAGGCCCATAATGGCTCTTCACTGCCAGCTATTTTGGGGAGCAGCTTGGCTCCTGTGAGAAGCTCTGCTTCTCCTCAGGGCCCTGACCCGATCCTGCCTCCGTGGGCCGATGTTGGCTACTGCACTCATCCAAGCTTCTCCAAAGGAAGGGCAGGCCCAGATGTCACCTCTAACCGGAACACAAAGTCAGCGCGTGCTAGGGCCCAGATGGGTCGTGGCCCGGCCGGTGTGAAAGCAGGTTTTCTACATCTTTGGTCCTCACATGTTTAGTCTCCAAACTGTTGTTAAAAGTTCCCATATTAAAGTGATAGCTTTGGTGCCAAGGTCTCTTAGGAACTCCGGTCATTAGCCACCTACACGTGGGGGTGGGGCATGCCCTTCAGCGTGACAAGCGTTATAACGAGGGATGGAAAGCAATGGGTTCACATGCCCAGGACCCCCGTCTGAAGCAAGGATAGAAAGTACAAGGCGATGAAATAATACACATAAAGTTCTTAATAAATCTCTGTAACTCAAGAAATTGAGTTACTCTGTAACTCAAGTAACTTCTGGAAAACTCTTGGGTGCCTTGAACATGCTAGGAACTCAGCAAAGATGCGGGAAGCCTGAGCGCACAGGACTGGGCTTCCTATTTGCCGTGAAGCCTCCCCGTGTGGAGTTTCATTTCCCTCCTGGTTTTCCCACTTCCTCACACCATGCTGCAGTGGTGAGTGTGTGGTTGGGGCCCGGGAGGAGCAAGAGGAAAAACTCAAAATTTTGAGACATCTCACCAGGATGAGTAATGCTGCCCACAGTGTGTCCCAGGGATCACCATTTCTCTAAGTTCATGAGTGGTAACAAAAGAAAAAACGGTTCAGTAGCCAAATGCAGTTAAATGGGGGTGAGAGGGAGCATAAAACAGAACTAATTTCTTCACTAGACATCTTTGTAAGGTCTCTAACCTATGACTGGTCATACCGTGGGTCTTCAGTGGTGGTGAACATTCAGTGTTTAGTAACTCATTTCATGAAAGAAGAATGTCTTTTTTCATTGAGCATAACCTACAATGGGCTTTTGGGGAGGATTCTTGGTAAACACTGATCCTTGGATTTCTCTCCTTTTACTCCCCCATTCCTCTGAGCTCTCTTCCAGTCCTAGAGAAGAAAAGATGATGGATAAAAATGTTCATTCTCAAATTTGAGAATAATTGTCATGTGCAGTGTTTCCCACGTGCGAGTGGTTTGGTATCAACAGTAGCCACATCTGAAAGCAGCACGCGTACCTGAGCGCCATCCCGCCAGGCATGGAATCAGAACGCTCATCGCGCCAGATTCCTAGGTGGTTCCTGTAAACAATACAGTTTGAGATGCTGACCGAAGGTGCTTGGTACCGATGTCAGCAATTCTGATTCATGTGCCCACAGGAAGCTTAGGTATGCACATTTTAAAATGCCACCTGATTCTGATGTGGGTAGTGTACGGGCCCCTACTGAGAAACAGACCTCACTCAAGCGCCTATGGCCCAAGCACCCTCCTATCAGGCAATAAAACAGTCCCCAGAGCAACAGCATAATCACCTTCATTGTTAGAAACAGGAAGTGGAGCCCTGCAGCGAGAATGGGAAAGCCCTGGGCCAAGGTCACACGGGAGTCAGCGTGTACAT
This sequence comes from Chinchilla lanigera, assembly GCF_000276665.1. Lineage (NCBI taxonomy): Eukaryota > Metazoa > Chordata > Mammalia > Rodentia > Chinchillidae > Chinchilla > Chinchilla lanigera. The sequence goes on along the minus strand of NW_004955472.1, from coordinate 7,508,634 downwards.
TAATGTGAAGTGGCACCCTCCTGTCTGTTCTTCTCACCTTGCCAGTCTCTCTCCTCCTCCAGTGCCACTCAGCTCATCATTGACAGCTACTACATCGCTCTCGGAGTTGGCTGTTGTTTCTAGCGAAAGACCGAGAAAATGCTGCTGGCCATTTGTGCTTGCTAATGATGATTCCGATTAGCTCAGTTTTGTCAGCTGACTCTCAGGCCGACAAGGCCAGCAGCAGCCTGCTGATTCGACCAGGCCTGGCCCATTTTCCAATTACCAGCATCATTTGGGCTTGTTTCCTCCAACTGTGAACTTGCGGGAGCTCAGGTCATCTTCGGCGGTACGTGAGAACTCGAGGGTCTGGCACGTCTGCGTCTGTCAGTGTGCCCGCCTCCCCCGCCTAAGGAAGCGCCAGTGAGATGGCCTGTGCTTCCCGTTCCCAGGCTGCGGCTGCAGAGGCTGAAGAGCAGTCCCAGTGCGGGAATAAGGCAAGTCCTAGGGGTGAAGAGACGTGCTGGCTTCACTTCTTTCCAGCCTCTGGATTCCTAACTATATTCCCAATCAGGAGCCTGTTGGGGTGACAGCCATCCCAGTTCTTGGGGTCCGAGGGTTTTCCCAGGACGTGGGACTCTCAGTGCTAAAACCGGGAGTGCCAGTTACCCTGAGGCAGTGTGAGAGCATTGGACATTTGCCGGGTGAGATCTCTGGGATCTGGCGCAGAGAGTGCCTGGGGACTGCGGTCCTATCTTTCCCTATACGGTCCAAGGCTTACAATGTATCCCTTCACTGTTCTGCACTTCATTTTGCTTGCATTCTTTTTTTTTTTTTTTTTTTTTTTTGGTTTTTCTCCGGTACCGGGAACCGAACTCACGACCTTGCGCTTGCCAGGCAGGCGCTTTTGCCGCTGAGCTAAATCCCCAGCCCCTTTGCTTGCATTCTTTCTTGCAAATCAGATAGGAAGAAACATTTTCAGGTAGCAGACATCCACGTGGCGGTCTCTGGAAGCATGTTTTGAGATAAGGGTGGCATTAAGAAGGAATGGCTGCTGTGTACTCCCTTTCCGCGAGGACATATCATCCTTAAAATGCTCACCCCCATTCAAAAGCACATTAAACATTTGCAATGTACTAGGTACCACGGAAAATACAGGCCTATATCCTGTCTGCCCTCAGCCCTCAACTAACTGATGGTAGAGATGGATACAAATGCATTTCACTACACTTACTGGAGACCATCTAGGGAAAGGCAGAGAGCGCTAGGGAAGGGAGAGTTGAGGAAACCCCACTTACTGTGTGCTAATTACTTTACATGTATTGTCTCATTTAACAGCCTACATTTCTTAAGCACTCACCATGTGATTCACCCATTTAACTTCTACAATTCTAGTGTGCTTATGCTATGGTGAAGAAAACTTGGCTTTGAAAAGCCAAATAACTTGCTTCAGGTTGCAAGTTAGTAGACGAAGTGTCCCAGGCTGGAGCCCAAGAGTGTGAGTCTTGTCTCATGCACTGCATGATACTGAATCATGTCCTTCTGTGGTGTGCCAGGTACTTGTTCAACAGCAGCAGCTGGGAGGGCTCTGGGACCAGAGAAGTGTGGCTGTACATGGCAGAAACGCAATGCGAAGTGTGAAGGAAACTGCCTTCTACGCTGTGGAATCCCAAAACGTGACTCTAGAAAGCTCCCATCAGCAGCATGGGATCTCTGGGAATGCCAACAGGCCAATGAGCGAACCGTCTGGGCAAATGCCGCCCTTCTGGCTAGCTGCACTGGACTCCAAAGAATGCACAACCAGAACGTGAAGGCAAACGCCTGACTTCATTATCCTTTGAGGACTGATGATGAGTGACTTGCATTATTTTATATAATCTAGATTGCACTGTCAGTCTCTCAAAAGCGTATTTTCTTATGCATGTAAAATATCTGAGCAACTTGTTTTGTACCTACAGAGTACTCAGTATATGCAGATCAACTACAAACGCATTGATATGATTTATCTGATCACAGTATTACAGTACATTGCAACAGGAGGCTTAGCAGTCAGGTATTCTAGCACAATCAACTCCTGAAATTACAGCACTAACAATCCACAAATATAACACTCTTAGAGGACATGGATATGCTCAGTATGCAGAGCCTGATATTATATCCTTATAAATAGGCTCAGTATCTATTCTTACGTTTTGTAGGTTTGGGTTTGTGGGAAGCAAATATACAACTTCAGATAACTCAGTATTTAAAAAACATACTAAAATTAATCTTTTCTGTAACTATAGCAAAATGTAAGTGTAGGAAGAGGACTGTTTTAAGCAATATTTAAAGAAATATAAGCTTCTGAGGAAAAACATACCTTTCTTGTTCACTTCCACTGTTAATAATTCATGATTAATCTCATCAGAGTTTTTCTCCCAGGCACACACACACACATGCACTTATCTAGAACACTGGCTTGTTCAAGGACTGACTGCGACCCTGAGACTCCAAGTCAGCTCCTGGCACTGCCAGGTGCTAGAATCCCTGGGGCCCTTCTTCAGTTATAGAAAATAACTGAGAGGTTTTTGATAGCAAAGAAAGGCTTTCTCTGCTTGTTGATTTACACTCAGTTTTATCTTACAATGGCCTTTATGCTTCTGTGCATAAAGGAGAAATTGACTTTCCCCTCTATCCACCTAATGTTGCGGTTTGTCTAGCTCAGCAAAACTGAAAGTAGGCGTGCGTGGGAGAGCCTCTGCCTGATAGTTGACTTTTGAGGAAGGTATTTTTTTTTCCACCTGCACGGACCTGAGGGAAGGGAACACAGACCCTCAGATGCAGCTGTTCTAAGAGACTGCAAGTGTCTCCTGGCCTCTTCATTTATATGGTTCCTTCCCACTTTTTCCTTTCCTTTTCCTCTTTTTTGCCCTTGACACTTTCTGAAACTAGCTTTGTCAACCATTGCTAGTCGTTCAGTCCTTTCAGTTGTTTGCACAACCTTTCTCCTTGCAGTGGCTGTTTACCCAACAGCTTCTACGAAGGATGAACTAGAAGACCATCATACATTTCTGATTCTTTCCACACAAGTCGTCCAACTACAACGAATCCCTGGCCCGAGAGTTTTCTAGTAAGCTCTCCTTTAGCCAGTGCTGTAAGAAACATCTCAATCACACACAAAAATGTCGTGCTCTGTTCTAGAACTGCGTGATGCAAAGCAATGTGTTTTTTACCATATACTCCCATAGAACGATCAGTGATTGCGAGCTGAGAAATTCTGAGGTGACATAAAATTTACCAACATCTTCTTTGCCAGATAGAGATCCTATATTGATATAAACATGTCTTTCACGCTTTGAATTTTGACTCTTTCACATTTGGGGTCCTGCTGACTCAGGACTGCCCCGCCTAGAGCTATTCAACACCCAGAGATGCTAACGAGCCCATCCACAAGCTGTTCACAACCAACCAATACAAAGCAGCCAATCTAGGCCCAGGCCCCAAACACCTCCTCCATTAAGCTCTCATACTAACACAGGTACCAGACTGCTAGAGGCAACCCTGTGCCCCCGAGCCTGCTGACATTATTCAAATTAGTCAACCCTAAGCCTGTTCACCCTCCTTTGCCTGTGTCTTCCCGGGAAACTCAATAAGCTCCTGCCCATATTTTTTCTGCTCCATCTCCTCCCTGACCCAGGGCTTCCCCATACGGTTGTTGTTGGTGTGGCAGGACCCTTTCTCGGGATGCGTGAGTATAACAAGCTATCTTTTCAATGGTAGCCACCTGACTTGTTGGCCTCAATGTACCTACATAACAGTAAAAGGAATAATTTAAAACAGTAAGAGAAAGAGAAACAAAAGCAGACAGCCGGGCCCCAGCCTTCTGGCCTTTATTCCAATGGACCTGGATGAAATCTAGGTGCTCTATTCAGCCATTTTAGCAAGCGAAGGCCTAATTTTATTCTATCCTACAGGACATGAAGGCACTGGCTAGAGCCAACTAGAAAGAGCTGTGATGAAATCCGGGCCATTAAAGAATCACCTGTTAGAAGGGTGACGGGGTTTTTAGGGGCCTGACTTCTAAAACAAAACTGAGTTACACAGCAACAAAATACCTTATGCAGAAAATACAAATGATCCCATTCACTCATACAATAATACTAGAGATTTATCCTGGATGTTCTAGATTCTGATACACCCCCTATAACTCCCTACCAGGAGATTCAGTGTTAAAGGCAAAGTCCCTGTGATACTGTATTCTTATTCAGGGCTGACTTCACTCCCTGTCTCAAAGGCAGTTTTACTTGAGTTCGTAGGCCTGGTAGCTGTCGTAGGTGCTAAATATTCCTTTACTACTGAGAGAATGTTTCTGATCATCCTTAATTAATAATATTAGATAACATGACAGATCAAAGATGCCCTTATAAGAGAATAGATAAATAAGTGAATGAGCTGAGAATCAAAGCTCCTTCTTCCAGCCCAAACCACTATATTCCCATTATATTATGCCGCCTCTCAGAAGGCAATCGTCTGGCAATAGTTTATTGGTAGCAGTGGACACCTTGGCATTTCTTGGCCCTTGGTTGACTGCTGAACCGCGTCCAGTTCTGCACCCTTTCGGCTAAGGTCTATCAGTGGGCACTTTCCCTGCGCCTGGCAGTGTACTGTGACAAACGGCCGAGCCCCTGGGCACGACTCAGGTGCTTTTAGTGCAGGCCACACTTACCAAGGGCTCCAGCTCCTTTCGGTCTATGAGGTTCATCTCCGTGACGAAGTAGTAGAAGTGCTTGTAGCAGGTGTTGACGTGGGCCTCCGCGCCCATCACAATCACCCGGTCGAAGTGGTGGATGTACACGTGCACGAAGACCCGGAAGAGGCGGCACAGGATCTTCTTGCAGATCTGGAGGAAGTTCTTTGGGAAGGGGACACCTGGGGAAGCAGAGGAGAAAGGCATGGGACCATGGCAGGAAAGCTGCTTTTCCTCTGACGCCTACAGTACGAACCCTGGCAGAGAGGGGGAGATGCCGCAGATAGCGCGGCTCTCCCTGTCAGGATTAAGGGGTGGGGGGCTGCGGCAAACTGCAAAGCCCTTCCTCACTGCTCCCTCTCCGGGGGCAGCTTCTCCTCCGGACGGCAGCGGCCAAACAGGGACAGAAGCCCGGGCTTGGGAGAGCTTCTGCTTTCTCAAGATAATTCAGAATTCTGGGGTTTTGTGTGAACCTGCTGCGCTTAAGAAATGTTAACAACTAGTTTGAAGTTAAAAAAAATTACTGCAGGTTAGAACAAAAATCTGTCTAGTTCAGACTTGGCCCTTAAGCTACACATTCACAAATTCTGATTCAAAATTCTTCCCAAGGAACATTTTTTTCTGAGGCAGGCAAATTCGGCAAACTCTGTAGGTGCCCGGCATCAGACTCACTCCCACTCCATCTCTTTGAGGGAGGTCAGAGTTGGGTCTCTTTGTGTTTTAATTTTTTTCATACCCCAGAAAGGGCAAGTGGTTAGAGCCACTCAGGTTCCCCACTACTCCCAGGTCAGTCAAAGGAGCAAATAGTGGAATCGCAAGCCCATTTCCCTTTCCTCTCTACAATGCTGCTTAGCTCCTGTTATTTGCACTGTCCTGAAGAGGTAGCACACTGTGATGGGTTTCTGAGCTACAGACTTTGTCTGAATTCCTGTATGATGTGGGCCAATTACCCAAGCTCCATTGCTCCTCTGTAAAGGTCAGACTGCATGAGGCCTGCCTTGCATGCTTGGGAGGCTGTTACCGTGAGTAAGACCCTCCTCCAGTGTCTAGAAGACACTCAGTGGGAGAGTCCTCCTTCTCTCTGCAAGGTAAGGGCAGGAGCACCTAGCTGCTGTTATAAGGAAATCTCCGTCATCAAGAAAAGACAGACATGACGACCGGCTTTAGGACAGAACTGCAGAACTGTGCTCCAGGCGTGTCCCCGGTCCCCAGGCACCCGGCAGTCTTGCTGTCCCTGCCTCCGTAGCGACTAGTGACAGCTGTGAGGCATTCTGTAAAAGAGGATCACCTGGGACACTAGGTAGGATGAGAGGGATGGAACAGGCCTGCCATCCGCAGAGACGGGAACCTCCTTCCCAGGGGCCCCATACTGATACCAGCTTTCCTTCAGAAATGAGGCGGCAACATGTCCAATAAACCCTGGGAGCTCTTGGGCACGGCTTGGAGCTGACGTTTTGGGGATGAGGGTGAGGGGAGCTTTGAACATGGAGGGCGGCCGCATGCAGAACTTATGGCTTTTCCTGCTGAAGCAGGGCCACTCAGCCACCGCTGCAGGGTAGAAGAGGGTCTGGAAGCCTGAGGTCCAGAGGTGAAGGACTCTCCTCTATGATGGGTGCTTCGGCCTCAGAAGGGAACTCCTGTAACTGCTGCCTGGAGGTCTGAACATGTTCTCTTTACAAGCTATCCATGAAGTCTTATTATTCCCATTTTATAGACAAGTAACACTGAGGTTCTGCAGCATGCTTTTTCTTGCTAAAGAGTGGGACAGGGTTGGGATTTTAACCAAGACAACCCAAGTCTAAACTGCGGCATGGGTACGTTTCGTGTCACTTGTTCTCGTGCCTGGCTAGAGGCACCACTAGATCGCTCAGCGTGATAAGGCATCTACAGCTCATTCTCTATTGGCACAGAAATATAAACAATCCAATGAAAGCCAGTGGTGACAAAAGGGAGGGACAAAGTCCACAGCCTCACAAGCCACACATCTGGAGGCCACGGGAGGTCAGCTAACATATTCTGTGGCCTACCAGGAGAACTGTGCTTTTCTTGTCCAGGCTTTAAGACTACAAGCCTGAGACTAACAATAAAAGCTAAGATTTACTGAACACTTGCTATGTTCTAGGGACTATGTCAAAAACTATGCGAATCATCTCAGTCTCAGAATGGCATTTAAGTTACTATTTCTATCTTACAGATGACTAAATAGTGCTGAGAGAACTAAGTACCGTACGGCCACCTGGTGGCACGGTCTGGCTCCAAAGCCCGAGCACCCAGCACCTTGAAAACTGCAATGCCGCTCTACTGCTCCGCGCACACCTTCCTCTTCGAGGTGCTGCCTCTCTGGGCTGCCTGAAGCCTCCCCTTCCCCGGCTTCGGTCAGGTGGAGGCGCACCAGGCGCCAGGGACTCAGGGAGCTCCAGTGTCGCCAGTCTAGCTGCCTGGCCCTTCCAGCCTTTACTCCGGCTACAGAGGAGGCAAAGTCCAGAGCACTGTGAGGATGCGTACAACAGCCCAGCCCTCTAGATCCTCTGCCGTCTCTTCTCCTGCTCCGATTCCTGCCTCCGTTCAGCTCCAAGCTCTTCGCTCTGCCTTCTGTTCTTCACCTGTCTCTATCTTGTTTAAGGCCTTAGAGGTGGTTTCTCCTCTCTGGGTTATGGCTTTCAAGTGGACGAGAGAAGCGGGCTTAGAGTCTGGAAGACCTCGTCTAAAATCTGGGTCCTTCTACTTACCAGCCGCATAGACAAGCTACATCACTGCTCCAGTGTACTGTAAAACTGATCAAACGTGCTGATAGTGGTTTTAAACTAGCATCTATACTGTGTCTAGCCCTTCATGGGGAAAAATTTCGTTACTTTGCACCTGAATTTCTCAGGTAGGCAGGACTCCAGGCTCAGAATCTCTTGGTTCTGGCTATAAAGTTGGCTTGATTCGATCGTTCTCTCTTTTTTTTTATTTTTGTGGATTTATTTTTATTGACTGGGATCTAGGGCATGGGATGGGAATGTCACCTTGGGGCACACCCCCTCCTGCCCACAGGGAATGTCCATTCTAATCTTCCTGGGGTATTTTCTGAAGCCTTCTCTTTTTATTGGCACTGCCCCTGCTGGCAGCAGCCTCCTCGGGCCCACTGCTGACTGGGAAAGCTGCAAGTGCTTCAGATGAAGACATGCTCACCTCGAACCACCATCCGCCCAGGCCAGCTCTGAAAGCCAAGAAGAAGCTCGAATCCTAGCAAGCCTGGAACCCCACGGAGTTCTCAGCAGAGCCCACAGACAAAATCCAGCTCAATGCGTGAGGGATTGAGAACAGGAAAGCTACATTTGGGAAATCCATTCAATTAGTAACACTTCAAAGGCCAATTCTATAGCTTGTATATTATTTTAGACCTTTTACCCCTTTCTCTTCTGCCTACCAGATGTTCTATTGTGTATGTTAAATAAACCTTTTCAAAAGGTGGGAAAAAGAAGCAATGGTTTCCCCAGATGCAGAGAACATGGGTGACCCCCTCCCCCAGATTCTGGAATTTCTCCTCTTGGCAACTGGTCACAGAACAGCAAGACAGGCAAGATTCAGCCCGCTGTTCTGACTAGCTCAGAAACCACCACAGGGACAAAGGGCAAACAACTTCTGGGTCCTTAACCTGTTGCTCATAAAAAGCATGAGTTGTATTTTCTTCTGAGCAGTCAGAGACTTAAAGGTGTTTTTTGCTTAAATCTGTGACTTTTCACTTCAGCCTACGAATGCCTAATAAGCAACTAAAAGGAGAACGAAGCTTAGCTCTCGTTTTACATCCTTTTCCTGAAAACTTTAGATGTAGCCACGTTAGTCATTCAAGGAGTGTCTAGCTGAAAGTTGACAGAACAAAGTTTATTAGTCCAAAGTTTACCTAGCTTAACTCATCCCCCTTCAAGACAGAGAACACAAAAGTAACGAAGGGACACCTGACTACCAGCTGCTTCTAGTTCCAGACCCCCTCCCTGAGACGCTACTGAGAAGTCTCCAGTCACTGACTGTCCCAAACTGGTGTCACCCAGGTCCCAGAAAAGCAGAGCACCGCAGGACTGAAACCATAGCAGACAGGGCTGCTGCGTGGGAATGGCACTGCCCCTCAAGCCACGGGGATTCCTCCAGAGCCACAAAACTGGGACTAAGACAGTGACTGCCTGGACCCCAGCACACGACAGCACCCCACAGAACTGCTTCCGGGTCTTCTGTGGGTGCACCAGCCTGATGCTCCTCATCGCAGTGCGCCCCTCCAGCTACTGCACAAGCTGCAGTCCTTTGCCTGCCTTCGCTCTTGTTTTCCAGGGAAAGCCTAGGCCCGTGATTCGTACTTGTCGCTTTAGCTTCAGTTTCTATTGCACTGCTACCTCAGTTGTCGGAGGGCTCCAAGCTCAACCTTTCCACTGCTCAAACAGCAAAGTTCAAAACCAAAAATCTGCTCGGTGTTCGTAACTTTGCTAGATAGTCAAACTGAAAATCTGACTTGAAAAAACTTGTACAGGCCAAGAGTGAGTCGGTCACGTGTCACACCTCACTGCGGACACCAAGGGGTGACGCTTCAGTCTAAGAGCTGCTCTCACCCTGGCAACACATAGTGAGTGTGTTAGTGCGTTAAAACACGCATCCTTGTGATTTTTTTTGAGCTTTATTTGCATAAAATATTGTAAGCACGACTCCAAAGAAAGTTATCGATACCAGCAGTAAAGCTGAGAGCAAAACTGTGAGAACCATGATGGAGTTAAAGAAAATATCATTGTGAAATTTGTTAAAGTCCTAGAAAAATGAATTCACAAGTATAATTTTGGGGCCTGAGAACCAATGATTTGGTTTTCTATTATTTTTTAAGGGAAAAATATGTTCAGTTCTTGAATTTTTTGGTGTTCAAACATGGATTTAGAGCAAATTGAGTTTTACAACGGAGGTACCACTGTATTACTAAAGCAAGCACCTACACAAGCCTGTGACAGAGCCACTCCCTTCAGTGACAGAAAACAGACCAACCTGAGGGTTTTGTCTTCTTCATTGTGCTGCAAAGAAGTATCTCATAATAGTCACAGGAAAGGGAGACTTGAATGGGACCTGAGATATGCCTGTGGGATGTCACTTAATCCCATAACATCCTGAGCAATGCTATTATTATTTCAGTCTTTTAAAACAGTGTCTCTGAGACTTAGCTCAGTTAAAGCACTTTTTCCAGGCCACAAAGTTAAAGGGAGATGGAGATTTCGCTCCAAAGCACGGACCCTGCTCCTACGGGCTGCAAGGCTGCAGGGAGCAGATGGCTGAGACCTCCACTTTGCAGGCTCCACTTAGCTCGAAAGGCGAAGCTTGCAGGATGAGCTCAAAAATTGTAAACTGGACACAAGGACATATCCCTATAACCCCCTCAGCCTGGGAGGCTGAAGCAGGAAGATTGCAATTTCAAAACCAGCTTGGGAAACTTAGTGACTTAGTGAGACACAAACTCAAAATTAACAATAAAAGAAGTGGAAATGTGACTGTGTGAAAGCCCTGGGTTCAACCCCCAGTACTACAAAGCAAAAAAGTTTATTTAAACAAGTACAGTCTATCAGTATGCAGAATGAAAGGCTAGTGGATCATGTCAAAGGGATGCCTGATTGGTGACAAGAGCAACCTCTCCATGAGGGGAGGTGCACGGCTAGGCCCGGGAAAGGGCAGTCTATGCGGCCCACAGGGGTGCTCTCAGCTGCATCAGGACCACAGCCAACCTCTGTCTGTGTCCCATCAGGCTCTGTTGAGCGTACAAGATGCTATGAGCCTCTGCCTCAGGATTTCTTAGTATGTATTTCACAAATGACTAATTCTGCGAGAGCCTTGGTTCAAACGAGGTCATGAGGGTGAAATACATTTACTAAAATGCAGCTTTCATAAAAGTTTACAACAGAGTCAAGAGTAGCGAAGGATCTGAAAATACCTGTAGCAAGAAAGTCCTATATAACTCTGGATTCCTCTTTTTCTTTTTTTTTTTTTTTTTTTCTCCGGTACCAGGAACCGAACTCACGACCTTGCGCTTGCCAGGCAGGCACTTTGCCGCTGAGCTAAATCCCCAGCCCCGGATTCCTCTTTTTCTCACAGTATTTATTGGTTTAAAACACTCAGCCGTAGTCAGATTGCGGAGGCTTCATTTCTGCCTTTGCTGCCTAAAAATAACGTAACCATATACAAATGTCTTAGTTGCTCTAAACCTCAGTTTCCTCATCAGAAAATAAGAGGATATATTAATACTATGAAGCTCAAGAGGTAGTTGTGAGCATTGAATACATACACATATAAAAAGCCTTGCTTTCATGCCTTCCAGATAGTAAGCACTGTATTAAGAACTACCAGTTTTAGTGTCCCATTGACCAAATACTCTTTGCAACATATGTTGGGATTAGATTCCTCTTGTATATTTATTTTCAGGAGGGCAGTCTTGGTATTAGTATGACAATTATGAACTTGCAAGAACTGAAGAATGGCAGGCAGCCAGTTAGGGTCCAGGTTATATTAGACCTTGAATTATTTTCTGTAAGCTTCTCATACTTGTACTGCTGGAAGTTCTCTGAACAGAAGGACTGTTTGTACTTTGATTCTACTTTTAAAAAGTATCCGACACAAGCAAGATAGGGAATATGTTATATAAAAATGGAATCAGAAAAGAGCAAATCTTATTTAGTCAAGATGTGAGTCTATCATCTCCTTTTTGGGGAAGGAAAAAAAGCCCATGGCAAAAATGCTAGCCTTTTTCTTTTTAAAATCAGAGTCTTTATGTGGTCCTGGCTTGGAAGGTCGCACACTGTTTGGGGAGAAGGGAGGAGAATTCTGCAGTGAAGAACATTTTGATCTCACTTAGGGGCGGAAAGAAAGAACCTGAAATGCCTTTCTTTTTATACTTTCCCTCTTCTCCTTTCAATCTACTTTTTCAGGTGGCTATAGTGAATTTGCAGTCACTATACACAACTAGAAAGTTAATGCCAGACAATATTAACCAAGAGTCTTAACAGAAATAGATTATATATTTAAGGGTTTGGAGTTAAACTTTGACTAGTCTTCTAACAACACAACCAAGGACAATAATTCAACAGATATCAATGGATGATACTGAAAATGACGTTTGATCAGAAGATCTCTAGTGACAAAGCATGCCCTTCCTCTATCCCACCGTGAGCTGCATTACACACGGTAATGGTCAGATTAGAGCTGGGAAATTTCAAACCCCAAGAAATTGGCCTGAAATATTCAGATAAGTAGTCCTCCAAAGGTGATCGAGCTCAAGGTGTCTGTGGATAACCTGGATCTCTATGACCCTGGTCATATGGTGTGTCTTGCTCTCTACAAATGAGTCAGTACTGAAATGGAATTTGGGCAACTGAAAATAAGGCCAGGCTGAGCTCAGATTCCAGAATAAGACAGAGCAACCAACATGCCCGGGCAGAGGTCAGAATTCAAGCTAATCACTCACATGAGGGTCTAGCAGGAATCTGCTCGGTCGTCAGAGTCAGTGCAAGGCTAGAGTTTATCAGCAGGCAGGTCAGGAGGAGGCTGGCCAGGGAACGGGGGTGGAGGCGGGGCCTAGGTGAGTCTGCAGGCCTGGAACCCGCCAGGAAGGCCTGATGAGACAGCTCTGCAGTGCTGTCTGCTGCTCGGGATTCGGTATGCAGTCAGGAACCAGCCTCTGACAGCCCTGCTGAGTTCATCTGTGTGTCTAACCACAACTTTCTGATCTCCAAGCCACACTCAGTGTGAGAGCTAAATCGAGCATAGAATCTAATAATTTCTCTGGGGCCTCATCTGGAGTCGCCTTTCATCTCTGACTTCGTAAATCGCCTTTCTCCCAAACAAAATTAAATAGAAATTCCAGTAATTTCTGAGCTTCAATTCATTTTTCCTTCTTCCTCTATCCATCCTCTTCCTTTCCCTTTCACTAAGGCCTCAGATGCCCCATTGAATCCTTTTTCAGGAAATCCAGAAAGGAAATAAGTTTTCTGCATGGCATCTACTATTCCTTTTATCCTGTTACAGGGAAGAAAAAGGAAACAAGTCCCTCAGAGAAGGCAGAAATGCCTTGGGTGACAAAGGGCCAAAGTCAGACAAGACCTAGAAGGGAAATTTCTGAGCAGGGGCTGATCCTTGCTGCTTTCATTATTTTCTCTTTTTTTCTGAAGAGAAAGGTGGCTGTTTGGCACTGATTCTCTGGCACATGATCAGGGCTGGGCTGAGCCTGGGCTTTGGAGGTTTGGGGCATCATAACTTGTCTCCATGGACCCCAGAGAACTGCCCCAAACATCCAAGCTCTGAGAGATATTCCACCCTCCCCGTTTACCTACTCAATTCCTCTTCTGTCTTTAGAGCTCATCTTAAAGTCTGCCCTTGCTCCTCAGCGCTGGCCCTTGGTGTCTGCTAGCCTGCTCCTGAAGTCCCGAGCACAGACTGCGATGAGAATTGTAGCTACCTGTGGAAATCCCGGCTTCAGATCTGTGGCATCTCAACTGCGCCCTCCATGAGGCCAGGGACTGTGCCAGTCCTCCTGCTGGATGTCTCGTTAGTGTCAGCACGGAGCCACGAGCAGGAGGATGGGAAATAAACGCTTGCCGATTGTTAGGGCTGAGCGCCTCTGCCGTGCTTTTAGCCTGAAATCAGTGCTCAGAAAGCCAAGGGATGCCCCAGGACTTACACGAGCTGACGGGTGGTGGTCAGCTGACGGGATCTGAACTCGAGTCTCTCCGACTCCAGGGCCTAGGTCTGTTCTTTCCATTCTGTCATGAGGCTTTGTAAAGTTCTCAGGGGTCTTTCCATCTCACTCCAACCCAACTGGGAGAAGCAGGAAAACAGAGCTTATGAAAAAATGGAAGTGGAAAAGGGCAGCGCAAGGCTTCCTTCCCCAAGGGCTCAGCACGGGTAAGGGCGCTGGTGAAGTCCCCAGCCCTGGCACTCATCACACTTGGGTCCACAGTGAGGCGTCTCTGCTAACTTCCCAGGGCTTGGTTCCTTATCTGTGCATGAGACTGGAGCTGGCGGCGGCCGTGCTACTGTGCTTGGAAAGATGGCTCTTCCTCCTCCCCGGTGGCCAGGGAGAACACAGGAAACAGGAGAGGTGATGCTGCCTTATCCCTCCAAAGGGTGAACTCTTTCCTCAAAAGCAGATTCGGAAGGCATGACACATGGACTGTGAGCTGTCTCGGGAGATTCCACATTGACACAAGATAAAATCGAGCACCCTGGCCAGTCCTCTGAGGCTCTGATGGCATGTTAGTAGCAACACTCAAGAGTGTTCGCGTTTCTCCTTTAAACTGTTGTTCATACCTCGGAGCATCTGCCCTGTCCTTTTTGTCCTTGGAGTCCCATAACAGGATGGCAGTGCGTGTGAAAATCCCTCTACATGTCGTAAAAATCCCTCATTCCCAATAGCTCATGAATAAAAACAACATCCCACTCATGTGGGAAAAGAAAACAGACCTCCTCTGGCAGTGTGGCTGAGAACATACCATTTCCAAAATACTTGCAAAACAAAATGCAATTGGATCACAAGGAGGGAAAAAATGAACACAGATGTTTCTTAAAAATACACATTCCCCTCTCCTTAGTTTACTTTCTTCCTCTTTCATATCCATCCACGTTCCCCTGCATGCATATATATATATGTATATACACACACACATATATGATATATCATGATGTATATGTGATGCTCTTGCTGATGCTGATGAAAATTCAGCTGTGGAAGAGGTATTCCTTTCAGCAGATGTTTTGTGTTATCTCAGTGTGTTCCTCCAGAAAGTGTCTGTTCACCCTGCCAAAGAAAACAACCCTGTGCAGCAGGACTTTGTTCTTCTGCCTAAAAAAAGTCCCCAAACAAACCAACAGCTGCAAATGCTTAGAAATAAACCAGCTACTATTCTATTCTACAAGTCCCTTCCTCTGCAGCCTCCCCCGCCCCCTTGTGGTCCCCTCCAGTCTATCGTGGTGGTTAGACTGAAAGAAAGGAAAAGAGACCAACATACAATTATATGTTCTAAACAGATTGTTAATTCTTTCAGGCATGCCATTTTCCAGGCACAGGAAGTGCTGTTTCAGCCACCCAAAGGAGCAACTGTGAATACAGCGTGCCTGCCTGTCACACTTCCTCTAGCCCCTCAGCACCACTTCTCGGTTCCCAGAGGCTTCTCCTTCCCCCATCTCCAGGATTTCTGCCTTGGTCCTCTGCCTTCACTGCATGGGAGCTGAGGAGAAGCAGACGGAGGAAGACCCAACGAAACCTGAGAAAGCTGTTCCCCACAGATCAACAATAAAAGCCATTAAAAACGAAACCCTCACTAGTTCAAGCCTGCCCAGTTTGCTGAAAATCGAACAGGCCCAGTGAGATGGAGCATGCTGAGAATGAGATGTTAATGAACTTCAAGTTAGGCTGAAGAGCCAGTAACTTGATCATGAGCACCAGTTAGAATGTGAAAATGACCCAGATTTCTTGTCATGCATGTGATATTGTGACCATCCACACAAATAAAACCATTCTTTATTCACCAGTAGATGCTTTTTTCCATTGTGTGTAGGGCAATTAGTACCAAGCCTTGTCTGAATAGTTTATAATCTACAAGCTTCTTTCAACTCCACTGCCTCTTCCCTAGCTCAAGCCATGTCATCTGCCTGGCTTACGTGGCTCCCCTTTCAGGGCACTACCTTCCTTATTTGTGTACGTCTCTAATCTCCACCTGTCAGATGTGGGATCTTTCTGCTATGCAAATTGAGGCAGAAAATCTGGTAGCATAATGAATTTCTGTGTAAAACTCTAAGCTTCCTAGTGCTCCCAAAGTGAAAGCAAAGCTCTTGGGGCTGGGGATTTAGCTCAGCGGCAAAAGCGCCTGCCTGGCATGCGCAAGGTCATGAGTTCGGTTCCCGGTACCAGAGAAAAACCAAAAAAAAAAAAAAAAGAAAGCAAAGCTCTTTATGTGATTTCTCACACATGCATCTCTCTGTCATCACCTGGCTGGTGCACATAATACTTCAGCCATTTAGAAGTAAGATCCTCTGGCTCACTCACTTCGAGGTGTCACCACACACAGGATTGGCACCCAGAAAACACCTTCCTCAGCTTCTGCTTTTTGTCTGGCCAACTCCCACTTGCTACTCAAGTCTCAACTGACCTAGCACTTCTTGCAGAGTGTCCTCGCTGCCCACCTTGCTCTCTATTTAGGCATTCGGTAACTCTCTAGATTTCTCATATGATATATGAGTGCCGTCTCACACTATCCTTTTCTTATTACTGTTTCCCAATCGACTAACAATTTTTTGATGTCAAAAGTGTACCTGGTCACAGTTCTATGCCTGGCATTAAATGGATGCCAGAACGTGGTGATTTTCAGTAAGTATTTATTGGGCAGATACAGTGGAATGAATGTTTATAACCATCCTCAGATGCATGCATTGAAAGTCCGACCCACAGCCTGATGGCTGTAAGGAGGGGCCCTTTGGAAGCTGACAGGTCATGAGAGCAGACACTGCATGAACGGCATTTGTGCCTGCATAGAGGAGGCCCCTTTCTTCCTCCATGTGATGCTACAGCCAGAAACTGCTGGCTGTGACTCACAGTGAATTTACTGTTGCCTTGGTCTTGGACTGACCAGTTCCCAGAACTATGGAAATAAATATTTGTTGTTTATAAGCCAAACAGTTTGAGGAATTTTTGTTATAGCTGCTCAAGCAGACTAAGACAGTGAACGTATGAACAATAACCACATAAACCAGAGCAATGTGGGGCTGGTGAGATGCTCTATCCGCCTGGTTTTCCCTTACATTGTCCAACTCCCAGCAGTGGCTCTTGAGTCATGGTCTGAAAACCTTTGCTCTTTGGAAAGATGCCCAGGTAATTGCCATGAGGCCCTATTTAACTTCGGCATGTTAAAGGCAGTAAGACTGCAGTGAAAATTAATACAAATTTATCTCAACATCTCAATGTCTTTCTATTAGGTTTCACTAATAGTAAGGCTCAGCAGTGCTACACATTTATAGTCAAATATCTAGTTTCCCAGAGTTTTAAACTTTGCAATATGCAAGGCTTGATAACTAAGCCTGATCATTTTTTTGGGTGGAACTCAACCTGAGGGGTGCTTTGCAGAGCCAGAAGGGAACAGGAAACAGAGAACAGGAAGAAATTCACCCGAGACAGGAACATAACCTGTGGGGGATCTTTTCTAAATAGAAAGGGTCTAAGAAAGGGACTTGTACCAAAGAAGTCGAGGCAGATTCTGCAAATGTGCACCCTGCCATTCGGAGTTGAGAAGAGGATTCCGTGGACGCAGAGATGCTGTTAGTTCATCTGCAGGTAAGAGCCAAAGAGAGAAAGTTGATTGGATCAGGGTGAAACCAGAAATATTTCTCCAAAATCTGATCACTGGGTCAGAGTTGACTTAGCTTCATGAACTGAATTGTACAATTTAAGTCAATGATTTACTTGAATGTATTTTGAACTGTAAGCCCTCAGGGGTTCCAAAGGAACATAAACGAGTAAGGAAAGCTGGCTGTAATAAAATAGGGAATGCTCTGGACTTAGTCAAGCTGGAAAGCATGTTTTTCAGGAAAGGAAAAAAAGGCTTTCCATCTTAGCTCACTGTCATGCAGCAGGAAAATAGATCCAGGATTGCCAGACC
Organism: Chinchilla lanigera; assembly: GCF_000276665.1. NCBI lineage: Eukaryota > Metazoa > Chordata > Mammalia > Rodentia > Chinchillidae > Chinchilla > Chinchilla lanigera. The sequence goes on along the minus strand of NW_004955472.1, from coordinate 7,491,282 downwards.
TGGTCTTCAAGAGAAGCCAGAAGTCTAGATTTCTATGTGAAATTGTTGCATAGTTGGAGGTTTGTTAATTCAAAATATTTTTAAAATTTCAAACATATTGTTTAACATTTTTAATGTATATTTAACCCAGCCTAGAAGTTGACTACAGAGTGATAGGTTAATTTTAAAAAACATTAAATTAAGAAATTAAAAAAGAAAAACAGTCTGGTAGCAATATGCACATGCAATATTCAGATCTTGTTTCTAATAGCATTTTTCTTTTTTTTTTTTTTTTTTTTTTTTTTTTGGTTTTTCTCTGGTACCGGGAACTGAACTCACGACCTTGCACTTGCCAGGCAGGCGCTTTGCCGCTGAGCTAAATCCCCAGCCCCCAGCATTTTTCAATAATAGGAATTAGGGTCCCTTTAAGAAATGGCTGATTGTAGAGCTGGGTATAAAAGATGGGCTAGAACACAAGAAAGTGCCAGAAAGAAAGGATGTACTCGAGAAGAACCAACATGAGGACTGTCAAAGGGCCATGGGGGCCAAACTGCAGGAGCTCTGGAATGGCCAAAGCTGGAACAATCAGAGCAATAAGATAGAGGAAGTAGGTGTAACACAAATATCCATAAATCTACACTGATACACGTAAATGGTTAAATAATAAATTGGACACTGAAAAATCTGTGCAGCAGATTTCTAAATAATTTACATATATATTCTCCACTTGAGGACAAGGGACTCCTGAACATGGGCCACACTCAGTGACTAGCTTCCAAAGAGTACAGGATGGAAGAAGGGAATCCCCATACCACAGAGATCTGTGAAACATGCCTTGGGCCGATTGATCCTGGTTAACGTCGATAGAGATGAGTCAGGTTCACAGGCTATACCTTTGATACGAGGTGATGAAGTCACTTTGCTTCTGTTATCTCTGTCCTTAAAACCATCAACAAAAGAGCTTCATTAAAAACAAGAGAAGTCTGACAAAATATCACAGCTCAGAGGAGTCTAAAGAGATGCAGAGACTAGATGGCATTCAGTATCCTACATGGCCTCCAAGAAGAGGAAAAAGGCACTAGGAAAAAAACTAGCAAAATCTGCATACAGCATGGAGTTTAGCAATAGTCATGTTCTGATGCGAGTTCCTTGGCTGTAACAAACACGTTGTAAATGTAAAGTAAGATGTTACCACTATGGAAAAGTGGGATCCATGGGAACTTCAGAGTATCTCGGCAACTTTTCCATAAGTCTAAAAATATTCTAAGTAACAAGCTTATTTATATTTAACTAGCATGTATTTGGAGGCTGCGCTAGATCCTGCAGACATAGCGTTAAGCAAAAGAGTTACAGTAGATGAAAACTGATAGGAGCATCTAATACTTAGCACTAAATTCTGGCACTGAGAGTTGTGTTAGGACCTCCCCACGGTAAAGACATCTCAGAGAGGTTGATCCCTCACTGCCTCTGCTTTGCCCTTTTCCCCATCAAACTACAGCATGACCTACCTACAAGGAAACCTGTAAGACAGTGGTTTTTTTTAAGTTCTAAAATTAAATGCATAAAAGCTTTGAGGCCATTTAACATGTTTTTAAAATGTTATATTGGCTTCTAAGTGAGACTTCTATTCCCTGAGCTTCTAATGGGTACCACATATTAACACATGTAAATATTTATACCCAAACAAAGCAACTGGTGACCCAGGGTAGTTGTTTTCCTCATTTGCATATGAGAGAACAAGAAGCCAAGACACATTATGCTGCTTGCCCAAGGGAAACAGGTGTGGAGCTGGACTTTCAAACCAGACCCAGCTCACTTCAAAGCATGTTTCCCAAACAATACACCCTCTGCTCCTCCAAAATCAAGGCAGTTTCTTTTTCAAAGCTAACTTTATTATCAAGAAAATATCACTGAGTAGTTAGCCAAGGTTTTAAAATAATCTTACCTGAAATAAGTTACTGTTAGGCCATTAGCCAATTTTAAAGTTCTTATGAAACATGATTTTTGAGGAAAGTCTGAAAATCCAGGAAAGCAGTCTTTCGGAAGTTGATGTGTGAGGGGAGGAGGGTGGGCAAGGTTGAGAAGAGGAATGGGAGGGTGCAAGTGGCCAAAACAGCCGCCCCTGTAGGATCTGAGATTCAAAAACAGGTGAGATACGGAAGGTTATAGGCCAAAGTCAGCCAGCAAGCATATGTTCTTTGTATGTCTGAAATGCTGCCAATGTTTCGACATCGGGAACCGTGACACAAAGAGCAAGAATTCCAGCTTTCTTTGAAAGCTCAAAAGATGTGGTACAACTGGGAACTGAAATTCCCACACGGCAAGAGCTCAGCAATGTCTTGTCCCTTATACACGGGAGAGGCCGTATCCGCCCAGGCATCCCCACTCCTCTCGCTCCTTTATTTTGCCAGCTGGAATCCTTTAGGGAAAATGATGCCTGTTGTTGAACAGATGGTAGCAAATGGTGGCAACCTCTGTGCCTTTTGTGGGACACGTCCTCTGCCTTCCGTGGAGGAGGGGTTCCATCCATGCAGCCATACCAGGCTAGGGCCCGCTGGCTTGCCCCTGGCTCCTTCAGGTCAAGCCATCAGCCAAGGCTGTTGTGGAAGCTCCAGCCAAAGCACCTTTATTGTTTTGTATTAAAGCCAGGTGGGTCTTGGCCGCAAGAAAACATCTATTGATCATCCTGGAAAATCATTACCCTAGTGACATTTCTGAGCATGTCACACCTTCAGATTCCTTTTCCCCGACCCCACTGAGCACTGCAGTAGCAAGGTCCGCCTTTGCAGCACTACGTTTAGCACAGATGTGCAGAAGGCACCATTTTTGTGCGTTCTAGGGCAATCCCAGGGGGTAAAGACAGACAGACTTCTGGGGGTGATGAAGGCAAATGGATTTGCTGTTGTGCAACACAGGAGTCTTCTCCCTGGGTCTTCAACACTTAGAGGTCTTCCTCAAGTTGTCATACGCTTGAGTTTCTTACCACCAAAGTCCCTGAACAGTACACCCAGACACTGCTAACCCCCTCATTACGACACCTTTGATCTCTGATATGTTAACTAGCTGCAGTGATTCTTTGGTAATGTCACTGATGCACTGGTAGCCAGCTATACCCACCAGAGGAGAGAACAAAGCCCCACCTGCACCCAGGCAGCCTGAGAGGTGGGTAGGGGGACCCACCTTGCAGAGCAAGAGCCCCCTTGTTCCTCAGGTTCCTATGAAGGTTCTCATTTCCTGAGCCCAAAGGCATAACATCCTTTAGGACCATAATTTGTGACATTGAACTGTTTTTCAGTTTTCTGAAAAATGTATTAACTTATAAATCTATGATTTATATTTCAGATAGATATTATGGAACAATATTTATAAAAGTAGGTGACTGCCTAAATTGTTTTGACCTAACCATAAAAGTAATATTAAGAAAGTAGAAAATGCTATCAAGTGTAAATATCATTTTATCACTCATAACTCCACCAGGGATCGTGGTCACTAAAATATTTTGGCACATTACCTTCAAGTCTTAGGGCAGTTTGTGTGTGTGGAGTTTTTAAAAATAAGCCCAGACTCACATCATGTATTCAGCTTGTGTTCTCCTTTCTGCACTTACCATTCGTTGTACCTTGAGTATTAAATATGCTTTGAAACATGAAATGAATCCTACAAGCCCATCACACAGATTCAACAATTGACACATCTCTGGCAGTTAGTCTCTGGCAATTTTCTTTGACTACCTTCTTAGAAGTGGGAGAAATCCTATTGTTGATATCAACAGTACATTTTGCACTCTACTCCCTAATAGGTCTTTATAGAAGATATTAAAATTTCCCTACATTTTGTAATAAAATTAATTTGCAGTATGTGTCTTGCGACGTTGATACTCCGTAGCACACTGCTGAGTGCCTGGCAACGTGCAGGCATCATGGGGAAACACTGACGTGAGACTCGCAACCAAAGCTGCACACAGTAACTGGTCCTCTTCCTTCAAGTAAAACTGTGCTCCCCAACCTGAACTGAAAAAGCTAAAGGGCAGAGTCCTATACTACAACGACTAAATCTGAAATTCTCCAGAATTCATGTGTGGCCTCCTTGCGGAGACACTACTTTAGAGCAGTGATTCCTGAAGCGTGGTCCCTGGGCCAATGGAAGCAGAATATCGGCAATTTGTCAGAACTGCAGGTTTCCAGGCCCGGACTTGCAGCACTTTGAGGCTGGGACTCGGTGACCTGTATTTGAAAGTATCCTCCAGCGATCCTAAGCCATGCTAAGGTTCACAAACCAGGGGCCTAAGAGGATATTTTGTGCATGTTCCTGGCTTAAGGAGACGGCCTGCTTACCAGGCTGTGGGGGCCAGTTGGAGATTCACAGCATCTGGTGTCAGGCAGACTTGAGTTCAAGTCCCTGGACTGCTACTTAGTAGCAAATAATTAGGCTCTCTAAGCTTAGTTTCACCATACAGGATATAGCAATATTAATAGTACTGACCTCATCGGCTTGTTGTGAGACTTAAATGGAAAGCAGAATAGAGAAAGGTATTTTCCAACATAGGTAGAGCTTGACAAACATTTCTCATTATCTTTACACATCAGAGAAGCATTACTGTGGTTGGGAGATCAGGAAGGAAGCTTCGGAAGTGCAGAGAGCCACCCAGCTGGCGGCTTGAACATCCCAGACAGATGTTTGCTTTCTGACGCTAGGGCTAAGCTTAGACCTGGATGACACCTGCTGTCGGCAGGAGCACGGGAGTGGGCTGGAGGGGGCAGTAAGTCCTTCTCTTCGGAGCCATCTTCAAACTGCGAAGTGCTGAACATTCACGGCCAGAGAGCCAGGCGCACTTATATGGACCTAAAACCTGCCCAGGGCGGGAGAGGGAGAGAGCGAGGGACAGCCCGTGCACACCTAGACCAGCGCTCCCAGCAGGGAGCCCCGGTGACGATGAACCGTACGAGACCGAGAGCCCAGTCAGCAACCCGAACCCACTGCCTCACTGCGAAGTGCCAACACTGCGATTAGACCCGAACACTGAGGCTTTGGCTTAGAACGAGAGTTGTTAGAAACGACTGTTACGCAATGCTCTGCTGCTGGGTGACCCGGCTCTTGTGCTGGCAGAGAGGGCTCTGCGTGCCCCCTTCGGCACTGGTGCCATAGGTCACCACGACTGCCTGACATGGTTTGTTAAAACACCGACCGCCGGGCTACACCAGAGTTTGAGTATTCGGGGTGGTGTCCAAGAATCTGCACTTCTAACGGGTTGTTGCAGGTGACTCTCACGCTGACCTGGGCGCACTTACTCTGCTCAGCTGAAAACACTGGCAGGATTCGAGAAACTGAAAGACTATTGAGCTGGGACCTATAAAAGCTCCAGGACTGGGAAACTCTTCTCCGTGCCTTTCACATTTCCTCTACACAATTCCAGTCCCCTTGGACATGCGTCTAGGTCTGCCCTCGTGCAAGACCAGCCATGCTTACTGTAGGTCCGAAGCAGGGGCAGTCGGGCAGGGGATGGGCAGGCTGGCCGCTCCGCTTTCACGGGTGTGTGGGGCGGGAAACCAACCATTCACAGTCCGGTGAGTTGGCCTCTGCTCCCTCTCTCGGGACACTGACACGAATCAGTCACTTACTATAAATGCCATCTAATCCTTCCTGCAAATGGATGAGGTGAATATTACTTTAGTTTTTATTTATTTATCTTTTGAAGACAGCGTTTCACTATGCAACTCAGGCTGGCCTCAAAATTACAGCAATACTCCTGCCTCAGCCTCCCTCGTGCTGAGATCAAAGGTATGTGCCACAACACCCAGCTGTACCTCCGTTTTACAGATGCAGGAAATGAGGTTCGAGAGGCAAAACAAATTTTCTAGACACATGTACCTAGTAATATGGATCAGAAGTCAACCCAGAACCTTCGCAGGTATCTTCTTGACCTGCGCAATGGGGAGAAGAGGCCCTGCTTCTACACTAAAGAGACCGGTGCCTGAGGGTGAGCCAGGCATTTCGGGGGTGGGACAACCGGGGTCTGCGTTGGGTGAGGAAATGAGGATGACTGCTGCTCCTGCGCATGCGTCCTGGAGGCACAGCCCTCCTTCCTGCTCAGCTGCCCTCCGGCAAGCCTGGCTGCAGATCTCTGAGCCACAGGCGAGATCACCAAATACAAACTAAGCCAAAGCCATGAGCTTCAAGACAGGCTCTGGACAAGAGCCACCAGAACCTGTCCTCCTAAATAACAGAACCACCCAACACGGGAAGTGCGAAGAGTGAAACAGGCTGTTCGACCTTGAAACGATCGTAAAAGCTAGAGGAGCTGCAGGGCATAAAGTCAAGGCATTTCTCTGGTCTAAATATGTTTTTTACTCTATTTTTCTTTTTATCTATTTTTTTAATTTTAAATTTTTAATACAGTCCAAAGTAATCCCTACTGTCATTCCTTCATTAAAAAAAAAAATTGTTCATTAAAAATAGTTTTATTCTGTCATGGAGTGTTCAAACAAAGTGCTGTTAAGCGTTGACACAACCGTTAAAACATTAACCCCAGGGAAATTCGGGATGTCCCAAAGCAACAGGACACATACACGCCTTTCTGGGAAAAGCTGGGTCACTCCCTAAACCTTCAAGCAGAGCTCAAATCCTCACCCACCGTGTAACCTAGAGGCCACAATCAGGAGTGCGTTTTTAGTTCACAGCCTTCCTCTACCAAGTATGTCTATATTCCCTATGTCAGGGCCAATCGCAAAGAGGGAAGGTGGCCCACGCTTGAAGTTCCAGCTACTCCAGAGGCTGAAGCCGGAAGGTCACAAGTTCAAGCACAGCCTGGGTAACTTAGCCAGATCCTCTCTCAAAACAAAAAAATAAAACAAAAAAGGCCTGGATATGTAGATCTGTGGTAGAGTGCTCCTGGGTTCAATCCCCAGTACCTCAATTAACCTTATCCTGTCCAGGAAATTTCCTGGTGCACTTAGGCCTTCCACAGGTTCTGAGAAATTGTACAGCAAAGAGACCTAGTTACATCTGATGTATGTTTCCTACAGAACCCTGTTGTACATAACAGGAACTTGGGGAAGGCTGAAATTACTTGATTAAACTTTAACAGGGGCTGGGGATTTAGCTCAGTGGCAAAGTGCCTGCCTGGCAAGTGCAAGGTCGTGAGTTCGGTTCCTGATACCGGAGAAAAACCAAAAAAAAAAAAAAAAAAAAAAAACTTTAACAACCCCAAAAGAGAGCGATTATTATTCTCACTTTCTAGTAGGTGGTAGAGCCCTGGTTAGCCATCTAAGTTTCTGCCTCTGGACTAACCCTGAGCACACCAGGGCTTATTTATAGGAGCTGTCTTCAAACTGTGAAGTGCTGAAAATATGACAGAGTCAGACATGGCTGTCCAGACCTATAACTCTGGGGAATAAGCTCCCTGTCATGAACGGTCTCTGCGCACACCTGCCGGAATGCAACCGGACAAGTGGGCTGCCTCTGATGGTGTTTCAGCCTAGCTCAGTCTCAGTCCATTCATCTTGGCAACTGGCTGGCCCTCCTGACTGATGAAAAATATCCGGTCATGTGGGAATAAAAATCATTTCACTGAAGTCACTGCTGTGCAGTGACTCTCACTCCTCCACAGAAAACAAGTGAAGCAAACCGGCGTTAGGACCGGAACCCACACGCTGCCCATCCACGATGCCCTTCAGCATTTCCCGGGCAGTTTGTGTAGCACAGGCCTCTGGCTCATTTGCCAGGAAGTAGCATTACAAATCGAGGCAAGTCCTCCTGGCCATGTGGCAGCCCCTGGGCCCAAAAAGGCAAGCTTGGGCGAGGGTGAGGAGCTCTGCCTGATCCTTGGCCAGCAGCCCTAGACTCCAGCCCCTCGGCTGGCTACTTAGATCACGGGTCTCCAGAGATTATGTAGGCTGCCAGGCAGATCCCATCAGGAGCGAGCAGGATGGATATAGGGAGCAGCACAACTACGGGACAGATACAGGCATCTTGCCCTAGAAATTAGCATCACATCCAAATTGTCCAATTTCTGCTGCACAGTCCCAGGATGGAGCAGGAAGCAGAAGGGGAGGGAGGACGGGAACATCTTCAGAGGATGTCTGCCTGAAGGTGTTCTCTAGCTGAGGCTCCTTCACGGGGTAAAACACACTCCCCTGAATCCTTATACGGCACTTACATATCATTAGAAAAAACAAATCGGGGCACAAAAGAACAGTGCTGTTTTCTCAAGTCATTTCAACCCAATCAAAGATGCACTGAGCAGTCTGAGGAGTCAGGCCCTGTGCTAGGCACCATGAGATACAGTGATGGTAGGACATGTAAGGCAGGCCAGCACGTACCAGTGGCTCTGAAACTGTACTCTGCAGGTTTTACAAAGGGACCAAGGGCTTTGAAAGGGTGGGGGGCAGTGAGGGGCTGACAGTATGAGGTCCTCTTCTACCCGCTCATCTTCCTTCTCTCAACCAGTTTTAGCAGCTCTCTTATCATCTATTCTTGGGCTTCCTTGCAGGAAGAGCTGCTGCGGGACTTCATTTACTGACATCTGTAAAGCCTCTGGGGATTTTTGAAGGTACTTTCTTCAGGACTGTCCCCGGAACAAGGCTCTTACTAAGCATGCAAACGCAGATGCTAACGTTGATTGCCGTAATGGGTTCTGGCACAGGCTGCACCCTTGGAGTTAATTGCTGGCTGAGCCCTCTTGAGTGAGTACAAGCCCTGGGCAGGCCTGGCACCTCCTCAAGCACCTACTTGCTTGACAATGTGCTGCGGTGGCTGCTGGGATAAGCCCCAGGACCCTGAGGTTTGGACGTATCTCACACAAACATCTCGGAGGAGGGAGCCCGAGGCCGTGTGCACGGGGGAATGAAGAAGGTTCTCAGACACTTTCCCCTCCAGACACGTCTAGGGAGGTTTGCTCTAGACACCTGGACAGCAGCACAAAGCGTGCAACAAGCACACAGATCACCCGTCCTGCTGCTGCCTTGCCTTGAGCTTGTGCGATTCCCAGGCTAGGAACTCACTGGGTGCACAAAAATGAATTCAGGGTTTAATTCCTGGACCCACAACTGAATCGTTTGTGACCTGCAAGAGTCCTATCTTGAAGGCTGCATTTTCTCATTTGTAGATCAGGGGCTGTGATTCTTCCTGTCCCGTGGAGTTTAGGAGTTAAAGAAGCCACACAAAACTATAAGCTTGGTAACTGTTGGATATACTTTAGCTGGTTTTGGTGTTGCCCTGATTATTGACACAGCTAAGAGGAACAATTCAGAAGAGCCAAAGGAAATGTCCAATAACAGCCACCACCCTTTTGATGGTGTTGGTCTGGAAGTGACACTGATCAAACTGAAAACTGAAGCAGATTGAACAGATTGTTTTGTTGATGGGAATTTTCTTTCTTCTCAAACACAGAATGAAGAATTTATTTTTTTCACATGCCAGAATGCATACATCTGAGTAACTTCTCTCCTTGGAGAAATGCACCAGATGGAAGCTCTTTTCGAAGGAATTTCAAAATCCATATATGTAGCACAACAGGGTCACGTGTAACCCGGTACTGGTTGTCATCACATTCTCAATGGCCCTTCGGGCTCAGTCAGGCTGAGCTCCACTAATACTTTATTAGCTGCAGGAATTGCATTTCAGAGCACATTCTGAGGGGAAACATCATAAGCTTATCTTTGCAGGGGCTGAGGCAGCCATCAAAGAACCAGCTCATGACTCGTGCTGTATCCCTCATTCAAGCACATGCCTCTACCATCGACTTGCTCCTAAAAGAGGATCAGCAAAAAGCATAAGCTCTCAGCCCCACTAAATCATGTCAGCTCAGCACACCTGTAATTTCACGCTTCCCTGTGGTTGCCACAGCAATGCCAATGTTTGCACTGGCTTTTCCAACACAAATTGGAAATAGCAGTAAGATGTAGCGGAGCTGCTCCTGGATACCAAAACTGAAGTTATAAGCCTGTGAAAATGAATCATTGTGACTTAATTGACATCTCTGGCTTAAATGCGGGTTGCTATGAAAACTGAAGTTGGATGCCTCCTTTAAACAGAATGAAGCTGGCAGACCTGTAATTCCAGCACTCGGGAGGCTGAGGCAGGACAATAGAGGCCAGCCTGGGCTACGTAGAGAGCACAAGGCCAGCGATTCCCTGACTCAAGAAACCCTCAAAAACAAAAAACAACACCAGAATGAAATGAGAGAACAGATGAACAAATAACTGTTCATTTCAAATATTTACCATTAATGGAATCACAATTTCTAAAATTCAATGTGAATTTTCTACTGAGAGGACTATAACCTTAAAGGCATAATTAAGGATTCTAGGAAATGCATCACAGCAGGAAGACCACTTTCTACCCATTTGCCCCATATTCTCTCCCACCAGAGTCCTGCCCTTGCTTTGCAACCACGGTAGAGTTGAGGCCCTAGACGTGGGCATAGCTCTGTTACTCAACCATCTTTATGATCTTGGTAAGTCATCGCACCTCAGTGTACTCATCTGTAAACTGAGATGATAATAGTGTGCATTAAATGAGTTATTATTTGTGAAATATTTAGATTAGTGTAAGGCACAATCCTATAGAGATGTTAGCTACCAGCACTACTACTATTGCCATCAAGATCTCCGATTCTACCGGGTCACCCTTCCTTCTCCAGGACGCCCTAAAGTTTCTTACATCAGCAACATTGATGGGAATATTTATTTTAAAGCAAGAAAGTCTTCACCAGAAAGTCATTATAGGGCCTTTTTAATCACCAACCTGGGCTGATGTTTTGAACCCACCGAAAATCACTTCAGAAGCCAGAGAGCACATCACTGACAGCCGAGCAGGAAAACAAGTCCAGCAAATAGGGAAGAGTATGTCTTGGGCAAGGGCTATGCCAGAGGGCTAACATGCAGAGGGTCCCTCTTAGGCCATGCTTCTTCCTCTTCTTCTTCTGTTGTTTGTTTTTGGTACCAAGAATTTAACTTAGGACCTGGCACTTGCGAGGCAGGTGCTTGTGCCGTTGAGCTATATCCCTGGCTCAGGGCAGTGCTTCTTGACTAGGGGTGATTTTGCCCCCACTCAAAGGGTGCCTGTAAAGTCTGGAGACATTGTTTGATGGTGCATTTGGGAGGGGGTGTTACTGGCTTCTGGAAGGGAGAGGCCAGCGATGCTTCTAAATATTGGAAAATGCACAGGACGGCTCCCCTCTGCACGGCTCAAACTCAACTATCAATGGCATCAACATTTAGAAATCTGTGTTAGTGCAAACCCTGGGGGGAAAAAAAGGACTGGGGCCCACAGAAGCTTCCACTTTGGGGAGGACAGTTTGTTAACTTCCAGCTACCCAAGAGCTAGTCCAGTTTCCAAAGGTGCCTGCTCTACTTTTTAAACGACTTATGTGGGATGCTTCTCCTGGAGAGCAGCAGTGATTTCTACAGAGCACTCCTGGCTCCTGGAGACAGCAGATTAAAGCTCTGCCTTGACCCCAAACACCCATGCACTTTCCATTTTAGCACTGGCCAGGAGGCTATTGCCTTCAGTACATTTTTAGTTCACCCTGAGGCATCTACACATCTTGAGTCTGACCTTCAGAGCTGGCTCTTTGAATGTGACCTTTCTAACTAAAATGTGTCCAGTTTATCCCTTTCCTCTCCTGCCCAAACATGCGCCTGACCCCACCTTCCCCAAGTAAATTCCTTGGCCATCTTTCCTGTTTCTCAAGCCAGAACCTCAGGAACACCCTTGCTTCCTGTCCCGATCACATTCTATCCTCAGGCAGAACCTACTGTGCCACCTTCCAAGTGCAGGCCGAAAGCTTCCTCTTCTTTGCTGCCACAGCTGCCACCTCACTTCCCAAACCACCTTCCTTTCAGTCCTCAAAATTTCTAATTAACTCTCTACACAACAGTTTAAGCCATCACTTATAAATGATAATTCATGGCTACCATTCTTGACATCTTTGATGTCTTCATTGGAATGCTCCAAATGAAATCCAAACCTCTTCTACTGGTCTGAAAAAGCCTGATGTTTACTTTCGCAAAGAGTAAGTCCCCAGACCAACACCATCACCTGGAACTGGTTAGAAATGCAAATTGTTAGGCTCCAACCCAGACACGCTGGGGGTGGGACAGCGTTCAGCGTTTTGGCAAGCTCTCCGCCTACTTCTGACACAGCTGGTCTCAGAGCTGTGCTAATTCCTTAGGCTCTTGCCTACCCAGCCCTGCTTATTTTGTTCTGTTCTTTCTGATTCCATTCCCGCCAAACAGGCTTCTTTCCAACTCCCTGAGCATGCCAAGGTCTTTTCTGCATCAGCCCTTCAGAGCAGCTACTCCTGCTGCCGGAGCACATTTGCCATCTGTCTTCTTCTCATCTTTCAGGTCTTAGCTTGAGCTGCTTCCTCAGACTCTTCCAACTGTAGCTTTCCACTTTTGATCTCTGTGGCTATAATCTCAAGGTTTTCTTCACACGCTCCTTATCACTACTTAGGTGTCGGGCTGGGATCTAGCTCAGCAGCACAAGTGCCTGCCTGGCAAGTGCAGGATCCTGAGTTCGATTCCCAGAACCAACAAACAAACAGCTATCTTTTACTTTCTAGCTTACTTGTTATTCTCTGGTCCCTTCACTAGTCCATAGGGGTTAAGCGGTCACGGAAGCTTTTTCTATTTTATCAATGGAAACTGCTGTGGTTGGTACTAGATGATCAGTAAATTACAGGGAAGACTGGATTGAGACTCAAGACACTTCCAGTGGAATGCAAAGAGAAAATATGCGGCACAGTGCCCTGACCGCTAACCTAGACATCGCCACTTGACCTCCATGGTCTTTCTCCTTAAGGTTGGGTATGGCCGCAGAATTTTTCATGACCCTCTGCTCTCAGCATCCACTAAAAACAAAACAAAGCAAAACAGAACAAAACGTTGCTACTTGGAATGGAAATGGAAGAGATAAATAAGTACTTCAATTTCCTAATCATATTTTAAATTTTCAATTGCTAATAGTATTGAGATGCCAGACACTGTCAATATTTCACAGTGAATTTCCATACAGGGCAACCCACACAGAGAAGCTCTGAAGACAGGACAGTCAGACTGTGGAGCTGAACCTTTCCACTGCAGCAGGAATAATACAGGGAGAGCTCAGCAGTGAGAGGCTGATGGTGGAACGCTTCACCCGGTGTAAGATACCAGAGGTGCTATGGTCTGAATGTGTGTGCCGCTCCCCAGTTCCTATGTTGAAATTTTACCCCCGAGATGATGGAAATTAGTAGGTAGGGCTTTGGAGAGAGGAGATCATGAGGGGTGGAGCCCTCAGAAATGGGATTAGCACCCTTACATGAGCGCCCTAGAGGGCTCCCTCTTTACTCCTACCAGGTAAGGACAGAGGAAGAAGTTGGAATCCATAACCTGGAAGAAATCCTCACAAACACGTGATTGTGCTGGCACCTGGACCTTGGCCTTTCAGATTCCATATCTGAAAAATAAATTTTAAAAGCCCCTATTTCAAAGCCCCCATCCCCTGGTATTTTGTTATAGCAACCAGAACGGACAGACTCAAAGGGAACCTGAGGCTTGCTAGACAAGCAAGGAAGCAGAGAAGCAAAGGTGTGAATGCTGTACTCACACCTGCTCCTGACACCTCCTCCTTTCTTAAAAAGTAGGTCTCAGTTGGGAAGAAGAGTAAAATGTACCCTATTCACAGGATGGTTGGATGAGGGGACGCTACTGCCTGATAGTCTATTTTGAATACAGACAGGCTGTCTGATCTTGGTAAGGTTTATCCGTATAAATGAATGGTGGGGGGACAGGGCACCAAGGGTCTCTCGGGAAAAGTGTAAGGCTTTTCAAGTTATTCTCCTGCCCTGGATGAACTGATGCATTTCTCCTGCATCAGCAGTTCCCCCAGTGAGTCATCACTGTTGCAAATACGTTATTTCATACGGAGCATGGGATGGCAGAAAACTTGGAAACCATAGACATAAACTATTAAAGCAGATTTATGAAAGTGTTTACAGTCAATACCTTCTCTGGGTGTAGTTAAAATAGATGAATTCATAGTTGATTTGCAATGAGGAAGCAGCACGGAGGTGGACTCTGCAGGGCAAGCCTTCCCTCCACTTCCACAGCAAGCAGGTGATGCCACACTAGGGCTGACGCCGTCTCGGCGGGCCTAGGATTTAGCTTGCAGGAATCATGTGTTTAGTTAAGTGAAAGTAACTTCAAATTTAGGTAAGTTTTTTAAAGATTAATTTTAGTTAAATTTATTTTGGCAGGAAGTTGATTTTGGCAAAGTAAATGGTCCTGCTCCAATATTTTAACCAGAGATAGATGTAGAAATTTCATACAATTCACAAAATTGAGCTTGACATGATGCCTTATCTCTCCAAGTCTCTTGGGAGGAAGGTAGACGTCTCGATGCAGAGGAGTGATCACGTCCTATCAGCTCTCATAGGAGAATTCCTGAAAGTATTATATCCCCTTATAGGTAGCAAAAGAACCTACCCAGAGTCTTGCTAAATATTCAGACTTGAGTCTCACCCAGAACCATGCAATCAACCTCTGAGCATGTCCCTGGAATCTTAAATTTCAATAAATTTTTCAGAGAAAAAAAAAATTTTTTTTTCCCTCTGGTACCGGGAACCAAACTCATGACCTTGCGCTTGCCAGGCAGGCGCTTTTGCCGCTGAGCTAAATCCCCAGCCCCTTCAGAGAAATTTTACTTGGAATCTTTTTTTTGGTGGGGGAGCAGAATCTGAACAAAGGAATAAGGAACTACTTCTGTGTCACATGTGGGGGGAGGAATTCTTGAACATTATAAAAATTTAAGGAAAAATATAGGCCTATGCTAGGCCCAGAGGGTGGACAAATGTCCTGCAGCTCAATCAGGGGCACTGAAAATAGCTGTACACATGGAAGGAAGCAAAGCCATGTAACTGAGATGTAGCACTAGACTTCTGGGTTTCAAAACACAGCTACATTTTAAAACTTGGATAAGGAGATCAACATAAATTGTCCTCTTTTGGGCCAGGTTTGGTGGCGCAGACCTGCAATTCCAGCCCTTGGGAAGCTGAGATAGGAGGATCAGTGTGAGTTCAAGATTAGCCAGAACTACACAGCAAGAGTCTCAAAAAAAGAGCCTACTTTTATTTTACCAACAAGGCCAATTTTAAAACTCTGTCATTCTCATACTATCCCAGAAAGCACAGGAATATTGACATTTGGGATGTCCTCAGATAGTGAAGAGACCAGCATTTTGTAAAGAGAGAAGTTAGTTCTAAGATCTGCCCCTTGCTAGCTGTATAATTATAACTTATAGAAGTGATTTGTCTTGGTTTCCTTATTTATAAATTAAGTATAATTGTCATCATGACTATTAATAAACTTCCAGGGACTGATCAACTGGTGTGTAGAAGAGAATCAGAAAAGGTCCTCCTTACCCGGACTCCTCTTCTACAGATTTACAGTTCATGAGGACTCCTGTTGTTCTGAAGGTAAAAAGACTTGAGACAAAGTTGTTTGAGAGAAAGGCTGCTTAACTTATTGTCTCTGGAGTTTTATTTTTAGGTTCTCTTTTGCTTTAGATTCTGGTTTTCATTAGAGAGATGTTTGTACCAGACTGGTAGAGAGTATCCGAAATAACAGTTCTGTGCCTGGTCTCACAAAATACATAGGGCAAAAGGGCCTTGTCACAGATGTTTAAATGCTGCCCTGGTTCCAGCTGGGCATTGCGGTGAATGCCTATAAGCCCAGAACTCTGGAAGACAGGTAGAAAGACTGTAAGTTTGAGCCTAGCCAGGCAACGGAACAATTTAGGGAATCACTGTCTCCAAAATAAAAAATTAAAAAGGCTGGAAATGTAGCTCAGTGCCAAGAGTTCATTCCCCAGTCCTGGGGTAAAAATGCTGTCTAGGTCCGTTCTACTTTTTCTGTTACAACTCTTAATGAGTAACTTCCCCCAAATCAACACAGGTACAGTAATTGTGTGGGATAAAAAGGTATGTGAATTATGCATGTGTGCAGGTGTGAGATATATATCTATATCTATATCTGTATCTATCTATCTATCTATCTATATATATATAGAGAGAGAGAGAGAGAGAGAGAGACAGAGAGAGAGAGAGAGAAGGGCCCAAGGAGGGGGTTGCTGGTTGCTCGGTTGCATACCTCCAGGATACCATTCATACTCTAAGGGAACAAAGTCCTGTTAATCATATCCCAAGGACTTGTGCAAAATGGCAGACTTAGTTGGATGGAAGCATAAAGATAAATTTACTCCATCTATAGTGTTGAACATGACACTCTGAGGAATTTTATAAGACAATTTCCTGTTTTTGAGCACTTATGTATCAAACATTGTTCTAAGTACTTTATCTGCATGGTCATATTTATTCCTCATAACAACCCTCTGATTACTAACCCTATTTCCCACTTGAGAAAATCAAGTTTTAAGTGGTCACTTGTTCCAGATCACCTAGCCTATCAGTGGAACAGGCAGAATTTGAATCCAAAACCGTGGAAATCTATATCAAAGGATATAGTCCAAAATCTATATCACTTTGATAAATCATCCCTCCAAGTAGAAAAAAAAATATATATGGAGAACAAATATCTTGCACAATACTCATAAATTCTCAGGAAGCATTGTTTTTACTTCTTTCCTTTCTGTCATAAGGGAATTGGCCAGTCTGGGCTCACATTTTACCTCTGGGAAGGTAGAAAGTAAAAGCTTTGCGGAATAACTTGTCCACCCACCCCTCCAGTAACAACATCTCTGCTTTACTGGGGCTCACTGTTTGAGGCTCTGTCAGGATAAGCTGGTCAGTGTGTTTCCCAGAGGGATCACCTTCCTCCAGACAGTCACACACACCCTGCGGAGAGGACGGAGCACGGCGGCCGATCACCCTGTCATTGGCCTCCCTCATGACAGCTCCAGTGGCTGCTTCCTCTGACAGTGGCGCTCATCTGTCATGGTAAGTGGCTTTGCTAAAACTCACTTTATTAGCTACCACCAAGAGCTAATAAAACATGTCAGGAAGTCTCTCTAAGCTGTAAAAACATTTCCAAAGGTCACTGCCAACACTCTGTACTTCAGTGACTTTTTAAAGGAAAAGAAAACAACAGCAGAGGCCTAGAGTTCCAAACGACAGGACTACCAAGAGAAGCAACCCCAAGTGGGCCTTAGAGGCCATCAATTCCACCTCACACCAGCCACTGCACACACTGTGGCCTGCAGGTGTCTTGGAGGAAAGATCCCCAAACCAGAGAGCAGCTGTGGGGTGGCGGTGAGGAAGGCAAGGACGTCCTAGGTTTGACCTCACATGCAGAGGTAGCCTCCCCGCTGTATCCAGTGCGGGTTAGTGCCAGAACCAAGATCTGCAGGTGACCAATTCACTTATGTAAAATGGCACAGCATCTACACTTAACCTATGTACATCCCCTTGTATATGTCACATCATCGCTAGAGTACTTGTAATACTTCACACAATGTAAACGCTATGTAAATAGCTGTTATATTGTGTTATTTAAGAATAAAGGCAAAGAAAGAAGTCTGTGACTATTCAGTACAAGTACAGCCAGCTCAGGTCTGTACCAAGATCTCACAGTTTGATCATGGCTGGATCAGTCAATGAAGTGCACTTCAGTTGTCTTAGTGATTTAGATTTAGGGTGTGATGAAGCCGTACTTGCTTATACTTCTAGCACTTACAACAGACACCTTGTAAACAATGGTGTACACGGCAGAGAAGTGATTAATTTTAAATCAACCACAGCACATTAAGTATTGTTCTTAATATATGACTTTTTCTACTCTAAAAGTAAACATACATTTTTAACTTAATATAGTAAAACAAATACAGGAGAAAGAACCACGTTACCGTAAAAGCTGAGAGCACAGTCTCACGCCCATTGTGTATCTGCTGCACTGGAGTCTGGCTTTGATGCTGAGATGTCTTACAACAACCGACTATAAGGCAGTGGTTCCACTAGACTGGAAATATTAGTCCTCACTGAGATTTCCACTCACTGCCATTCAGAGCTCTATACAGAAGAAACAATCACATTTCTACCCTGCTTAGGATAAAAAATGTAGGCTTCAAGTCTGTACTTTCTATGGAGGTGGTCACCTACGGAGTGACCATCTTCCTATGTCAAGATGTCCTGTTAGAGAAGGGTCAAAAGATCCCGAGCGGGGAGACACTGGTCAAGGGGTACAAAGTTTCAGCTAGGAGGAACAAGTTCTGGAGACCTTTGGATGGCACGATGGCTACAGTTACTTATAATGTACACTGAAAAAGCACTGAGAGAGAATTTAAGTATCTCACTACAAAAACGACGACGAGAGGTGAATTCATCATTCTACAAGACATACAAACGTCAAAACATCATGTGGTGTACCCTAAATATATACAATTTTTGCCAATTAAAATATTAATTAATTAATTAAAAAACAGACCCCTGGTACGTTGCTATGTCCCAGACAGAGGGAGGCAGGTTCTGTCTTGCTTTAGAACAGTTTCTGGTGCACGGCTGCCTTTCACAATTTACCGCGGGCTTCACAGGGAGAGCCGTGAGTCAGCCCCCGACTGTAACACTGCTCAGGGACGGAGTCCATAACTGCGGATGCCACAGCGCAGAGCGGCACCTTTCATTCTGTGATTCTGCTTTTTCTTCTTTCGTGTTCATGACTAAAGGCAATGTAGAACAGCCTGCAAGTAGAGCTCAGCAGCAGAGCTTGCAGGCCCTCGGGTGAAGCCCCAGCACCAAAACAAAATAAAAACGAATAATCGAAATCTCCAGGCCTGCAAGTCCCTGCTCAGCTCTGCCCGATTCCGAACTTTTGGGCCTTTGTGTTGCTCCTGCTGTTTGCCTCGTCCCAGTGGAGACCACAACAGGACTGGTCTCAGCGAGCACCTGGAGGAGTCAACGACACGTGCTCTGCGAGCGGGAAGCCTGGGACCCGGCGGGCATTTAAAGCGGAGGGATTCACAATCATCACGTTGCCGGCTGGGAGTCGTGAGGGCAACTCCATTGTTTCTCTTCTGGGTCTTGCGCCCAAGGTACCCAGAAGAGAGAAGCTCTAAAACGCTCAAGACTAAATGAATTCGGTTGGATTTATTTCACTTTTCTTTCCTGGTATATTCTCTCTCTCTCTCATATATATTGCCTTCTCCAAATAGTAAACTATATTTTCTCCTGCTTCAAACAGCTGTATCACTGACAGTAGGCTGAAGCCATCCAGTCTCCTCTTATTTACTTATTCTAGAAATATTTCTACTTCTTGTACTACTTTTGATATTCACTACGCCTTACTCTCTTGTCCTCTTCACAGCTCTTCTTCTTGAAGGAACCGCTGTCCCCTCAGTCACAGGAGTTTTATGCCAGTTCGTTGCCCCTGTCCCACCCACTCCGAGTCCCACAGACCCAGAATCACCATTTGCCGCTGACAAGCCCTTTGGCTTTTACTGATCTCAGTCAGGCAGTGCTGTTGCTTGCAACCACAGAGCCCCACCTGACACACGCCTTGCTTTTTCTTCCTTTCCAGTTATGGTACGGCTTCCCATACAATTCCTTGACCATTTCCCCCCAGGTTGAATCTTCTTTCCCATTGAATGTGGCAGAATTTATTCCACCCTGAGAATGAAGATATTAGCTCTCTTCTGGTAAGTTCAGCCTCCTTTTAATCAGCATAGTGACTCCATGGAATCCAGTTACTTTCAAGGGAGGCTGATTTTTTCTGAGCAAAAGCTAATGTCAGCCAGGCGTGGTGGCACATGCCTGTAATCCCAGCACTCAGGAGGTTGAGGCAGGAGGATCATTGCGAGTTTGAGGCCAGCCTGGGCTAAAAAGTGAGCTCAAGGCCAACCTAAACTGCATAGTGAGACCTTGTCTTAATAAGACAAAAGAAAAAAAAAGACAAAAGTTAATGTCAGCATCCTAAGTTGTCTTCAGCTGTACAACCCTGAATGCACCTGATCTTGTTTGAGCTTGAAAGCTCAGCAGGGTTAGATCTGGTTAGTACTTGGATGGGAGCATCCTAAGTTTCCAAAAACTTAGATGTCACAACTTTGAAATGATAATGCCTGAAAAGTAGCTACCGTCTGCTTTATCTCTCTTCATTTTTCAACGAGGAAAAAGGAGAAGCTTTGTGTCCCATGCAAAGCCAAAGCAATAGAAAAAGGACGGATTAGAATATAGTCTCTCAATACTTAGTAAAATGTTACTATAACTGTATTAAGCAACTTATAAAGAAATATTTTGAGACCAATCTATGCAAATTATCTTTGTGAAGCAGAAAAAGATGGTAACATCTACAAAATAGTCTTGCAATAGATATATTTAAGGATTGTTCAACTGAGAAGGAAATTAGGGAATAAAACAAGGCAGGAAGACAGAAGAGGTATTTGGGAAAAATGCCTCATTCTATTCTTCTACAGTACAGAGATTCTTTATAACTGCATCAATCTGAGGCATATGGTAGGCTGGGATGAAACCCTATTATAGGCATCTAAGAGGGACTGGGCTCTCAAGGAGGTGAGCAGAAAAGATAAAGATATCATAATTATAGGTGGAGTTGCCTCCAAAGAAGACCAGTCCTCAAGATAGAGATGCAATGGCCAGACCTAAATGCCTCCCTAAGGGATAAGCAGTAACTTAGAATTATACTGTAATTGGTATCACCCAGTCCAGTAAACTCCAGATAGACATAAGTCACCCACGTGGGAGACCAGAGCACGCAGACCCATGCCTTCCCCAAGATGCTATTGTTCTTTCCATCTACTCATTACATAACCTGCTTCCCTCTTGGATCAATATTAGCTAAGTGGCTATACTTACAATCTTATTGGTTGATTATAGTCTGTCCCGTGTTGCACTAACCTCACGATTTTTTACTCACAATGCTCTATAAAACATTCTTAGAAAAGTGACCTCAGTGGTAACCCACTTTCGGGACCCTTCCTGTCTCTCAGGAGCTATCTCTTAATAAATCTCTTCTATTCTTAACATCTGTTGTTCCTTAAAATTCATTCTTTGATTTCAAAAGACACAAGTTTGACATATCTAATGTTAGATATGGGAGTTATATTTCTCCTATATCATGACTACCGGACACAAAAGGGGAAAGAAAAGTCAAGATTGCCCTATTAACAATTCATTTTAATTCAAGGCTTTTCTTCAACTGAGGTATAAAATAGTCAGAATTAATATACACATTAGATAGCAATACCCAGGGCTGGGGATATAGCTTAGTGGCACAGTGCAAGGTCGTGAATTTAATTCCCAGAAACGGGGTGGGGGGGGGGAGAATAGCAATACTCAAATAAGTGCAAATCAACAGAGTGTCCACTGATTATTATGTAAAGCAATGCCTAGGTATTTTGAAATTTTCTCTAATTCTCAATGATACTTCTCTTTGATCTGATAGGTGCAAATCTGTGAAACTTCTCTTTCTTTACTAAAATACACCTTTTTTTGTAGTTCATAGAACTCTCAGAACAATCTAATGATAGTGACAGATGTTCCACCTTGAGAAATGCCTTTATTCTGGGATATTTTATAATTCATAATTCATAGTAATAGTAATTGTTTTTGTGCAACTAAGTGCTTCTAAAATATTTGAGAGTTCAGGAAATTGACTTGTTCTTCCAGAGCAGGGGGACTGTTTTCCAGACAAGGGCCCTTTAAACCCTAGCTTCTTAAACTCACATGGTCAACCTTTGGGGCAGGAAATCCATTTGTGTGACAGGCTGTCTTGTACACCGTAGGGTGTTTGTGGCATCTATCCACTAGACGCCAGAAGCACCCTCTCAGGTTCTATGACAAAATGTGCCCTTAGACAATACCAAACATTCTTCACAGGGAAAGTCACTCCCAGTTGAGAATTTGTGCTTCAGGCTACTCACTGGTTGTTGTTCACTTTTCTCTTTCGATAGATAATCCAAAGATATATTTATGCCATCCTCCATCCCTATCCATAAGACCATCCTCTATCTGAGTAGACATTAAAACAATCACATGGCATCGTTGGGAAGAGCTTACGTGTTATCTTCATTTCACTACTGAGAAACAGAAACCAGCATCACCTAATAAGACTGAGAGAATGTTTCTCTTGAAATGTGTCGCCTTCCCCAGATCAGGCCAAAAGATTCATCACCTCACCCACTGCCTTCCTCCTCTGCAGATACGACATATGCCCTGGTAGATTCCCTTACTCAGAGAAAGAACTAACCAATAGTGACCATCTCCTAGGGAATGTGGGACAAGGTCGTTCATCTCTAAGCGCCTCAGTTTTCCTGTTCATAAACACGAAGACCACAATTCTTCCTTCTTAAAGTTGTTGCTTGGAATCGGTGAACACAGAATACATGAAATATTTAGGAAGGTCTAGTAGAGCATGTGCGCACAGCAAATGTAGGTCCTTCCCCCTTCATGAGAAATCTCAAACCACAATGTGTCCTAATTAGGATGTCCATATTCCAGAGCTGCATGGAAGAGCAAACAGCACAGGTATCACCACCAAAGCCTGGATGAGTGAGGGAACTCGGCACTCCCAGGAAGAAAGCGTCACCGGGCGTCCTAATACCGACTGCGTGACGCAGCCAAGTCTTTCTACAAATAAAGAATGGCAAGCAATTAAATGTTATGATGCTTTTAAAAAATCTGATATGATCTGAGAAACTAGAAGAAGACAGGCTTGTTGCGGCAAATGATTCAAAGGGCGTATGAAATCTCTCTCACTTTCATCTCCCCATCTCTGTGTCTGTTTTTAGTTGAACCATATGAAATTAGTAACAGTTGACGCTGTTTTCTCTACAAAACAGAAATTTCTCAGGTGTCAGTCTAAGAAAGGAAAACATTCCTTCAAATATCTGAGATATGAAGTCCCTAAGTAGAGATAATGTCTTCTTAGTTATGGGAGGCAAATTCTGAGGAAACCAAGCCCAAATGACATTTATTAGTACAAAGTGTGAAATTCCATTTTTCCTCATCTTTCTTTCATAAACCCAACGTAGAAAATAGTTTATTTAGTTAGTTTATGGGTAAGGCAGCTAGGACAGGGAAGGGCCTGAGATAGAGCGGGGTGGCCCACAATATTGATAAAAATCAAGAATAGATAGTGAATAGGACTTTGACAGGTACGAACATTCCTCAGACAACTCGGAATATGGCCCCTCCTTCTTAAAGAGGGGCACCACCACCTAGAACTCCAGAATTTTGAGGAATTTAAAATATAATGAACTTCCTCTAATATGAAATACAGCCCACCCCATCCTTAGGATTTCTGAGGTTATTACAGTGTAAAATAAAGAGTCCTTTTTAAGATCCCAGTTTACTGTAAACACTATGTGAATGAAGTGTTCTAGAGAACCTGAGCTCCAATTGGTCATTTTAAATCCACAGAGCCATCTGTGGTAGGTGACCACTAAACTACTGAGCAATTTCTATATGCTCTTTATCTACACTTAGCGCTAGATCAAGGGCCCACACAGCCACCTCACTGAGGAGCCTCTTGAACCACAAGCCTGATACACAGGGTATCACCAAGGTACAACTTTGTAGTGATCTCAAAAGACCCTTCAGCAAAAGAGGCAGGTGCTTGCTCTCAATTCCCAGCAGGGCTCTGAATTAATCATAAGGGGACAGTGGATCCCTTCTGAAACTGCTAGTAAGCTAGTAAGTAAAACAATCAGCATGTGTATGTCACACCGGGCGGGACAAGGGAGGAGACCGCGAGCACAAAACGGCAGATGGAAATGCAGGTCAGGCTGTTGTTCCTCTGGGTGTAGTGAGCATCCCTTCTCAGGCTCAGGCCTACCTAGTTTCTCCACTAGCGAAGGCAAAGCACTGGGGAGAAGCAGTAAGAGTTCTAGGGAGCTGGCAGGAGACAAGGCACTGCATGGCTGTTCTAGCGAAATTTATCCACCTAACCCTCACGTGGCCTGGAGACTCATTTATTAATTCAACTCTTGAAAACACCTTGTGGGCTGTTTCCGGAATCTTTTCACTAATCAGACGGACAGAGTGATAAAAACTCCCAGATCTGTACATTCAATACTAATCCCCCCAAGCCTCCGACCTCCTTATGTACCTGTCGACAGATTGTCCCCGAGGAATTAAAGTATGTCCCACAGTGCAATCCCATACCCTGCCATTCTTGAGCCTGATTCCAACTGGGGAGAGGAAGCCCTTCAGATCCAGCTCCAGCCCCTTTCAAAAATGGCAGCCCTGCCCTGCCTCGGATACTTATTTCCCACCTGGACAGTCACAGCTGCCTAAAGTCTGCGCTCCTTAGTTTTCACCAGCGTCTCACCAGTCCTGTGTCCGATTCCACCCCAGCCCCTGGTCATCGTCCCCAAAACCTTTGCTTGATGAGCACTGTTCACAACACATCTCCTTGGCATTTACCTAAATGAGACACACTAATGACACACTTTGTCTTTGGTGTAGAATAATGAATATTCAAAATTATTAACCATTTTGTTAATTATATATGCAACTCTTCAAAATCTCACCCACCCTAATCTTATTCCTGCCCCTTGCCCCAAACACTCACTTTCTTTGCAGTCCCCTGAACTTTACAGGCATTTCACACCCGCCTGTTCCCGCTGCCTGAGGGGCTCCCTCCCTCCCTCCTCCCCCAACTGCCGGGCAAACAATTACTCACCTTTGAAGACTCACCTCAAAAGCACCTCCTGGGGAAAACCTTCCCCAATATCCTCAGGCGAAACTGAAATTAGTCATTCCTTTCACAAGGAACACTTTATATCTGCTATGGTAGCTCCCACATGCTAAGGTGATTCTTTGTTTACCTTTCTCTGTTCTTCTGTAGACACCTCAAGAACAAGTGTGATGTTTCTCACCTGTCTACTTGTATCTAAAGAGCCAGATGCAGAGAACAGCCAGCCATTTTGGTTAGAAGTGCTGGCCACAGGCCTGGGTGTAGTGAGGGTTCTTCTGGTGCTACATTAATTGTACACTGACTCAGGTGGTTTTTCTTACCTTTTTTCTATTCCTCACTGCATGATATGAATGACCTGCTTGAGAATTTGTGTTCTGATCTATCTGTGACAAAGAGCACAATGTCCTCAAGCCACTAAGTCTCATGCAACTGTCTGTGGAAAATATACCACCAGAGATCTGGAGGGGAAGCAGAGAGGCTTTCTTCTCCCACGGCTTTGTAGCCTCAGTCCTCTGCCCCACTCAGATGCTGGAGCCCAAGTCTCCATGCGTACATTCTTTGAGACCATGCTCCTCTTTATGTGACACGAAGGCAACCCCACAAGGAGCCTCCACCTGGCCCATGACCTTCTACGCAGTGGCTCCCCTCTGACTGAGGACTTCGCTCTGGGGCTCTGTAAGGAGTCCTGAGGGAGGGCTCTGATCAGCTCTGCTCTCCTTTTGCACGGGACACAAGTCGCATGGCACAGCCGACCTTCTGGTCCCCTGTCTCAGGCCAGCTGTCCATTCTGGTTAAGCCACTCATGTTAAGAGGGGAGAACTCATATGGACAGATGTTCTCTCACCTGGGGCCCTGAGCAAAGACGCATGGTCTGCGGGAGGTCAGAGGCAGCTCAAACACCACCAGTGGTATATCTGTCCCAGCTGGGAAACTTGCCCCACATGTTTTACCTTACCAGCCTCCCAGTCTGCTAAACTCCAAGAGCTGGTGAGAGCCTATCCAAACGCCAAAAGTTAAATCCTGATAATGAGGAATTCAAGCCATTAGAGGAACTTCAAAGAGAGGAAGGCAAAGGACAAACACACGGGTAAGCCAAGAGTTAGAAAGCTGTGGTGAGTGTAGCAATCTATCTTTTGTCTGGTAACAGATTTTGAAACACAAGCAACAGCAACAATCCTTCTCTGTGCCACACATATGGAAGAAAGTCAGTCATTTTTAATGATTTAAATGTCAGGAATGGCAGATATCTGCATATAAGGAAAAGAGAAAAGGAAAAAAAAATGCTGAGGAATACTAAGACAAAGATGCTGAATGAATGTCCAAGTTTCTCATCTATCAAGTGAAAATAATAGGGTCAACTCTGTAAGGTTCTTGTGAATGTTGACGGTGATACTTATAAAAAGCATAATTCTGGGCCTGGCGCACAGGGAGCTGACAGTAAACAGAGGTACTAAGCTGAACTGAATGGTGCTGACTTTTCGATAGGTCATAATAACACTGCACGCTTCCTCTATAAGAAAACTTAGCACCTTTATTATTGTTGTGTATTTATGGGTCTGTCACACTGAACTGTGAGCCATAGGAGAGCATGGAGTCTTCCATCTCGCTTCCCATACGACACCTAGCCTACTACATGCTTCACTTGTGTTTTTAAAATGAAGGAATGTTGGCAATGAGGGTGACGGTGATGATGATGAAGACATCTCTTGTGGACTGCCTGTATCTGGGGATAGTTGTCAACAATATAGTCCTTGCTTGTGTATCTGAGGCACAACAAATGTCTTAGAGGCATGAATGAGTGAGCAAGCAATGAATGAATACATTTCAGACCCATATACAGGAGGTCCAAAGGGACCATCAAGTCAATGAAAATGCTATGACATTGGTTTTGGCCACTGCCATCGAAAACACCGAGCGGCTCCTTTTTTATGTTTCCAGCAGGCTCTTTGGTGCCATGTGAAGCGCTTGGTGCTCCTTCTGGCCCGGGAGCTTCCCACGTGAATGAAATGAGGGGGGCACAGCACTGCCTGTGCACAGCCCGACCAGCCAGGGAAACTTAGCTTTGCTGCGCAGAGAGCCACATGCCGGCAGGTGCCCTGGGTCTCTGGGCAGGAGAGAGCCTCCAGGTACTGAATGTGGCCCCTGCTGCCTAGCGCGGCGCCTGA
This sequence comes from Chinchilla lanigera, assembly GCF_000276665.1. Lineage (NCBI taxonomy): Eukaryota > Metazoa > Chordata > Mammalia > Rodentia > Chinchillidae > Chinchilla > Chinchilla lanigera. The sequence continues at coordinate 7,464,494 of NW_004955472.1, read as the reverse complement.
AGGTCCTGTGTGGGTGATGCCTGCATCTTTCACCAAGCAGTCGGCCTTCTCTAGAAAGAGACAGACAAAAACGGAGAGACGAGAAGGGAGAACGGAGCACACGCGCATGTATGTGCATGTGTACTTGCGTGTGTACACACACGAAATGTTTACTACAGATAAGTCTTATGTCCATCAAGCATTAATTATACGAGACATAAACTCGTTCGACTCAATGCTACATCCAGCTGCATTTTAACCGGCTGAGACCTTGATGGCCATGCTGACTCACAGCATCCCCAAAATTAAAAAGCTAGTGACTGCGCGGCAGCAGTTACATGTGATCATGGGCTGATTAGTCAGTCCTGAGTTCATGGAGACTTCTTCTCTAAGGGGAAGGATGGGGGGATCTTAACAGCTACAGCCCTCAGGTAAGCACCAGATGCCTGTTACAGTTTCAGTACAGAAATCCCTGCACTTGAAGGGCCGGATCGCTGTCCAGTGGGGTGACAGTTTCATGGAGGATGGAAGATTAAGAGCTAAAAACTGGCAGGTGACAGTCATGATGACAAGAATCACTTTGACTTAATGTGCTAATGCCCGATCGAGAAAATGTATGTCCTATGTAAAATTAATTACTTGGGTTGATACTCTTCTTATGGTTTTGAATTTTAAAGTAGATAAATAAATTAATGGATTATGGATTATCTTAAATTAAATGAACTTGCTTATAAGCATGGGGTTATTATTTTAATGTTGATTATACACATTATGTTTCATGTAATATTATATTACTTGTTACATTGTTAATGAGGTAATACATTAATGTACAAAGTATATAAGATAAGAAATAGTGTGGGTTAAGTTTGTAAAATGGTACTATATAGGAGCTGGGCATGGTGATGCATGCGTGTAATCTCAGCACTCAGGAGGCGGAGGCAGGAGGACACCATGAGTTTGAAGCCAGCCTGAGCGACATAGTGAGTTCAAGGCAAGCCTGCACTGCACAGCAGGATCCTGTCTCACATCCCCCAATGATACAATATAGGAGTACAATATTGGTCAGGGAATGGTTTAACTAGAATTTTAGCTTTGCATGCTGGTGGTGGAGCTGTTAGCCTCTTCCTTGGTTTTGGGGTCCTAGCGAGGTTAATTCTCCATTTCTGGTTTACAAGACCAGAGTAATCCCTACAAGAACTCTTCACTTTAGTAATTAGTTTCTAGCAGTCTTATTAGTGGTATAAGAATTAAAATAATGGAAAAACATAAGATAGATGCTAGTTGACGAATAATAATGTATAGGTATTCTACTGGCTGGCCTCCAATCCATGTTAGCGCCAATGACGGTGCTACTAGAAAACAGAATAGGCCTATGCTTGAAGGGCAAAATGTTATGCTTTGTTGTTTTGGTGAGAAGAGTAAGAATGGTACCTAAAATTAGGACAGGATATACCATCCCTCCAAGTTTATTGGGGACTGTATGTAGGGTTGGACATACTGTAGGACTGGATATATGAATAAAAAATATCACTCCCATTTAATATGGTGAGGAGCGTTAAGTGGGTTTGTAGTTATCTGGGTCTCCTAGTAGGTCTGGAGAGAATAAAACTAAAACTGATAATGCTAATAATACGAAGAGAAGGATTAAGATATCTTTAAGTATATAGTATGGATGAAATGGAATCTTATTTGAGTCTGAGTTGATGCCCAAGGGATTGTTAGACCCAGTTTCATGAAGGGATAGTAAACGAATTCTTACTAAAGGGGCAATAATAAATGGTAAAATGAAGTAGAAAGCAAAAAAATCATGTTAAGCTTGTTTTATCAATGGAAAATCTGCCTGAGATTCACTCTACTAAGTTAGTTCCAATATAAAGAATCACTGAAAGTAGGTTTGTGATAATTGCAGTGCCTCGAAAGGATATCTGTCCTCACAGTAGGACATATCCTATGAAAGCTATGGCTATTACTACAAAGAGTAAATTACTTCAAAGTTCAGGTTTTTAAAATTGTATAAGATCCATACTAAAGTCCTCATCCAACATGTAAAAATAGGCAAATAAAAAATATTAATGCTAGCCAGGCAGGGTGATGCATGCCTATAACCCCAGCACTCAGGAAGCTGAGGCAGGAGGATTGCTGGGAGTTTGAGGCCATTGTGGGAGGGCTACATAGTGAATTCAAGGCCAGTTTAAACTATGCCCCATCTCAAAAAACAATAAAAAATAATCAATGCTACATTTGCACATAAATACCAAATAATTCACGTGTAATTAACATATCAGCAAGTATGTGTAACTGACAAAAATGCTGTAGTTGTACCTGCCTTGTAATTTATTGCTAGAAATAATCCAGTAATTATCTGTAATACAAGGACATTCCTAATAAGGAGCTAATATTTTAACATGATGAAATATTGGGAGCTGGGAGGTCAAGGGATGAATGGCTAATGATCTCAGGAAGTGGGTGGGATTTACCAATATTTGTTAGCAATTCCTGTAGTTGAATTCCAGGTCATTAGTCATGGGTAGACTCCACGTAGGCATTATGGGTTTAAGCATTGTTCTTTGACTTCTATTTGTTATAGGTTTTGTTAGTTTATCTGCAAAACCTTCACCTCTTTAGGGAGGGTTGGCCTTAATTGTTAGTGGTGGGGTTGTTAGTCCTAAAACATAAAAATATAAATAATGAATTGATCTGATACTTGGACATGGTGACCACCCGGAAAACACGAGGCCCTGACAAAAAAGAATGACCCTGAGAAGAAAGATTTGCCCACCCACACACGTCTTCCATGTTTCAAGTGAGAGTCGATTCCTATCTCCGGATTTTAGGGTCAAGTCGCATTAAGAGAAAGCGAACTCTCGCTCTAGTCTGGACATTACACAAAGGAGGAACAACGTACTAAAGGCAGAGCATACATCTAGAAGACAATGTCAGTCTGAATCATTTCAATTTCAGTAGTGACAAATATCTACAAAGAGAGAAGGGAAAAAAATTGCTGAGGTTTACAGAGACAAACGTGCTGAAGTTACGCCCCAGTATCTCCAGCTCTGCTCACTGCCTCTTTCCCTGTGAGAGCTGACAAGTTTACGACAAACTGAGATACCCTATATTTGACCAAATGAGTTTAGCAAAAGCTCAGAGTAGAAAATCAGGGAAGCATTCCCACACAGGGCTCAGGTTTTTGCCATTTCTCACAGTTCCGGAGCTGGTCTTTTCAGCTCAATCTACGTTTATGGAAGTAATACCGCAGGGTTATAACCATGGGTTTTGCTTAATTATAAAGAGGATCTAAGTCCTCCATCAATGGAAGGGGAAACAGCTCACTCAGAGGTGTGGAGTGAATACGTCACACTCTGTGGGATGGAATTCCAGTGGTCTGCAGGGACTGGGCCAGGGCAGGAGCCCCTGAGGTGTGCAGAGTTTGAGGTGATGGTCAGCAGAAGGGCCCGCATTCTCCCTCCTCTCTCTCCCTCCTCTTGGAGAAGCTACGGGTCCAGGGCAGGCAAAGAACTCTTGGACTCCCATCAGGTCAGTTCTCCCACCCACGCAGAGATCTTTCTGTTCCTGGGAAGCTGATCACTCTCATCTCTCCTGGGAAAGATGAAACCAGAGGTTCCAGATGTCCGGAGAGAAGGCTCTCTTAGCACAAGGGAGGCTGGGTCTGCACTGAGAAGGTGGGGTGAGGCACCGGGAATGTCTCTGGGGAAAGGGAGCTCCTCAGCTGGAGCTCCAACCGTCACGACAGCTTTATTTAGTTCAGAGATGGTCACAAGCACAAATTTCAAAGATTTGCTTTGACATACTGGATCATGACCACAATGAGACACCACTTCACATCCATGAAGATGGTTAGTATTTAAAAAAATGAAAAATAAGTATGGGCAAAGAGGTGGGAAGTGAGGACCCTGGGCCTGCCTCATGAGGATGTGTAATGACACAACTGCTGTGGAAAACAGTTTGGCAGTTCCTCAAAAATGAACACACAATTACTGTACACACCGGCAATTCTGCATCTACGTATGTACCCCACAGAGCTGCAAGCAGGGGCCTGCATGCACACCTGTACGTCACTGACCACAGCAGCGTCACTCACGACAGCCAAAAGGTGGACATCGCCCAGGTAAGCATCCGTAGGTGAAAGTATAAACAAAGTGTGACACAGTCAATAAGATATTACTCAGTTTTAAAAAGGAAGAAATTCCTGAGACTTGCTATGACATGGATGAACCCTGAAAAGATGATACTATCTGAAATTTTATTATACATATATGTGTGATTTCAATGATCTAGAAGGCAGAGCTTAGTGAAACGTGGTTTTCCTATAAGTATGTGAGGAAATGATCCTACTATTCCCATATGCAAGGGATTCTTACTAGATAAATATGTTTATAACAGGGTTTGCTCTAGTTGTTATCTAAGGCATGCATAAGGGATAGGGCACTGGAACTAGTAGGAGAGGTCTTCCCTAACTGGTGGCTTCTTTCCTGGCAGCCATACCTGCTGCGGTACGGAGAAAGCACATTGTTCTCTCTGGGAGACAAAGTCCCGGGCTTGGCGGGAAGGGCATTATTGCAGCGGAGGACTCTAGCTCTCTCGGCCCCATAGAAATTTCAAAATTTCTAAGAAAGAGCATCTCATGGTGAATCAGTGCCCTCCAACTTTTCCCTGAAAGGTTCTTGTAGATCTGTACCAACCTTTTAGGATGACAACGTGGAGACCAGACGCCAGTGTGAGTGAGGCCTTGGATGGGCAAGGGAGCCTGGACGGGCAGGTCAGCAGCACCAGAGCACACAGTGTACCTCGCTTTGGGATTTTAAGTCATCTGCGTGTATTTCCTAGTTGATTTCTCTTGGAGTTTGGTGGAGCCTCTCAGAAACCTGAAGTACTACCAGGTACAGAATACGAACCAACAGAAGGTGTCTTGTTCATATTCAGTAAGAAACAAAGAACAAGAGAGGACAGGGATGAACAGGGGAGCACAGGAACTGTTTAGTGTAGGGAATGCATTCTTGTAAGACACTGTACTGGTGGACACACAACAACAGCCAGAACTCACAAAGTGGACCCTAATGGAAACTATGGAGTTCAGGTAATAATGACTCAATGTTCTTTCATCAGTTATAAGTACAGCACATTAATGTGAAGCATTAATAGCAGGGACTTGTAAAGGGGAGAGGAATATATGCAAACTCTCTGCACTATGCTCCATTTTCTGTACACCTCAGACGACTACTAGAAATTGACCACAGACTAAGCAGTGCTTGTGGCATTTTACTCAGTCTTACAAGAGTAACTGAAACAATTCATATAGTATGTGGCAAGATCATAGGAGGTAAAGGTTATTTTTTCAAAGCCAGGCTTATCTAGAAATCTGCCTTTATGATAAAATAAAAAATCTAAAAGATCTATAACAAAGGAGGAGCGGCATTCTCACCCCTGTCCGGTGTGGTGGTTACAGAAGTAACTGCAAATCAGAGGCAAAGATAAGCTACTTGGCTGGGTTTCTTCACTCACCTAGAGATCCTTCCTGAGAACGTCTTAAAAATTTTTGTTGATGTCTAACATATCTATGTATATATGTGTGTTGGGGAGGTCCATGACGAAGCCCTCATTCCACCACAATTGAAAAGGTCATTATCATTCAACAATCCACTCATGCCTAGTTTTTGTTCTTTCTTTCAGTTTCAGGAAACATTCAGGACCAGGAGTCAATTTTTTTGGTGTTATTCTTATATTTTAATTTTTTGCCTGCCTTTTTTCCTTTATTCCTTCATTTATTTCTTCTTTGTTTCTGAACTTAAAGCATCGAGTTCCACTTTCTCCAAATCAAGCTTTCTGGATTTATACCCATAAATCAAAAATAAAACAAGCATTCTTTTTTTTTAGACTCATAAAATAAGCACTCCTGTTTCTCTCTCTGAACGGAATGACGACAGGCAGCGCTGAAGGTTAATGTGGCGTGGTCTTTGATGAAGATGAAGGCTGCAGCTCATCCTACTTTAAGCACACAGCGACCCTGGCAAGTTAGGTTAGCTGATTACAGCTGTCAAAAGGCTATCACTGTCAAAAGCCTGTCATTGTCCATGGCTTTCTTAATGACCTACCCACATTCTCTAACGCATGGACCGACCCTATGACCTTGCTATCCATGGGATATCACGCCTCCAAGGCTGCAACCCACTGAAACGCGGGCCAAGCTGGACTATCCTCTCAGATGGAATCGCCTATAAAAGGCTCCTTTTAAGAGTTAACTTCAGCCCTCTATGGGACCAGAGAGCACAGAATCCCCCAGGCAAGTAATGATTTTCCTTGTCTGCCTCCTGGTCCTTTCCCATGCTTTGACCCAAACAGTGTCCAAAGCAGCAGCCACAGCCGGAGAAGGAAGCTGTGGGACAGAGGTAGAACCCACTGCTCCATTCCCTGTAGGCAAATAGCTCTACAGTGAATCTCAGCCTAGGAGAGAAGTGGGAGGCAAAGCGAGAGGAAGGAATCTCATCTTTGGAATGTTCGTTGTCTTGGGTGGGATTCACTCTCATTACTAAACGGGGACTTTTTATGTGTGAATTAGTGATAAAAGATTATTCGTGATAGTGATTAGAAAAGCCTTGACCTCCAAGAATGTTATCTTACGAGGAGAAGACACCACCCCGAATACATTTTCTATCCAAAGGGACAGCTAGAGAAATAAAGTTGCATTTTGGTGTGGCACTAGTTACACCACTTGTGAACTAGCTATAGACACGGCTGACTTGTTTTAAAGGTTAGTCTTGGCTCTTCTGAAGAGAATGGGTAATCTTGACGATAAAGGGGCAATGGTAAAGTTAGGAATCTTAAAACTGGAAGGTGCTGCAGCATTCCAGTTGAGATATGCTTACAAAAACGGCAATGAAACGAAGTGAAGAAATCAAACAGGCATTAGAAGGTTCAAGCAATAGGATCTGAAGACGGATTCAAGGTGGGGCTGGGAGGAGAGACGCATCCAGGACTTTTCTAGGTGCCTGGTAGCAGCTGGGCAGAAGCTCCCAGCAGAACTGTAGCCGAGCACCCCGCACAAGAAGCAGGTTTGGCAGAGGAAGAGAGGGCTCCCTTACAATCCGAGCTGCAGCCATTTCCAGAGGCTACTTTAAAGCAGGCCTTCCAACAGCTTTGATTTCTTCGAGGCGTCTCGGTGAACAGAAGGCAAGTGCTGGAATCCGAGATGGATTTTAAACCTGACACATGTGTTGGCTGGAAGTAAGTTTATGTGTAGCTTGGGAGCAACGAAGTCTCTCATAACATCCCCACATCACAGATTCTGGTGGAGCAATGCATGCGATCTCTCACTGCTGCTTCCCAAGAGAAGGCCTTGCTTTTCGAAGCAGCAAACGTTTGCCTACTCTTGTTAATAGATACCAACTTCTCCAAGTACGATTAAATGGATTCACAGGACCTCTGAGCATGACTGTGAATAACCATCTTCCTGGCAACAAGCAGAGAAACTGCACATACATCTCCCAGTGTTCAGAGAAGAAACATCTGTCAAAGCCACAAGGCCTTGGTGGATGCAAGCAGCTGTGGACCCAGGAGGCTCATTCATCTGTACTCCAGACTGTTACAGATATTTGCAGCTGCTGAGAGCCCATTCTAAAACTCATGGCCTCCGCTCAGTGAGGGCTGGCCGGGGGGATGACCCTGAGGATTCCCCACATGAGGCAAGACTTAGTTCTTGTCTCAGCAAAGTTAATACGGGGATTAGGTTTAAAATGACAGAATCTTGAACAAAGGCAGTTTTTCTTGGCGCCCACGACTGAGGTTATACTCCCCAGGGCCTTGAGTTTGGTGATAAAGAACCAGTTACACGTGGTGCAATTTTCAAAGTGCTGCCTCACTATTTAAATCAGCAACGTAAACAGGGGGTGAAGTGGTCACACGATTTTCCCCTCAATAAGTCAAATGCATGTGGGCCTTCTAGGCAGCCGTTTGTAGCACTGCTGCTCAGATCCTCAGAATTCTTATCCAAAACGAGGAGGAAACACTGTGAAAGAGTTTGGCTGAGCTATTCTCTAACTATAGCTTTGAAGTCCTTCAAAATGAAGGACATTTTAGAAAAAGGCTTTGTGCATCTACACAACTTGTAAAGACAAAATGCCAGTTCTTTCCCAAACATAGGCCAGCAGTGCAATTTTGCTATTTGCTTTCAGTTTCAAAATTATGATTTAATTAATGGCCATTTCAGTGGTTTGAAAATGCTTTAAGGTTATGTAATATGTTAACATTAAAAGCTGGGTGAACTATTAGATAGGAACTGTATTTACTATTTCTGCAGCTGGTCAACGAAGCCTAAAGTTATTTTAAATTATAATCTTTTTAAGAAAATGGGAGTTGGTTCTGTTTTCTGCATCTCCACCTATCATTCCTGTCCCTGAACGTGTTCTTTCCTCAGAAGCAATCTGAGCAACTTTGAATGGGATTATTAAAAAACAAATGAAGGGAGCAATGACATTTTACAGCAGCCCAAACCTTCCAGAACTGTCCCCAAGATGCTTGGGTGCTCCATCAGCTGTGAAAGACCCTAAATTTTCACTTCCAAATGGAAAATACCCCAGCTGATTCAAAAGGATTTGGCTATAGATCTAAAATCAGCCGCATCCTCTGGGAACAACCAAACAGACGTGTAAGTGTTTACTTAACCAAAGAGCTGTCTTGCTGAGGAAAATACAATTTCATCACATTTGGTTCTAGATTGCAAGATGAGTGAATTCTATCACTCATACAGATGTTAATATGGAGATTCACGTACTTACATTTAGTTAACGCATGCAGACATGGGGTTCTTTTTGCTTTTCATTTACTGTGACTCCTCGATAGTCTGTAATCCTCAAAGGACAAACATTTAATTTTTTTTTCATTTGGACTTGCAATATGTTTTCAATATGTCTTTACATAATCAAAAATGCACCTGGGCTTAATAGAATATTCTGATTGATAAAACCGTATATAGCACATACAAGAATTAAGTTTTGAGTAGTTAGAGTTTAAAAAATTACACCATGTGAAAACATCAATTATGTGAATTAAACATTTTAGATATAATTTGGAGGGTTTTGTACAACCCTTGGAATTATTTCTCTTTTATTTTTTTATTAAAACCAAGACAAAAGACAACCACTGTCACAGTCTGTAAACATGTTCATGACTATTAGAATAATTCCAGAAAACTGAAAGAAAGTTACACACTATCTTTCTACCTTTAGTTGCAGGCGGACTTTGGAATTGGAATGGGGTGGAGGAGGGGTACTTTTGAGACTTGGTATGGCTTAAAAATCACAGTGAGGATATAGGATGAACTCCTTTTGAAACAAAAATGCCTGAAATGACTGACAGGGAGAAGGGGAGGGACAGACACTGATTTAAATGAAACAAGGAAGTTCCTTCTGAGTGATCCGATTGCATCTCCCTCTGCTCATGGTCTCTTGCTCCCAGCTCCAGGAACACCCTCAAGCTCTTGCTGCTCACAGTCTCCGACAGTACAGGGTGGCAAAGGCAGCTGAAGCTTACTGAGCACCTGCCAGGCACTATACATACATGACCCTGTAGGCTCCTCTGCCGCCAGCCTGCCTAGGTGGGAAGGCGGAAGCCGCAAGATGAATGAATCTTGAATCTTTCACTCACCCAAAGCTGGGTAACAACTGTTGGTCTGTAGTCCGGGGCCTTTACAACACAGGGCTGACCTCGCACCCAACAACCCCGTAGGGACCCCAGGGGGTGAGGCCTGGAGGGACTTGGTCACGGGGCAGCTGAAGCCCGAGCAGCGAAATCCAGGCTGATCTCTCCTCATCCTCAGCCCTTCTCTCCAACCATGCTGCTCTCCCCGCAGCAGCCAGAGTCGGTCTTTTATTTGTTTTTTTGTTTTGTTTTTTTTTTTTTTTTTGGTTTTTCTCCGGTACCGGGAACCGAACTCATGACCTTGCGCTTGCCAGGCAGGCGCTTTTGCCGCTGAACTAAATCCCCAGCCCCCAGAGTCGGTCTTTTAAAACACAGAGGAATGATTCCTTCAGATTTCTGTGCAAAATCCACCAATGGCTTCCCATCAACTCAGAATGAAATCTCAGTGCCTCGCTGTGGCCTCTCCTGGTTTGCGTCCTCCAACTTTCCCCACTGCCCCACTCCAGCTGCACCGGCCCCTTGCTGTTCACACCCATCCCACCTTGGGGCTGTGGGCTGCCGCGTTCTGCCTTCCTTCTGCCTGACCGGATCTCTTCCAGGTGCCCCAGGCCAGTCTTCATTATGACGCTCAGGTCTGGCTCCAGTATCCCTTTCTCAGTGGCTTCTCCGCGCTCACCATATAAAATCGCACCCATCACTCTAGCTGCTTTTCTACACAGCACCAACCACCACTCACCATCTCTCTGTGATTATGGGCTGCCTTTCTCCCGGCCCCAACTCACAAATACGTAAGTTCAATAAGAGTGAGGATTTAGTCTTGCTTATTTTCGGCTGTGTTCCCAGAAACTGTCAAAACAGTGCCTATAACCTGATAGGGCTCCTCCATCAGTATTTGCTGACTGAATTCATGAGTAAATGCATGGAGGAGTCTGTGAATGTTACCTCTCCTCAGGGCAACAAGTCACCGATGGAAAATGGTGATGCTCAAATATTCAGTTCTGCTTACAAATCTATGGAGGCATTTGGTAAATGTGAAATATGCCAATACCATGTTGGTGGCATTTCTCTAGCTCTGCTGATGTAGTTTGACCTAGGTTAAAATCAGACAAACTATAGAAGTTAAAGTTATTGATGGGATGGATCCAAGGCATCATACGCCTCAAGAAAGCTGAAGACAGATTTTATCTTCGTGTGTTCAAGCATTTGCGATATGTGGTTTTATATCTTGCCAACAATTTCAAGGGAGTGATCACTTCTTAAGCTCCTTATATGACAACCGTTGTGAGACCAGCCTGATGAATATTAATGGCCTTGAAAAGATGGTATCTGGAAGAGATAATCCTAGGACTGGCTGAGGCATGTATTCCACTGATACTACTTTGCTTATGAATTTTAGTTACAGAAACAATTTATCAGGAACATTGTAGTGTGATTTTTAAAAATTATTAAACATACTACATGTAAAAGTTTAAAAGATGAATCTTGAAAATTTTCTGTCCTAAATCTGTCCTAAAATATATATATTTTAATATTTAATAACACAGACTATATAGAATAACATATATTATACATTGACATATAATATATAGTACCACATATTTCACAATATAGGATAATATATATAATATATATTATGTCTCAGTAGGAACAAAGTGTTGCTTATCTGTTATGTAGAAAGATGGTGAATATTAGATAAATCATCCCAATATTAATAAGCATAAAACCTCCAATACTGTAGTGCTGAGGTCCTGCCTGTGTTCTTCACGGGGAAGGAAAAAGAACACTGGATGGGTGTCAGGACACCCGGTGCTGTTCAAACCAACAAACACTTCTGGTGTTGACTATGTGCTAGGCATTGGCCTACCCATGATTTGGAGTCAGACTTTTTACTACTTGAGAAATTTCAGTGTCCTCCTCTATGAATGACAGATAAACCCTACATTATAGTTGTAACAATCAAGGGTAAAGAACAAGCTGCTAAGCATTATGAGTCTTCTAGTTATTATTAGTATAATTATTGCAAGTAAATACAATAATTTCACCTGTGCTGTAAACACTTTTGGTTCCTACATATAAGACTGCAAGGGCAATAGCTCTCTTTATGAGCTTACACAAGATTTAAGTCACCTCTTTTCCTCAAGCAAGCAACCATTGGTAGGACTTCTATTCTAAGACACTCTCATCTTTACTTACACTATGATCCTTGGAAACCATACAAAGTACTTCTATGGAGTATTTGAAGGAAAAAGACCATCAAATTGGATTTATGATTATCCAGTTTCTGCTATTCTCATTAGAAAGCATAAGTCCCATGTGAAATACCTTGTTTAATACCCGTCTTCACTACAAGACTAGAAGACACATGAAACACAATGTCTTCAAATGGTAGACACAAGATACAAAAACAGTTTCTTCTGTGTAATGATTGGATAGGTAAGACTGACGCGGACTCTATGCTCATCAAAGTATCAGATATTTAGCTTTATACTCAAGTACTTTCTAAGTGCTCTTATGTATACTAAGTCACTTAATCTTCACAACAAGTAGTATATGATGGAGGTGCTAGTATGCCTACTTTTCAGGGAAGAAAGGAGGATATAGAGAGGTTAAGTTACTCTCTCCAGGTGATACAGCTAACAGGTGGTGGAACTACCGTATGAATCCAGCCAGGCTGGCTCCAGAGTCTGCAATGCAGTGTTATCACATGAGTGTCCATGTACTGGTCTACGTATTTCTCACAACTCCACCTTCCCAACAGTTAATCACTGCCCACTTTCAGCCTCCTGACAGCCCCTGGACTTATGCAGGAAGCTGTTAGGTAAGAGAAGACAAATTAGCAAAGGACATTAACAGATGTTTCTGTGGCTTCTTAAAGATACTGAGAATAAAGACCATTCACCTGGAAGAACAATGATGAGCCGGGGATATAGCGCAGTGGTACAAGCACCTGCCTGGCAAGTACAAGGTCCTGAGTTTGGTTCCTGATATAAAAAAGAAAAGCACAATGATGAGATGGATTTACAGGCACATTCCAAATATCCCAACAGCCATGATCAAGTGAGGCAAGGGGCAGAGAAGTAAGGCAGATGAACTGAAAAAGGACCTGAGCATGTTGCAAGAGGTTGTGTCATTTCAGGTCAACTGCCCTTTGCTACCTTCCCCCCATTTACTACGTTTCTCACATGTTCATAAGTAGCTCACACCCCAGAATTGTGAGGAAGATCAACTGTTATTGCAAAACCCAAAGGAGGACACTGAGTGCTGGCTGCAAATCTTGTGGAACCCCATGACTACTCTGACATCCTGCTCAGCCTAGTGGGAGCTCGGCAGAGCCTCTGGACACCACCAGAAAGAGACTCTACAAGAGGCAAATTTTGATGGTGGGAATAATACAAGACTGCAATTTGTACTGTCCAAAAGCGAAAAATACATCAGCCTGGAAGCCTACACCCAAGTCAACATGGAGATATGAAGTTCCTACCACTTGCCACAGATTAGGCCACAAGGGTTATAACCGTTAAATCAGTGCAGCTATCCACGGTCCACGCTCACACGGTAAGAACCATGCTGTAATTTGGATCCTGAATACCCTCCATGGGTGTTAAAGGCTTTGTCCCCCAGGTCGTGCTACTGGGACACAAGAGAACTTTTAAGAGGTCCTTAGGTCACTGGGAGAATGCCTCTGATTCAACCCCCCAACACCCCCTGGACTTATGCAGGAAGCTGTTAGGTAAGAGAAGACAAATTAGAAATTCTAATTGTTGGAGCCCTAGCCCCTTCCTTTTCATTTTTGTTCCTGGCCTCATGATGTAAGCAGTTTTGCTCTGCTACATGCTCGCAGCAGGCCTAAAAGCAATGGGGTTAACTAATCATGGACTAACCCCTCTAAAACTGCAAGCCAAAATAAACATTTTCTCTTTATAAATTAACCTCAGGTACTGTGTTATAGTGACAGAAATCTAATACAAACCAGAACTCTAGAGAATGGGTCCTACACCCCGTCCTCCTTCCAGTCCCTTCTAAAGACAGCTGCATTTGTGCTTGGGATTCTTATTAAATATGCCTGCATTCTCTGACATAAAATTCGCCTACTCTCAATTGATTGCTGGTTTGCTTAGATTACTTCAAGTATTTGTTGCAGAAAAATCTCCCTTGAGTCACTGAAGACAGATTTATTTCTAGAATTCAGTATAGTTGAAATTCAGAACAGTCTTATGCCACATATACTGCCTTTGCATAACACCCCCAGCAGGGCCTGGGGCAGCACCCTGGGTCCACACATACTGATATCCTTGCAGGGAAACATAAAAATGTTCACACTAAGTTAAATAACCAAATAATATAATTAGTGTCACACTAGGTAAAAAACGTTGTGGTTTTCAGACTGTCTCTGCACTTTAAAATGGCTGTGGACTTACAGTCCAAAGTCCAATACGGTGGACTTTACAAATCCAGAAGGACTCCAGGGTGGGGTGGAAAAGAGCTCAGTGTGTTTATCAGAAAGACTGCGCTCTTTCCTCAGGCCTCTCCCACCTCATTTCTCTTATCCTTGCACTCTCCTCCCTCAGGCCTTTCCAAATGTAATGCATTTTAAGCATACATTTTACCATCTGCTCACCAATCAAGCTGCCCAAAAGGCAGGACTGCAAAAGTCACAGGTAAGGGAAAAGGGAAGAATGACCGGAAACTGATTTATCCCTTCCACGTTAGACAACACATTCCTGATTCACTCAGCAGAGGGAGGGGAGTGATCTGCTTCTCCACAGGAAAGGAGGGTAGGGATGTCCAATATTTACTTGGTGCTTACCTAGCAAAGCCCTGTGCTGAGCCTTTAAATACAGGGTCTCATTTCATCCTTTCAGTAAGTCTAGGAGGTAACTGCTACCCTTATCCTCACTTTACCTATGAGTGTGAAGACCCGGCAATGATACGTAACTTGCCAGTACGTGGCACAGACTGGGATCACAACTAGACTGTTGATACCAGAGTCCATAATTGTAATCTGTTTAATTCAATGTCAATAAAGTCACCTAAATTGAGTGTTGCTCAAATCCAATTTTCTCAGTTACCAGTACCACTTAGGAGGGCAGGGGTGTATGTTTGGTTGTTTTTGGTTTTGTTCAGCATTGATGGGACAAGTATGTGTGTGTTTTAGGGGCTGGAAAGGGGTTTTCAAGAGGAATGCAGTTTTTCAAGCCTCCGTCAGCTGAGATAACACATAGATCAGCAGAGCAGAGGTCCAGGCAGGTGACCAAGACCGTGAAGTGTACATTCCACTCCTGTGGGGATTTCTAAAGTGGCCTTGAGAACATCAATGCCATCGCCTGTCACAAAGCTCCACTTCATGCGTAGGCAGCAGTTATTGTTTCTTCAGAGAGTGCAGGCTTAGCTAATCACTAAACTCAGAATAATACCTGACCCTCCTCCCCGCTCGCTCAGTTCGGAATCCCAGGGGTAAGGGAGACCAGGTGCTGTAGGTCTCACTTCCCTGGCTCGCACATCTCCCTTTCCTATACCTCCTACCACCTGGTCCTAAAGACTGCCTTCAAGCAGAACAACCTGCCTTCCCCCATATGTGCTTTACAAAAGGCTGAGTTGGTTACAAGCACAAAGAGGAAATGGAATGTGCAGGACACTTGATTTTCCTTGCAGAGCCCCATGCCTGTGTAGGCAAGATGGAATTTGCCAGCACACACTGGGTAGTCCCTGCTGCCAACTTCAGCAGAGGACGTCCAGGTTTGCCAGGAGCAAACGCAGAGTGAGAGCTACAAAGCAGGAGCCGGCATTCCAGGGCAGGGAGTGCAAGAAGCCCTGAGGCTTGACTTCGCCCTGGCAGGTGGTGGAGCTCAGGGCCCTGCTGAAAACGTAGGCAGTGATGTTGCATGTTCTTCTCCCACTGTAAGTCTAGTGCTCCCCGTGCGCTTAAGGTTGAACAGAAGGAGTTTCAGTAACTGATAGGACACCAGTGTGGAGCCACTGCTGAGGAGTATCTGGAAATTCGCGAGGGCAAAGGAAATGTCAATAGACAGAACACTTCACCTGCCAGGTAGCTCCCAAGCAGCTGACGCCAAACATTCTTTCAGAGTGACCAATCTGAGAAGGGACTGTCTGCACAGACAAGCAAAATCTTTTCATAGCCACCTCTCTGTCTCAGTTACTCAGACAGCGCCTTAATCCAAGGTCTTAATCCAGCACCTTGGACCCCTCAGCCACGCTACCTTCCAAGGTAGAGCCTTAATGCCAATCTAGTGGTCATGTCTTTGGGATACGTAGGTGTATAAAAGCCACAACAAGTCTCAGATTTTCTAATAAACTCAAGGGATAGATTTAGGCCAATTTTCAGCTCTTCTTTCGCTATCCGTAAGTTCAAATGAAGAAAAGAAATATGCAAACCCACATATGATTCTGCTCATATTTTTTGCCTTTTCTTTGACCTAGTTGGAGTTTGTGTTTCAGTTTGGTGTAGGGAATTGCCTTTGGAATTTCGGTTCACCTGCCCAAATTTATTCCCTCTCATGCCCTCAGGAACTTTCTCACAGAGGTTACACTGCCAATTTCCTTGTTTCTATGATTCAGTCCCCTGCCCCCATCAAGTTCCCCAGCGGCTTCTCCACCAGCCCCATCTGCCTGTTATGTTGGTTATGAAACCTACAGGCCTGGCTACGTAGCCTGAGCCCAGCCCAAGACTTCAGGCTTGACGGAGTGGTGCATAGCCCACTTTCAACCTCACTTTGATCCATTTTATATCTTCTGGGTCAAACTTTAGGCATGATCTGTCCTCTAACAGCAGCCAACGCACACTGAATGTTTGGTCTCTACCTCGGGTATAGGTCTGCTGTCTTCAGTAGCTATTTATTGAGGGGTTCCCATGCACTAGGCACTGTAAAGAGGGGAAGGCTGCTGTAAAACAATGTCTTTTTCACTGAAGAGGTTGTGCTTTTCATATTTTAATGTGCATATGGATACCCTAGGACAGTGTTTAAATGCAAATTATTTTCCAGCAATGATTTCAGGTACAACCTGAGAATCTGTTTTTAACTGTTTCCCAGGGGACCTCACTGCAAATCATGCGTGGAAGAGAAGTTAATAGGACCTGGAAGGGCAGATGGGGAGAGGGGGAGGTGACCACCTCCAACTAGCCAGTGATACAGTAGCTGAGAACCACAGGATGGGCAGCAGTTGGCCAGAAACACATGATTTTAGTCTGTTCAGAGAAACGAGGGGTGGCAAAGGCAAAACACACTAAAAACGTTGAGTTTTCCGTCACTGAAGTCCCAAAACCTGGACATCAGCATTTCGAGATAATCTGTTGATATGACATACTGTCAAGGAGGGTGACAGCGCCACAGACACGATGACTGCAGAGTGGATTGGAAATGACCACATGGTGGTTGCTACATTTCCCAAAGAGTTCAAACACAGCCCTCTCGCGGGGACTGCCTGGGTGGGGACGACGGTAATCAGTGTGGGTGGAGGGCTCTGTGAGCTGCCCTGAATTTTGGAAGTCAAGTCCTCAGAGGTCTGTCATACTTTAAGGAACAGTAGAAAGTTTAATAAGTATCTGAGGCTGCGTCCCCCACTCCGGATGGAATGGGAATGATCCTTAGGTATAAATTAAGGAAAACAAACATGGCATTCTGATCACACTAAAAATTTTTTGTTCTTGATTCAGAAGTTCAAAATGGTTATGTCTCTGATACTACAGCCTTCAGGAGTCACCGGGTTTGGTCTATAACACAGATGACATGACACACAGAAAAAGACGCAGAGTCACACTTCCAGAACTTTTACCAAGCCTAGAACACTTCTTTAATACTCTCATTTCAATCAAGAGGTCTCAGCTGGATTTCCACCTTCAGAGTAACAATCTAAGATGAACCGCTTGGAAAGTCCAGTTAATAGTCAGTCAGCAGGCCTGCTGTTGCACAGCCCCACACAGAGAAGTGTGGGCTTCGGAAATTTCTCCATGGAGAGGATCGGAGAGCAATGAGCAGGGATATCTCACAGCGGACATCAAAATTTAGCATAGCAGTTTGTTAGTGGCAGAGAAGGAAGCTGGGCTGGGCACCGGAGAACTAGGAATCTGATAAAAGGAGCACAAACTGCAGTAGCTGTTGCTAGGACAGGAAACTTAAGCTAGTCCACTAACGTTGCTGGTAGAAAGTGACCCAGTTTCCAGATTACCGTTCAAAGTCACGAACCTGAAGTTTCATAACACTGACTTTCAAAGTTACCACTCGAGGAATAAGCACTATTACCGGGTAAAAGTGCAGATGAAATCTCTAACGGAAACTGTTCCCGGGTATCAGACAGCAGTAGGGATGTCTTGGGGGTCAGATGACCTCAGTGTCTGAGGCAGTGTCTGGGACGCTGTGGTTGCAAAGCTCCTGTTGGCTGAGGACTTTCAAGGACGTGAACCTGCTGTTTAGCACAGGTGCAGAGCTGGACAAACTTACATAAGCATGACATAGCATGACATAAGCGTGAATGCGCTGCACAGTGAAACATACTAGAACGTAAGTAGGTGATAACGACACATGTAAGAACTACACAGTATAGACACAGCTATTCTTTCTTGTTGCTGCCTGCCTTTTGAACTGATGCCTGTCCCATGTGCATTCTCTGGGGATCTCACCTGCAAAAACACTGCTCCAGGCCCCCGCCTCAATAGGCAGCATGATCAAAATTTGCTGCTTAGGAACGAATGTAACAAAGCTCTCTCGGGCACTTTGATCCAACAGAGTTCCCTGATAGGCCCCTAAGTTGTCAAGGGCCTTGTCAGAGCACCCCCAAAGCAGCTGCTTAAGCTAAACAGCCTGATCAGCCTCTGTGGACTCAACGAGACAGACCTATTCTTTGATTAGGTGAAGGTAATAACACATCCACATCTGCCAGGTACCTTCTTAGGATAGCGAGAGAAGCTCAGAACTGTGGAGATTAGGTGGCAATTTCCTTCCCATGCTGCATGGTCTCTGGGAGCCTTGCTGTGTCTGAGATACCTCTCTGACTCCCACAAAGGAAAGCAGGCCCCAAGGGGAATCATAAATGTGGAGACACTGTCATGGTTTCCCGACTGTTTCTTCAACACAGGTTCTGCCTAAGGGAGGTTATTTCACCAAGGAGGAGAGGAATGGGATTGACAGGACTCCAAGAACACCTCTGCAGCCAGTGCAGATCCAATTTTACTTATTCTATTTGAGGTTCTACATTTTTTTGTTTCAAAAATATAAAAAGGTCCAAAACCACGAACACCATACATCTCTGACATTACAGTAGATATCTAGAGAGATAGATAGATAGATATAAATGTCATTAATAGAAATGAAGAATTGATGTCAAGTGGAAAAGGACCATGTCTAGGAAGAATTTAAAGGAGATGGAAAATTCTTGAAACAAGTTATTTTGAACCCAAAAATCTCATGGTGCCCCTTCTCTTGCTCGGTAAGTGAGGATTTCTGTGGTTGTAGCTTTAAAGCTCTTTCTGTGGACACAGGTTGGCTCCTGGTTCTTATCATCATAATGCTAACCTCCTGAACTTTCCCCTTCAACTCATTAAACACAAGGATTTCTGTTGCACAGTCTGGTAAGCTGCCATTTTGCCTGCCAGAAAAAAAGAATTTCCCAGTCAAGGATCCGATTTCACCCGAGACTCTCAAACCCCAAGAATCTGATCACTACTAATTTAGCCATTCTTTAAACAGGTTCTTCCACTTGTAAGTGACTGGAATTCTGTGCAGTGCTACAAAGCCTGGCTTCTGTAACTGGGAAAGTTTTTCCTTTTTTACAGAGAAAGATTTCATTTATTAAAATTAGAACTCACTCTATATTCTCCAAGGAGGAGATGCTAGCACATCTTACAACTAAAAACGACACAAACCAACCCAATGAATCATATCCAAAGAATCCAAATTTAAACAAACAACATTACTTGCCTCACCTAACTAGAGATGTAACATGCGGTTTTAGTTCAGTTCTTAAATCACATTCCTAATCTTCCAAACCAGCCTACTAGCTTAATTACCGTGTTTGAGAGGAGAGCCAAGAAAGAAAACGGAGAAGACAGAGAAGCCTCCTTGATGTTCCTTCCCCATCTTCACAAGGGGCAGAGGGAGTCCAGGCCCGATCAGAGCACAGCCTTAAGCACCTTCTAGAAACAAGCTCTCCCGAGGGAAGGACAGCTTGACCTCAAGTAGCAACAGGAGCTGTCTACTACAGAGAGAGCAGCAGGGCCACCAATAAATCCTCCCTGAAAACCGCAGTACAATACAGATGGCAATAGCCACAGGAGGTCTGCACCTTCCCCCTCTATTCCAGTCTTCTCTCGGGTCCCCTTCTAGCCTGCCTTTACAGTTGTGAGGTCTAGAGACTGGGCAGGTGTGCAGCTGGGACTGTGGGGATACTGAAACGCAGAGCTCGGGCGGCAGTCCCAGAATAAGCAGAGAGAACATTCTTTCCCAAATGACCCCCAAGCAGAGTCAAGTAAATATATTTGTTCAGAAAAGGTCAGGAAAGTCATGCTTTTCCCATTAAAAACTGTATTCAACTGATCGACATGAGGGATAAACACAACACCATGTACCGAGTGGTCCCAGGCATGCTAAAACTTCCCCCAAACTCTCCAGCACATCAGGCTGATGCATCACACACAGAACAGACGTGCTGGCTGCGGGCACCACGAGGCAGGCTAAACTCCAGCCAGATATGCTTTTGGGGGTGGAATCAATGTAAATCAGCGTGGTAAAAGAGGTCGGAGTTCAACATCCAGAGACAGCGCTTCACAAATGCAAAAGGCATCAGACAATCAAGCTCTGTTTTCAGAAAGGTGAAGCAGGGACTTGCACAGCTAAGAGAGAAAATAATTAAAGGGAAGAGGGAAACCTATTATTAAAGTGGTCAAAGAAAATTGTAGAGGATCCAAGGTTTCACTTCCAGTCATTTCCATAAAATCTATTTTGATCACCCAAGTATATAGGAGCTGGGAACTCTGCCTTTACAATTCTGTAGGACTGCTGCTAATCCCTCCTCCCTTCCTTTCGCTTCCCTTCCCGTCTTTCTCCTTCCATCCTCTCTCCCATCTCTCAGGGAATTTCTCCCTGTGTGACAGAGACAGTAATAACTCCACTGCAGAATTGCTGCATGATGTGCTTGCATATTTTGTAATATCAGGAGTTCTAGATAGTATCATCACATTGGGAAACTTACTAGTACTTTTCACTTTGAGATGGTGAGCTCAAAGACAGGGAGCTCTTTCTGCTGCGCTTTCTACGCCCTGCAAAGCCTTACTCTGTAACGAGCATGTGGTAGGCAGTACATAATTTCTCCTGAACTGAAATCTTACCCAGGGTTACACATCCCAACCTTTGTGTTACCCTCAGAGAAGGAGTGTCACTGACAGTCCTTGCTCATAGTGAAAGGGTAGCTCTTGAGAGGACTCTGGAAGTCTTTTAGTCAGATCCCCTCCAATCTAAACACAGAATTAGGAGAGATGTAGGGTTCCCAACTTTTAAACAGGGATTCAGTTCCAAGTTCTGCATTAACCAAGGCCACTGGATGATTTTCTAAGAGGAGGAAGAGGAGAAGAAGGGGAAGAGAAGGAGGCAGAGGAGAAGAAAAGAATGGAAAGAAAGGAGGGAGAAAGAGAAAGAAAGAAAGAAGAAAGAAAGAAAGAAAGAAAGAAAGAAAAGAAAAGAAAGAAAGAGAAGAAAGAAAGAAAAAGAAAGAAAACAAAGAAAGAAAGAAAGAAAGAAAGAAAAGATTTATTGGTTAGGCTCCAAAAATTAGGTGAAGTAGGCAAAAGACGAAGCTGTCTCCTGCATTTGCTGAAAATGCAAAGGTCTCTCCCAAGGACTCAGAATTTTCTACCTGGGAGACAGAGAATGAAGACAGAATATTCTTTGAGAGTATTATCTTTCCTTTAAAAAAAAAAAAAATCAACATTTTCCTTTCAGAAATTTATCCTGACCTGATTTGCTGATTTTCAACCAAGCATCCCTAAGGTTTTAAATCAAAAATGGTTCCAGTCCCAACCTCCCCTCTTTCGTAGCTCTAAACACATTTTCCACCTATGTCTGTCCCAAGCGGTCACTCCTACCCCACCCATCTTAAGCATCTTAAGCTTTAAAGTGACAGTCTTCAACGAAACCACACAGACAGAGTGTAATCACCATCAGACACTCAGTGGATATGGGGTGCCAACACATCACAGAAATCAGAGACTCAACAAGTCTCTAAAACAAACCAATGTCGTACCTTCCATCTGAAAAAGAGATTTATTTCTCTTCATTTATCATAGAGCCAAGGATATTAAACGAGCCCACAAAACACCATCTCTACCCTTCCAGTTAATCAAGTCTGAAAAAACATTCCTGGAAGTGGAACAATTAAGAGAGGGTGCAGTGGGGTTTTTCAAGGCCTTTAGAATTCCCTTGATTTACAGATGACAGTGAAGTCTTTCTGCACATGTCGAAGGGGCATGGGATTTTTAATTTATGGCAGAGTTGCAGGTGATAGCAGTAAAGCTGCTAAGCTACTGAGTCACTGCCAACGCTGACCTTTCTGAAGCCTGCAGGGGTCAAGTCTTTGCTCTGCAAGTCATTGACTAACCCAAATCTCTCAGGCTGAAAAAAAACACTTGAATCAGCGGAGACTAATATAGGCACCTGGTGGAAGGAGACACAGCCCAGCATCACGGAGGGACTGGAGAGAGAACGGCGAAGCCTAGCCCCACGGTCTTCGCTCCCCATCTCTGAAAATGCACCGTAGCTACGTGTCTTCTAGCTCAGCCTTTTGCAGACTCACACTCTCAGCGTTGGAATTAGGAATGACAGAGGCTGGTTGAACACTGTTAGGTACTAAGTAGACCAGGATGTCATGGGTGGGCCAAGACTGCCTTGTAAGTGCCCCCCTCCCCTGGACGACCCCTGCACTTTCATTGTGTTGACCTAACAGGTGCTTATCTGTCCACACCTTACGCTGTGCAGCACTCTTCCCTCTGTTCAAGCGACACCACGCTGTTCTGCTTTTCCTTCTACTTTCTGACTCCTCTGCAAACCCTCTTCCCACTCCCTGGTCTACCGCACCACAAAATGCGCTCCTCTGTTCTGGACCCTTCCTCTTTATTCACTGCATTCACCCATTTTATTCCCGTGTGTAGCACACAGGCTCACTGGCCGGCGGGTGCAAAATATTCAGTAAATATCTGCTTACTTTCCGATTGGCCTCTGAAGTTACTACTGTGCTGGGTACGTGGTAAGAAAATACATACTAAGTTAGATAACTGCTTTCAGGCAGCCGTGTTCACAGAAAGAGCTAACATTTTGATTCATTATAGTCATTTTCATTTTATTATTTGATTATCAGTAATGAAATACTGGTTCTCTATTGCAGTTAGTGAAGTGAACACCTGTAAATGTATAAGAATTTTAGGCTAAAAAATATATTCAGAAAATTAAGGGCTCGGGATGCAGCTCAATGGTAGAGCACGTGGCTAAGTTATACAAGACCTTGGGTTCCATCCCCAGCACAGAAAACAAAAGAAAGAAAAAGCAAAGGAGAACAGGTCACCTAATAGAGGTAAACAGAGGGGGTCTAAGACACAGTATATTAGACGATTAAAGAAGTCTTCTTCCAGGAGAAATATAAGCTAAGACCTGAATAACAACAAGCAGACTACACAAAAACACAAGACTAGGCATTCTAGACACAAGAAATAGAATGTGCAAAAGGCCGTGAGTCAGGGGCAGAAGAACTATTGGCGGGGTGCTGAAAATGGCAGGGCAAGTTAGGGTAACTGGAATCCGGGAGGCAGGGGAAATGCTGGGAGAGGCTGAAAGATCGCCAGAGGCCTCAGCAAGAAGGGCCCGGAGCACCAAGGCAAGGACTTAGGATTCTATTCTGGCTGCAGTGGGAAGACACTGAGATTTTTTCGATTTTTAAGCACAAAATTAGTATAATCTGCTTTATGATTTTAAAGATAATAAGTATTTGCCCTGAGGGGAACTGTCTAAAGAAGTGTGCCCCTCTTGGCATTCAGATCTCTTAAAATGTGAAAGACAATAAAAGAAAAAAGTGAAGATAGATCTGATATCAAAAAACCTGTATGAATGTGTACCACGTCCCCATGGCAAATGTAATCATTATGTACTGAAAACATATATTAATAAAAATAAAAATTTTAAAAATTAAAGAGAAAAAACCCCAAATGACTTCATCTGAGGCTATTATTTGTTGACCTTTATTCTTTTCGGTAAACTTCAAATTCTCACTGATAGTAATGGGACAACTTTCTCATCTTTAGTAGACAAGAAATAATTAAGGGGGTCACAACTCTTTTGTCAAACTTGCTTATTCATACACAATCTATCTATGTAGTGATCACTGATCAACACAATGAATGGGATCTACTTAGTGGACATATGGGAAAAAAAATCCTTACAGAATAATTTCCACAAATTTCTATCAACCACTACAAGTGCAAAAACTATTGTCAGGAGAGCCCTGCCTTGTGAAATTCCGTAGTGCATCTTACGTTTGTCAAACTCATTATTTATGAGCAGCAAGGTATACAGGGAAGTGAGAGTCAGCCTTAGGGACACATCTACCTGTCTTAAATTTGACTCAGCTGAAGTCATTTTAGCCTGGAACCACGCTTTAAAGCACGAGATAATGACTCTGCTGACTCCTATTGAAAACAAAACCAAACCCAGGAGCTACAGAAGCAGAGAAGCCATGTTAGTACTCCCCAAATGAAGGAGAAGGACTGCTGGAGGCCATGACGAGCGGCCTCTTGGATTTTCTCCTCTTTTTTAAACCCCAACCCCAGTAAGACATTGTAACTCTCACAGTTTATGTTTTAGCAGCCAGCTTCACGGGCCACAGTCTCAGTAACTACATACACGGCCAAGAGGACTGAGAATGCTTTAAGGGGTAGCACTATGCTCTGAGCTCAGACTGCGAAAGGAAAAGGTCAGGCAGACAGACGCACCATCCACGCTCGCCCAAACATTAAAAGTGGCAGGTTCTCTCACTTGTATGCTGTGAAACTACTGAAGAACTGATGTGTAGCTACTTGGCATACTCTCACATTCTTTCATCTTTCCCCTCCTTTTCTTTCTAGCCAGATAGATTTTTGTCTTTAAAACACATCCACATCCACACCCCCAGACAACCTTTAGCACGCATGTGCGCGCGCGCGCGCACACACACACACACACACACACTACTGAACCACCCAGCTCACCTTATCTAGAGGAGGTTCATAGCGCAGGCATACGCTTGCCTAGTTTCAGCAGACCTTGAGTCAGTACCAGGTATTCAAGGCATCATAAAGAATAGGAGAGCCATGCACTGAAGTCTCCTCTTTCACCCATTCTTCTGCAAGGCCTTATGTATTTGCGTCCTTGAGAAGTTAAGGGCTCTATTTTTTCCTATTACCCTTCCATTTTTCATCCGTCATCCTGCATTCTCTTCCCATGCAGTCTTTGAATATATCTGTGTTTCTGTTTTACGCCAAGGCATCCAAACATATGCCACGAGTGCTCATATCACAGCCGCTCCTGGTATAGGGGAAACACCAAAGGCGTCAGGAAGAACTGGTACAGGCCTCACCAGCTGTTCGACCTGCTCAACCTCTGTAACCTCGCTGAGTCTCAGATCCCTTATCTGTAAAATAGATAAAACCTTCTTTACAAGATGGCTGAGAAGTGAGTGAGCAACGGGAAGCACCTCAGCTGTGGCAGCCACGCCATGCACGGCGGATGCCGTGATGTTAATTGCACAGAATGCAAGGTGGACATGGTGGAATCTGCTTAGCAAGGCAGTGTCAGACCGGCCTCGGACACAAGCCACAGAAACACACTTCATTTGGGATGTTTCACCAGTCCCACTCAGAAACCTTTCTGTCCACGGAGAGGAGGCTATATGTACACACTCAGGCGGAAGCAGTGTGGCCATGTCCAAGACTAACCGTCGTCTCCACCACATGTCCATTGTCACAGGTGTCAGTTACTGCTGAATCACCTTTGTTGACAGAAAGAGCAACGTCACAGATCATCTCCATACTGTATTTCCTAAATCACTCATCCCATTTCTTTTGCATAACAGCTACTTTGCAAAGTTAATTAGGTCTTGGCTAATGTTTGGCACTCAGTAAGACTCCACTTGATCGGGGGAAGAAACTCATGACCTCGCTGACCCATTTAGAAAGCTAGCCTGAACTTGAACACCTGGAGCATAAAATCTGCGAGGTGAATAACAGTACTCTATTTTTTTTGGTTTTTCTCCGGTACCGGGTACCGAACTCACGACCTTGCGCTTGCCAGGCAGGCACTTTGCCGCTGAGCTAAATCCCCAGCCCCTGAATAACAGTACTCTAACATGTGGCACAATAATTATATCAATCTGAATCAACTGGATTCAAATTTTAAAGTATTTCCTGTGTGCACATCAAGTACCAGCACTTAAATGTTCCGTCTGAATTGTTAATTTGGCTAGTGTGAGCACAACGCTAAAGCAGCCAGAGGGCTCATTTTTTTCCAGAGACCAAATAGCGTCCTTGTTTTGGTGGTTTCCAAGAAGCATGTGATCAGGAGATCTCATGATTTTGAACAGTAAGGTAAAACACATCAGTACTGCTGGCTGAGTACCAAAAAGACGTGTCCTCTTCTTCAGTGGGGTACTAGAACAGTGCATTCTGAGGGGTTTATAGAATTGGGCGGCACCACTGTCATCACTGAACGCAAAGTACCCTGTGAAATTCTTGATACAATCTTCACTGGTATTCATTCAACCAACATTACCAAGTGCCCACTGGCACAAGTGACAGACCCCCTCCACTGCTTTATCTACAGCAGGGGATTCAAAGCCTCGTATGGATCCTGGGGTCCTTTGCAATTTTTATGCAGTAAGTATTCAATTTCAGTATAATCTTCTATCTGGGTAAGCGAGGCCCTTAAGTTTCTTCTCATCATCAACGTATTACATATCACATGGGTATCTGGGGTACTTTCAGAGGCACCCAAGTTCTCATTTGTACAACTATAGATCTGTGGAGGCCTGGCTGGAACCAAAACAACCTATCACAGGAGAATAAAGACAGAAGCACATATAAGAACCCAAGTGTTCATTATGAAACCAGATATTAAATAGACGTGCACAAAGTAAAACAATTCTACTCTTCTTTGAAAAACTTTTGTTGTAGGAAATGCAATTATTCTTCATGAAAAATGTGATTTATAGTGTTATGTAGAATGGGTTTACTTTCCAGTGAATTGGTAAGTTAACATTTCCATGTTTTCCTAATTTTAATTTCTCATATGGTAATTAGCGATACACAACTCACACAAGCAAAAGCTATTTAGACTTTTTAATAATGCTTAAGAGTATGAAAGGAGAGCTGCACATGATGGCTCAGCCCTCTGATCCCAGCACTTGGGAGGCTGAGGCAGGAGGATCACTACAAGTCTGAGGCCAGCCTGAGCTCAAGGCCAGCCTGAACTACACAGCAAAACATTGTCTCACCCCCACCCCGCAAACTGAGAACCACTGTTCTAAGTTTATCTCGTTTAAATTTTATAGCATTTCAACTTCGCTTCTCAACTCTGTCTACATAAAGTTTATCCCTACCTAAAATGGTATCATGTATTTATTTTTCATTTATCTGCCAGTCATCTGCTCTGGGCCCCTTCCTTTGCAAAATAGTTTCTCAGGTTCCCTAGTCAAAGACAGTGGAAGCGTCGCAGGAGGAAAAGCACCCCCTTTGGACCCGGGCAGCACTGTACACTCTCCAGGGATCAGGGGGCCTTTCCAGGCTCCAGAACAGCCCCTGGCTAGAGTCTGCTTGCACCCTCTCTCTCAATTCACCCAACCCTAAGGCAACAGTGGCTTCCAGTTCTCCCCCTTCTTAGTTTTGTGGTCTTGGGGGTTGATCCAGGGCTTCACACATGCTAGTCCGACACTCTACCACTGCTAGCTCTTCTTATTGGGTTGCTTCACCACCCCGGTTTGACTTTCTGGCTCTCTCACACCTTTGTTCCAGTTCTCCAAGTTAATTCCATTTATTATACCATCTAGTAGGGGGTCTGCCTTCCTGCCTGAAGTGTAAGCAAGCTCCACAGGTCAGGCAGACTTGCTTATCTGCCCTCATATCCTCAATGCCTCAACTGATTTTTTTTTTTTTTAACTTAGCAGCCCTGTGGGATAAGTGTTAGTACCGTCATTTTATATGTCTGGATCAGGGAGAAGTAGCCTGCCCCACAGAAGTGGGTCTTACATCCAGTTTGCATCAGAATAACCCAGGGCACTTTAAAACACAGATTCCGGGGCCACCTCCAGAAATTTCTGATTCAGAAAACCTGGGGCAAGACCTTCAAATTGCATTTCTAGTAATTTCCCTGATGCTCCTGACCTGGGAATCCTGCCGGAAACTCCTGCCCTAGCAGATACAACTAGAAAGCAGCAGAGCTTTCCCTATGTCTGTCCTTCCCACTGCATCTGGGAGCAGAGACATAGCATTTGATATGGAAGGAATCAGACCAGCACCCTGAGACCAAGGTGCTTCAAAACCGAGGTATTAAAGAAAAAACAACCCACCCCTCCGTTCTCAGGCTTCTACAGTTTCAATTGCCTTGAAGCCGCAAGCTGCCTGCCTGTTGGTCAGCTCCTATGCGCACTGCTCTCTTGAAGGCCAACCCTGCTCCTCCCTCCCGCCATCCTCCTCCTCAGTGCACAAGCTGCCGGCTGCCGCCGGAAGGACAACCACAGCGGGCCGGGCCCAGCTCGTCTTCCCAACTCCGCAACCCCACGAGCCCCCAAGTCTGGAAGACATGCGGTCTCGGTCTCACGCCAGCAGTCACTCTCAGGTGTGCTCTAAATAAACCTGTCCTGACTGCTGGGCTCGCATCTTTGCTCCTCCTCTTCCCTCACGGATACCAAGTTCAACAGTCAGCACCACGCCGCCAGACACATGTGCTCCCTCACCAGCCCACTCAGAGACTGCAACCTAGGTCCGTTTTCCGTCATTTATCCAGTTACTTATTTTCAGCCTGTACCACGCTGAAAGTAACAAGTTTTTACATTTGCAAACGAATGCAAACTGTTTGTTCTGTTGGTCTAACACTGATCCGTTGTAAACTTCAGAAAGTGTGTCGGAATTCTAATAGAGAGAGGGTGGGGGAAAACATCCCAATTGTATTAGCATGAGGTTTCTAAGCTAAAACAACAGAAAGCTCCTTTGTGCACAGACCTTTATAGCTAACGCCTTCCTACGCCTAGGAAGGTATTTTGAGGGAAAAGCTCATGAATCATTCTCTACGTGTGGAGGTCTAAGGTAGGCTAATAATTTGGCCTCCTGTCAAAATGATTCAAGGGCTAACAGCTAACAAAGTTCTGGGTATGATCTGGAAATATACTCAGGCCAAACTCTCATCTTCGTATAACGCAATGAAAGAACCCTAATGGTCAGTCCTAAAATCTGAACGCCCAGCTCTTGAGCAACCCAGGAGGGTATCTCAGGGTAGATGGCCCACAGGGCACTTCCCAGGTGATTACGGTGCTGGTGAACAGAGCTGCCTGACTGCGCTCACAGGGCTCCTCAGGAAGAGAGGAAAAGGATGAAAATGTGCAAGGCATATGGACAAATGCAACTGGGACTTCCCCCACCCTCTGGGGTATTCGGATTCTGACACACTTTTTTTTTTTTTTTGGTTTTTCTCCGGTACCGGGAACCGAACTCACGACCTTACGCATGCCAGGCAGGCGCTTTTGCCGCTGAGCTAAATCCCCAGCCCCTCTGACATACTTTTTGAAGTTTGCAAAGGATCAGGGTTAGACCAACGGCAGAAACAGTTTATGTACATTTGGAAATGTAAGAACGTGTTACTTTCAGCTCTAGAGGGGAGGCAGGGGTTGGTGGGAACAGGGAGAAGTGCTCTGAGCTCAGGGCCCTGCCGCTCTGTCCCGTCACACTTGCCGCTGAGATGCCCAGCACCATCACCACTGACCTCCACCGTGTGGCCTTTGCTGATGCTATGGCCACTACCGGCCGCCTACCGACAGAGTAAAAGGAGCAGATGCCGCGTCCCCGCTCAGCCATGGGCTTTGTTTTCATCTCTGGCCTGCACTATCATGTATCCTACTTCCCTTCGCAGCTGGTACTGAGATGTAACCACCTGTCCCCTGAGATACAGTCCCATTAAAATTACATAGCGTGGGTAACAGAGAACTGAGTGCAGGTCAGGACAGCGGTAATAAGCCTTCGCTCGCAGGGCAGTCCCCAGGCACTCTGGGCTCTGTCTCCACTCCTCTTCCTCTCTGCTTCCCAGCACACGGGAGGCCCTTTACAGAGGTCTCCCTCGAGATGTGCTGGGCAGGGGTGGTTATTTAACACTGTTCTCTTTAACTCAGCTGCCAAGTTGTTGCTGTATTGAGTTCACAAGCTGGGCTGGGGAGTTGTGACCCTCCACGATGACACAAGGATCATCAATTCTCCAGTGACCAGTGGTGTGTGTGTGTGTGTATGTGTGTATAAGCGGGGGGGATTCAGCCGTCTCTACATGTTTTCCATGAGCAGACAACTGAACAAACTTGTGTAGGATCAGAATACAGAGATGGCAGGTTTTAAAAAGGAACAGAACGCAACACGCAGTGGCAAACTTCGATGATGTTGATTGTAAGGAGAAAATACCACAGACGTGAGGTGCTGGAACAGTTGACAGCATGGCTTTGACTAGAAGCCCTGGGTCTGAATAGCAAAGGGGTACAACTGTGTGCTGCCTGTGTGATCCCGGCATATCACTTCATATTTCTGAGTCTTCGTTTTTTCATCTGTGAAACGGAAGTCATGCTTTATGAAACTGTTTAACAAGTTAAATGACACGGTGCACATAAAGTGTTAAAGTAGTACATAGAAAATGGTGGCTTTCATATAATGCCATTCCAACTAGTAAATTCTTGGGGGCCCAAACAGTTTACCAGATCTCAAAGGCAAATCATGTCTCCAGAGCCTTGAAAAGGTGTGCCAGTTCACAAGGCTATGGGAAGGGGCTTAGGGGTTTGTCCACCTGGCAGTGAATAGTCTGAGGACACTTTCCCCATCCCCAGGAGCTCTCACCCAAGTGACCGTGGTTTCAGTGATTGGGCTAAGACAGTCACATGCTAGATATGACCGGTAGGCTCGAAGAGAGAAGGCCCTTCCTAATAGTTGTCTTTGCTCATGCCAGGAGATGGTCCAGTTTCTAAAGAAACATTGGAATTTTCCAAATCCTTTGAGGGATGTTAACTCGAAATATCTGTGACCCCATCACAAAGAATTCAGCAATAATGACTGATGATGTTTCTAAATCTTGTTGAATCTTTCAAAATAGATTATATTATTCTGCAACTATTGTTCAGAAATTGTCTAGTGTCTCCCTGAGTTTTGGCTGAGAGTTACATAGAAAAGAACGCACAGAGAGAAACCACACATTTATTTCCAGTACCTCTAAGTTTCCGACTCTGGTGTAGAAATTTTCCCTCACCTTGCTTCATTTAATCCTTATAAGAGCCCTGGAAGGTCAAAAAGCTAATCCGTAGTTCATAAACAAAGAAATGGAAATGCAGAGATAATGTCAAAAAGCAGCTTCTAAGTGGGAAAGCTGGTTGAGGAAACGCAAATCTGTCTACAAGTCCAATGCTAGTTCTACCATACTGGAAACACATTTTCTTGATACATATTCTGTCTTGGCAGTGTTATATAGATTTATGTCAAAATAAAAAAAAAAAACAACTATGAGGGAAATATACAATAGAAAATAAAAAACTAAAATGTAAAGCCTACTAAGCTCACCTCCTCAGTACCCCATGTCGGAAAGGCTTGTCCTTATGGACATTTGCACATTCGCACATTCTTTGGTACAGTATTTGGAGAAATGAGGAAAGTAGATACAGTCTCATGGGAAAGGCTGCCAAGGGGATGTGACTATTTTAACAATGTACTCAACCAACGCTCACTTTAGGAAGAGATGAGAGAGATTTAGAGCAACTGGACATTCGGACATGGTGTAAGCTGCTCAAGGACAGAGACTTTACCTGCTTTGCTTTTCAGCAACAAATAGGACCTCGTCCTGAATAGGCACACAGGAAACACTGAAAGGCTGAGCGAGTGAAGCAGGCTCCAGCGGTAGCAGCAGGCTGCTGGGAGCCCTCAAAGGCTTCCCCTGAGCCTAAGCCATCCTCTGCAGTCGCAGACCGGGGCCCCAGACACACTCTGCAGGCCTGTCACGGGTGAGTCTTTTTCAAAAGGAGGAAAAGCCGAAAGAATTATTTATTTAAAAATTCTAGAAAAAAAAGAACAGACTTAAAAATTTTCTCTATACTAAGCATCCTCCTAAAACCATTCGGTGAAAAGCTTTCAGCCATGCGAAGGAAAATCTGCGAAATAATGCAACCTGCTATGAGGAGCAGAGTATAATAAGGGCATAGATTTTTGACCCCCTCAAGCTCAAATACAGACTCCTAAATTATGTATCAGCAGTCTGACTTAGAGAAAACTCCTTAAGCTTATTAAATGTCAGCTTCCTCCCTAGTGTAATGGAATATTAATTTCATTTTCATTTCATGAAGCTGTTGGAAGAATTAAGAAAGATTCACAGTGGCAGGTAGAGTGCCTGGTGTTCAGCAGGCGCCACAGATGTGCATTCGCTTTTCCCCAATCTTTCCTGCCCTGACTCCCATCTATTATAAAACTGCAGAGGTGGGTGAACTCAGGTAGTCGCATTTCACATGTTCTTATTCCTCCTTCTCAAAGACATTTTAAAAACACATGAGTCAGAGGAGTTCTAAGTTTTCTACTCTTTTCTTCCCCAAGTATTGGATCTAAAATACTAAATCCTACTATCTCCCAGAAAAACAGGGAAGCTGGGGGCTAGAGCACAGGACTTATTAACAATTAGATGGGCAAAAGAATTCTCTTTTCAAATCTGTGACTTTCTGTTTCACAGTCTTGGCTGTTATCTCTAACGGTGGTAAGGAAGGTCTGAAGGGAGGTAGCCCTCGCTTCTGAATGACTCTGTTTTAAGGACTTTATCAGACACATCTGCCGGGTTTCTAACAATGGGAGGCAGAGGGATTGGAGAGACTGCAGAGAACTGTGGTTTACAGGGGAGCCGCATCTGTTTGGTATTCTCCCATGGGAGACAGTCTGACTTCTGGAATAGCATGGGGCTCCTAGTTAAACCTGAATCTAGCAACAGATAAAAGCTTTTCTTTCCTCAGTGTTTCTGTGGTAGCGATCAACAGCTGTTCATATCCTTTAACACCTAACTAAGGGTGAAGCCTTCACATCTGTCAGTATTTTATGCTTCTATTTCCTTGGCCGACAGTGGGAGGAGGTAAACCCCCCACCCCAATTCCCAGCAAGAACACAGAAATACATTCAAGAGTCAGTGCTGAAATTCCCATCAGAACTCCTCATTTCTCATCCTCCCAGGGCCAGTGGTTTGCCTAGAATTCTTCTTTCACTTTATCCTGACAGACGTCTTGATCATTTCCACGGTAATAACTCATGACAGCCCAAAGATCAAAAGGAAGAAAAGTAGGCTGGAATCAGGGGGAGGAAGAGAAGGAGGAGGAAATGGATTGGAACAGAGAGTGGCTTCTAAAAATACATTCTTCCAAAAGACAGCAAATATAACATCTGAAAGCAAATCACAGAGATGAGCAGGGTTCTGAGAAAGACACCCATTGTGGTGATGGATGCTGGAGGTTTTTACTGAGCCCTAATATTTCACCCTGGAAAAGTTAAACAGAGAGAATGAAACAAAAATCTGTGGAAAGAAAGTATAGGAAATATCCAGGAAAGGTAACAAAGGATTCAGAGATATTTGTTAAGCTTTGCTTTGATAATCATTGCCATACATACGTTAGGACTCTATAAAAATTATCTTCCCATCCACGCATCTATCCACTCAGTTATCCATTCATTTGTCCAGCAACTTGTTAGGTACCAAGACGGCATTGAGTGCTGTGATATTCAAATGAATAGGATGTGTTCTACAACTCTACGGAGCTTATCTTCTTTTTCTGTTTTGGTTTGGTTTGTTTGGTTTTGAAAAGGGGTTTAGCTGTGTTGTCCAGGTTGTCTCAAAGTCCAAGGTTCAAATGATCCTTCTACCTGTGCCTCCCTAGCAGTTGGAACTATAGGCATGCATCACCATGTCCAGCTAGATACTAACAGGTGAAAGCCTTCACAGAAGACATGTATCGCAACTGGACCCCAAAGGATGCATGAGAATTCACTAGACAAAGAAGTGGGTGATTACAGAAGGAGAGAACTCATATAAAACCACAGTAAGAACTAGTTTTTTGGGGGAATAGAAAGCATTCCAGGTGATCATAATAAACAGCAGAGTGGTGGATGCTTTTTAAAACTGAAGGTTCATAAGGAAGTCAACACAATAGTAGGAAACAGTGCTATTAAAAGTGGACAAAGATTGTGAATAGACATTTCACAAAAGAGGACAAATAGCCAACAGGTATATGAATGGATAAAGAAAATGTTATGTATATATCACTCAATATATGATATATACATAACAAAGTGGTACATACAGTATATCCAAGGAATGAATGAACAAAGAAAATGTGGCCTATACCCAGTGGAGTACTATTCAGCCTCTAAAAGGGAGGAAATACTGATACTTATGGGTAGACCTGGAGAACATTATGTGACATGAAAAAAGCCAGGCACAAAAAAACAAGCCTTATATGATCTCATTTGTATGTGGAACCTAAAATAGTTGAATTCATAAAAGCAGAGAAGAATGGGAGTAACCAGGGGGCTAGGCGGGCAGCATGTGAGATACTGGTCAAAGGATACAAATTTCGGTTAGGGAGGCGGAATGAGTTCTAGAGCTCAATTATGCAACGTAGTGACTACAGAAAGTCTTACTCGGGGCCTTGTCTCAGTCCAGGAAGTTTATATGTATAATCCCATGGAAAAGTTGAATTCCTATAAGTTAATTCCAATCTACCACTTCCAGAGGAACCCATGGTGAGAGTAAAGATGCTAGGGCATATCTGCAGTTGTGGGGAGCCAAGGAGGTCCTACATCCAGCTAGTACGATGGCTACCCTAAACCAAGGTCTCTACCCAAGGCTGAACCAAGGTTTACTAATTGGTGAAGAGGAGAGTGGCTTGGGGATGAGTGACCATGAGGGTGGCAGGAAGTACAGCACTCACTGCTGCTGTGAGTGCCATGAGCCGGGCTAGGTAGGAGGGCTGAAATCATCTCTGCAATATGCAGAGGGAAGGACATGCGGAAAGAGGAATCTGCATCACACGATTCAAGGCAGTAGCTGATGTTCTGGAGTTGGTGATTCAGTTCTGATATGCACTCTTTTATAACCTGGGAAGTCCTAGCCTCTTATCTCGAGGCTCAATCCCAGCCAGCAGCGTGGAGCACGGCTCTCCCTCCTGGCTCACATGCTTCTGGGGAGCTACGGGGTGGGGCAACAGTGACCTGTCACCTTGCTTCAGGGACTACATGTCAACCCCTCAGCTAGCCTGATTTGCACTGCTTAAAGCCAACTGGGGGATAAAGACGAAACTGAGCCAGCTCTGCACATATCAACACAAGGAAATAGGGCCAGGTGTAATCAAAATGCAGACAATTGCTCTTCTTTCAAGGAGAGTTGTCCAGGTATCCTCCACGGTGACTATACCGTAGTTGTTTTTTTTTAAGTGCAGTTCCTTAGATCATACCTTAGATTTTAATTTTGTAGTTAAAGGAAAGGATTGAAGAAATTACATTTTGAATAGAAAGCTCAAGTGATTTTGATATATTCAGAAGTCTGACAGCTCTGATTTATATAGCATAACTTTTCCCAAAAGATGTTACTGGTGTTTCAGTTGGAAGAATACCAAAAAGGTTCCACGTCAAATCAGGACACACTATGCACTAATGTATTTGTTTCTTGGAAATTCATAGTGCATATTGACATATGTCAAATCCTGTGGTAAAGTTAGTTTCACTCAGCAACTCCCAAATGTACTTCTCCATCGGGAGGAAAATCCCATTACGGTTTCTTAGAATACAGACTACAAGTGTGATGTGGAACATAGAGGGGGCAGAGCTGAGAGTGAGGACTCAGTTGTCTGTGTTGTCCTCCCCACCCGCCATGCTGAATGCCTTCAGGACGCGTCTAGAAAGCGGAGTCAACTACCTGGGGGCCACGAAGGCATCCACTGATTTCCTCCAAGCAAAGTCTGAAACCAGCTATGATGCCGCTTCCCAAGCAGGCTGCCAGCAGCTGCATCGCTCTGGGCTGACACATGTACCCTGTGCTGAGACTCTTGGTTAGCAAAGCTCTGTGGTAATCACAGCTGCCAGAGAGCAGGAGCGGCCAGAGTTCAGGGCACCCAGGAGCAGACACAGGAAAGCAAGACAGGAGGCCTCCTCGCCCACGTTTGTTTATCTTTATTACTATCACACGCTCTACTCAGCGCTCTGGCAGTTTCTTGGAAAACTGCTGGAAAAGAAAAATTCCACTCAGCACCAGAAGCCGTGTCTGACAGTCCACGGAAGTGCATAGGGACAAGAGCCTGAGGAGTTCCTGCCCTTCCAAGGTGCTGTGCGCAGGGGAGTGTTTGAACCTGCCTTTTTCCTCCTCTGTCCTCCTTCATCCCCCGCCTCTTTCCTGTCCTCCAGCACAGGAGAAAGGAAGACCTGGACCAGCCACAGCAATACCAGGATCCTGATAAACTCGTGTGCTGAATACTTCAAGATGGACCATACTGCAACGATCAGTTTAGACACTTTATTTTCCTGGTATAAACATAAGTACTTCCTTATGTCCCCTTCTCAGTGTTCCATGCCACATGACACCCCTCAGCCAGGGGTGATTTCAAGTGTGTTTCAAATGTACCTTTTCACCCCCCAGCCATCTCAGAGCTATTTAAGAATGCTTTCTAATGCACATTATTTATTCAATCATTCCAGAGATGTTTCCTGAGTCCTCTGCAGGGTCCGAGGCACTGCGCTAGGCACTAGAGACTACAGAAGCAAGAGACTACTCGCTCCTACGGAGCTGCAGTCATAAAGCAGTGAGTTCCCACTTCAGCCCATCAGTGCATGGGAAATCCAATGGCCAGAAGCATCAGGAATGTGAGGGCTGGAGGTTTGGTCCTTCTCCTGGAGTTTTATAGCCTATAGCTGAGAGCAAACAGAAACATTTGCATTTCAAGTGTGCCAATAGGTCTAGCAGCTACGCAAGGGTCAGAGTTAACAGTACAGTCTGGGACTGACAACCTATGATGAACAGAGGAAGGAGAATGCTAGGATTTTTATTTCTCCCAGGTGTGAACTCCTGTTTATCTGCCCCCAAACAAATCCACATATTCTCACACTGAGTTTCTTAATCCTGAAAGAGAAATGCTGCCAGACATCCCACGTTATGAGTCAACATCATTAGTCAGTTAGCCAAAAAATAAAAATCTTACCAGGATAACTGGATGGGATTGGAGTTTAGTCCTAAGAAAGCCAACAGACTAAGCCTAACCCTTCTCTAGTGTTCCCCAGCATGTAATACATGTATCACTGGGGTCACAAGTTAATTCTTTTCATTTCAATTCAGTTTTACATGAGGAGACAGAAACTGCACGAGTAGGACGGATGGGCTGTAGGGAACCACTGACACGGGAGCTTCCAGCAGTCATAGCCAGCTCTGGAAGGATCACTTCTGCAAACTTTCAGAGAGCGAGGGTGTGGATGGCAAAACAACCTGAGACATTGGCCATGGACTTACCCACACATGTCGGAAATATTTCCTCATTATTGATCTGGACTTCAATCCAGTCCATGAGAAGGTTCATGTACTGGGGAGCCGGCAGCGCCGTCGGTTTCTTATACTTGAGGTCATCCTGCCACCGATACTCATACTTGGGGCCCCCTGACATCACAGGGCAGGTCCGCTCGGTGCAGAACTCACAGATGGTGCCGTAGATGAGGTTGATCCGATTGAAGAAGTCCACCACGTGCACCGCCACCCAGTCATTCTGGTCCTCCCCACTGGGCAGCTGGACGGCAGCCTTCAGGTCCACGCCCGAGTTGAGGGATGCCTGAGCCCGTTTGTGCAGCTCAAACCTCTGTGTGCCAGGTTCGAATTTCCTCTTGGGCCGAAAGGTCTTGTCCTTGTTGAACACCTGCTTCAGGGCTATGGACATGGTCTCCTCCTTCTCTTCCTTTCTTTTGCAGGAAGCAAAAAGGCACTTGGAACTTCTCAGCGAGAGATCACAGCCCAACAGGGTTTTCCACTGCCAGCCCTCAGGCCCCAGTCTTGCGGCCTGCAGCTTTCACTCTCTCTTAAATACGCCCCTCCACCTTCCTCCCGAGTGACTTCCAAGGGAACTTCATGTTCTTCCCTAAAGGCAGAAGAGAAAAGGGAATCTGTGAGTGTCCAGTTCACACTGAAGAAACGATAACGGCCGAGGCCTGATTTCCCCCGTGTTCCCGGCTGTGTCACCCCCGTCCAGGCGTGTGAATGTGGAGGTCCAGCCCTCGCCCTGTGACTCTGCACTGGCGATGCGGGCCTCATGAGCGTCTAAAGGAGAATGGGCATCACACTGTTCCTTCATGGCCTTTGTCCGATCTCTGCCGGCTCCTCTGTACGATCATAAACTCAGAGGGCCGCTCCCAGGTGGGACGGGTAAGTAGATTGGTCAGTGACTCAATTCGATCCCCCAGCCCACATATACTCCTTATTAGTGCTCCCCACTCCCTCTGCTCGGTAAGCACAGAGCCACTACCCGTTTTCCCAGGGAGAAGGGCTGGCTATTACCCCAAGCCAGGCAGTAAGAAAATCTCTCCTGGGAATTTGGAAGCAGGGCAGGTTTTGTTGGCCATGATCCACGACAGGTGATGTAAACTGGGACTGGCTGAACCCTGTCGTATGGACCTTGTGTAGTGTAAAGAGAATGTCGGTCTGCAGAGCTGAAAAGGGAAGGAAGGGAGGAGCAGGGGGAGGGGAAAGGGAGGCAGTAGCGTTGGGAGCTCCTGACACACAGAACTGAGAGAAGAGACCGAGCGGGCTCAGAAAGAACACAGGACAGAGTGAGACAGACAACGAGAAGGGAAAACTGGCGTCTTTATTTCCAGTAATCGTCCAGGAAGCAGTTCCAGTTCCTGAGCTGAAGCTCAGCTGTGTTTCCTACCTTTCCGATCCGCTTGCTTTCCCTGAATTAGTCACACCCTTCATTTTATTTGCGCTAACTGGACTGCATTCCGTGTCTACTCCAAAATGCCCAACTATGACAACTTGTATCACCTCTACCGTGTGCTATTATTGTATCCTTAACATTATACTTTAGATGGCACTTTGAAACAGAGCTGTCCAATGGAACTTTCTGTGATAATGCAAAAGTTCTATATATATTTGTGCAATATGGTAGCCACCAGCTATACATTCCTGCTAAGCATGTGGAAGGTAAATGGTGTTACTGAGGAACTGGATTTTACATTTTATTTTGTTCTAATTAATTTAAATAATCACACATGGCTAGTGGCTACCATATTGGAGACTAAAGCTTCAAAATCTTTGATGTTCTCCATTATTTCACTGGATCCTCACAAAAATCTAGCGATGTCTATAGTTTAATAGTAGATTAATAGTTAATTAATAATAATTAATAATAGATGCATGCCAGGCATCTCTCCCTGGATCTCCAGGAGATAAAATGGCTTGCCTAACGAGGCCCCACAGCTAACAGCGGGCACAAAACAGACTGAAATCTACTTTGTAGATCCCTGGTAAATGCTCATGTCACATGGTCTTATGTACCTTTTTTTGTTTTTGGTACCCGGAATCAAACTCAGGACCTTGTGCTTGCCAGGCAGGCGCTTGTGTCGCTGAGCTATATCCCCAGGCCCTGCATATTTTTAAAAAATGGAGCCTTTCCACCTGTTTTCCCCACTGCCTTTCATGAAGTTCTCTTTATCCAGAGCTGTATGCCTCTTACCTTTTACACCTATATCCCCAAAGACTGCCAGTGGCTAAGGCGAAGGCCGGGCTGTGGTCACGACACAGAGAAGAGATGACCAACACACTCACAGGGCAGACTCTAACAAAGTGCGCCACAGGTGAGGTGAGATCCAGAAAAGCCCACCGTGGAACCTGCTGGGAAGAATGTGGAGCACAGTCCCACCGAACGGCTTCATTCCTACCTGGCAAGAGTTCTGCCATCCCATCCTCAAACATGGCTTTGCGGTGCATTTGCTCTTGAATCATTAAAGCAAAAAGCTATTCCTACGATATCTCGGTTCTTACCATCAGACCCTGCTCCTAGTTCAGTGCTGCGGACCATGCCCAGTGCCTCTGCTTCCTTCCCTGCCTGCTCAGCCCCTCCCTCTTCACCCTCTCTCTCCCTAACAGCTTTCCACTGAAATGCCTTATCTGGGAGACGGTTCTGTATCCTCCCACTCTCGGGGCACTGAGCATGCATCCCAGCCTCACAAGGACCGTCAGGCAGACAAGCAGGTCACAGGACTTTCTGCCCGAGGCTGTGTAAATCGTACACCAGGTACTCTGAACTATCACCTGCAAGTATATCACGCAAAAACTGCAAACCCTAGGGAAAGAATGGACAGTCCCTTTTTAAAAAAAATACCTAAGGGCCAAGTTGTCTTAAGAAAACCGAGAGCCTTAAATGGCATTTCCAAAGTAAAGGTGTGAGCTAGACACTGTGATGACAGAGAAAGGATGGTGAGCACATTTTCTCAAGACAGGTAATACTCCTTCTGTACCTCCGATGCGTGACTGCCAACATTAAAGCAGTAACAGCCCGGCAGCTGCCTCCCCGTGCCTTGAGCAAAGCGATTTGTTGTTCTGTCACTGTGATAATGATCGATTTCCATGATCCTCAGAGCAGTCTTCTTGACCACCTTATGTGACCCTTGGTACCACTAATTCTGCCATTTCCCTGTGTCCACTTGCATGGACACTTCACCTGTGCCAGGCTTTCAAAACCAGGCATGCCTGGCACCTCAGATGGCAACACGTGAATGATGCCGAAGGAGCACAGTGAACCCTAGAATCCTGGAGTGACTGGTACTCAGACATTGAAAGAAATATGAGTCTTGTTTGAAATTTGTGGACTTGTTTTCAGAGATGTTTAAAATACTAAACTTCAAGGTGTCAGGCTCTTGCACTGGATGAGCATTTACCAAAAACCTTAACCCGTGTGAAAATCACCCTTTCATGTTGCCCCCGCTGAGCAGGTTCCCAAGGGAGAAAGCACCTTTGGAGGCCTCAGTGCTTTAATCCGCTGCTCTTGGTCACCACTTATTAAACTCTGTGACGCACAGACCCCAGCATTTCTCGCCCTCGCCCCTCCTTGTATAGTAGAAGTCAAGGCCATTTTATTTTATATAAAAGAAATTGAGGTTCAACTCGTTGAAATAATTTGCCAAAAATCAGTTAGCAGATGGTAAAGACTAAACCTCGAACCCACATCTCCCTGCCACTATAACACACATGATGTCTTCCCCATAAAGCTGTTTTTAAATCCTGCAAATATCCTCTAATGTTTTCAAAGCTCCTACACCTCTGTGCCTCAAGCCCCTCACCACAAAGCTCGAGGGGAAACCAGTGTAGGTGGCATTATCCTCTCCATTTCACAGGCGAGCAAACAGACGCTCTGTAGCGTTTGATACAAACTGTTAATCATTCTGACACGGCTGGACAAGAGGATGCCTCCTCTGGTGAATTTTTTCCTTTCATAACCTACAATGGAGCTC
The DNA here is from genome assembly GCF_000276665.1 of Chinchilla lanigera. Lineage (NCBI taxonomy): Eukaryota > Metazoa > Chordata > Mammalia > Rodentia > Chinchillidae > Chinchilla > Chinchilla lanigera. The sequence continues at coordinate 7,423,102 of NW_004955472.1, read as the reverse complement.
TCTTGAGAAGGAGACTGCTTGGTCAGGTGGGCCCCCGTGTTTAAAGACAATGACAGTCAGGAGGGTGAGAACCGGTATAGCATGCCACTAAGTGACTGAACAAAGAGGCATCCATCTTTGACGAGCGTCAGACGCTGTGTTGGCACAGAGACTTGAAAGAAGTTTGAAATGAACACAGCAACAATAAATCTACCGGCCCTCCTTCCTAACCCCTCCGACCAGTGGGATGCCTGCCCAGAATTTATCTTGTCAGCTAATTACACAGTGGAGTGGTGCTCACATGTTAACGTGGCGCTCTTGTTTAAAATGCAGGAGTTGATTCGCTTGGTTTGGGGTGGCAGCTAAGAGTCTGCATTCCTAACAAGCTCCTGGTGATGCCCAATCTACCAGTCCCCAGATGACACTTCAAGGCCTGATCTAAGTAAGGAAGCCTGTTTAGAAATGCAGACTTGTAGGCTTCCCTGCAGACCTGGTGGATCTAAATCTGAACTTTAACAACGTCTCAGAAGTGCATGCTTAGCGAAGCTCTGGCTGGGAGTCCTGGCTGGCCGAGTAACGGAATGAATGAATAAATTTCCACTTGTTTTGTGGACAGTTTGCTTCATAAACAGTCTTCAGCTGAGCGTGCAGGCGTCCAGGAAAAAGAATGAGGAGAGTGTCCCTGTTTTGAATAAGCCTGCCCTGACAGATGGTGGCACTGACCCAGTCTTTTGATCAGGAACTATTTGGATAGCACAGCACCCAGCACTAGGAGGTCCCCAGTGAATACCTCTTCACAATGCCAGATGGAGAGCGGATGCTGGACTGCAGCCGCACACACAGGATTTTCTGGGGTTGAAGAGAAGGTAGCGCTACAGTGACACAGTGGTTATTCTTCCTTGTCCAGTGTTCAGAAAGAAAAGAACAAATCATAAATTCTGTCCCCTGGGTAGAAATTGTAAGCAAATTCTAGTTATGAGTAGCATCCATTCCAATGCTGGTTCTCAGTACACTTTTTCTTCTTTGAGACAGTAGTCCAGGCCAGCCTCGAACTTGCTGCGATCCTCTTGCCTCACCCTCCTGAGTGCTGGGATTATAAGCGTATGCCACCACACCCGGGCTCGGTAAACATTTGAGGTCAATTGCTCATTCAATCAATAAACATTTACTAAAGACCTTTTATTTGTCAGATACAGGGCTAGCCACCAAGGACACAGAGTTAATTAGACTTGGCCCTGTCTAAGAAGAGTTCACAATCTGATGTCTAGTTTTGAGGTTTGAGGTTTTACTTTTCATGCTACAAAGTTTAATTCACCAGCGTGGATGCTGGTGTGATTCCCTCTGCGAGTTCCTCGGGTTAGAGATGAAAAGGACAATAAGGAGGGAGATCGTTTGAAAGATGGAAATCCAAATAAACAGCATAAAACTGACAGGCGCTCCATGTGTTCTCCATATTTTCTGCTTAATAGATCAATTTTAGCAGTAAAACAAATACTCCATAAAGTATGCAGAGAGGATCTGGCTGAGCTGCAAGGGAATGTTGATGAGGTAACTAAGCAACACTGGCGAGGAAAGTTCTTATTTTCCTTTTCCCATTGATGTCTTCTGCCTCATTAGCTGAAAAAATCAGAGTCCTTGCCAGGGATAAGGAAAAACTGAACAACTCTCCCACTCACTGCAGAGAAATCCATCTTCTCCAGCCACGACCACGGCTAAGAAACCTGAATGGGGCAGCCGACGGGTGAGGGCCCGAGGGGAGGGACTGAGGCTGATCCAGCGGCAGCGGGATGGGGTGGAGGCCCCTCCCGGCACGGCCAGCTGGCAGGACTCCTCCTGGCACGGCCAGCTGGCAGAACCGGTCACCCTAGGAAGGCCAGAAGAGAAAAGCCCCCAAATGTCCCTCAGAAAGGACGAGCAGTGTCGTAGTCCTTGCTGGAAGAGCCGCAAGCACAGAGCTGAGGTCGCTGAATGTTTCCTGAGTAAGTGAAGAACCTTCCCATCCACAGGAAAACCACACAAGTGACACCAAACAGGACCGCGTGCCTTTAGCTGTCCGGGACTCCACCTCGGCCCGTGAGCTTACTGCCAACTCGTGGAGTGCAAGTGTTACTGGTTTGGGGGAATGCTCTGCAGGGACAAGCCTGCCTCCTGAAAGAACAAGACATATCTGTTCATTTTCCTTTCAGGCAACTGCTCCTTCCCTCTGTGCTATCTGAAATTCTAGCCCTTCAGAATCAAAGAAAGACAAGTCGGATTTCTTATCCTCCCAGGACGTTTTTCATTTTACACCTGGAAGAGCCTGTGGAACTTTGCTCCTGCACCCCACATTTTGAGTAATAGTAGATTTAAATTTTGATCTGGGAGAGGTGTGTGTGCGTGGTGTGTTTGTAAATAAAATGAACACCATCTGACTTTCCCAGCTTCTCTTACAAGAGGTAGCGAACGACACCGTTCCACCTGTTCTTGTCACTGTTTTACTGCCACACTCACCAGCCACTACCTTTCTCATAAGACAACCCCAAAATTGCACAATTCCTACCTGAGAACCGCCTGCGCTATTTTTGCTCCAACTAATGCACCTCCTCAACTTGGAGCTGCCATATTCTGGCATCTTGTTAGGTCATTTGTAAGAAATTTTGCTACCTCATTTTAACCTTAAAAGACATGCATGATTTCAGAGTTTCAAAATGTTCATGTTGTGTATCTATAGTTCCATCATGCTGAGAGGCTGAGGCAGGAGGACTGCAAGCTGGAGCCCAGTGTGGGCAACTTAGTGAGACCCTCAAAATAATATGATAAAAAAGTCTTGAGACATCACTCATTGAGGAGCCCAGGGTTAAATCCCCCAGCACCAGAAGTAAAAAATAACTTTTAAAGACCAAAATGCCCATGTTGTTTTTGCATATAGATGACGTCAGAAGGAACAGATACAGCCAGCCATATGTGAGTCTGTCCCATAACTCCATCAGCTCCTAGCTTTTCAACAGCCATTCAAGTTTCAGTCTCACTGTTCCATCTGCCTATTCATTAAGTTAACAGTGCAAACACTGTAGCATTTAAAGTAGAAATAATATCCAAAACTGAAAATGTCACATGCAGCTTCACATGCTCCTGCAGCAGCAGCAGCAGCAGCAGCAGCAGCAGCAGCAGCAGCAGCAGCCATGGATCAAATGCACAGGTTGCTTTTGGCAAAGATTCATCAGGATTTGCCATCTCCCAGACTGAAGAAACAGCATCACTTGGAAGAGGTCACTAAGTGGTGAGGAGGAATAAAAAGGGTGGGTGATAAGGAACAGGTGGGATTTATTTTGTGGGGTTTAATACATCTCATGCAGCCCATACAAGAAAGACAGATGCTTTTAACATGTTTGCTTAAATAAACAGAATAATATTCTCTTAAATAAAAGCCTCCTGGATTCCACGATGGCCTGACCTGCATTCCCAGCAATGAGGAAGATGCAGAGTGTTTGGCCCAATCTTGGATATGGTTGATCCAGTTTTACCACAATTAAAAAAAATAAATAAATGGTAGCTGGGCATAGTGGTGTACATCTGTAATCCTGGCACTTGGAAGGCTGAGTCAGGAGGATCACTGTGAGTTTGAGGTCAGACTCGGCTACATAGTTAGCCAAGGCCAGCCTAAACTGCATTGTGAGACCCTGTCTCAAAAACCCAAATACACAGATAGGTAGACAGATAGATAGATAGATAGATAGACAGACAGATGGGCAGGCAGACAAATAGTAGCCAGACATGGTGGCATATGCCCATAATCCCAGAACTTGGGTGGCTGAGGCAGGAGGAATGTTGCAAGTTCGAGGCCAACATGTGCCACGTAGTGAGTTCGAGATCAGCCTGAACTAATGGCAAACCCCTGTCTCCCCACCTCACAAAAGCAAATTGTAAAGGTAAAATTATTATAAAGATTAGTTGATCAATTTAATTTTTATAAAAGACATTCTAACGATTTATTGGTTTTTTTTTTTTGGTTTTTTTTTTTTTTTGGTTTTTCTCCGGTACCGGGAACCGAACTCACGACCTTGCGCTTGCCAGGCAGGCGCTTTCGCCGCTGAGCTAAATCCCCAGCCCCCGATTTATTGGTTTTTTAAAAAAGAAAAAACACTTCTTCAAGTCAATAAAAACCGCCATTGTGTTTCTAGAGCTTTTGATTGCTAGAAAATGTTCATTTTTATGGTTAAAAAACATACAATTTGGGATCACAATGCCTAGGTCAGGTGAGATTAAAGAGAAATGCAGATAGGGAGAGAACTTTGAGAATGCTAATTTATAGCTGAAATAAGAACTTGAGGCAGGTCAAAATGTATCTTTATGCCTTAAATTACAGATGTATGCCAGCTGGTGTGCTATCATTCAGAACGCTGAGGGGATACTGGGATAAAAGTCATGGTTAATTAGCATTTCGTTCTTTCTCTTTGAGACAGTACGCCAATCACCTCTCAGAAAAGTCTTACTTTAAAGGAAAAATGTTCAAGCTGAAGGAAGTGGGTTCCTATAACTGTCAACAGGCTTATTTACCCTGAGCCATGTAAGTGAATTTGAAACTCAGGGGCTGGAAAATCTCTATGGTTGGCTCTTGGGGAACTTGTGTACAACATCTGGAACCATGCAAGAGATCTTTGAAGGGAAACAGAGAAGCCAAGACAGGCTGAAGACTGGAAATTGGAAAATACAGTTCTAATTTTCAAAAGAGTGCAATTTTAAGCAGGGGGTGGCTAAATTTGACACCAATCACTAGCAAAATTTAAGAGGTAATCAAGCCCGAAGGCCAGGGTTGCTGTGAGAAGTCCAGAAGGGATCTGTGAGACGTTTAGCAGATCAGGTACTAAAAAAAGTGGCTATTACTATCATCATCGTCATCATTTTAATCATGTTGATTAAAGCACACAGCAGCTACTTGATAAAGTGTTTACTGCTATCTCATCTTTGATGTGAGCTTAATAGAAAGATTCTTGAGAAACCAACAGCCACCAGAATCAATCTCAGGATGCTTAAAATTCGGTTCAACCTAATTAGTTAATAGTAACAGTACCAATTGATACTTACTGAGGATTTACTGTTTAATTTCCACAACTCTTTTTATAGATACTTTTACCACCCCTACTTTATGCTTAAGGAAACTGAAAAAGAGTGAGATTAAAACTCTTTTAGGTCGTAGAGCCAGTAAGTAGCCAGGCTGACTCCAAATCTCTTAACATTGCATTTGTGAGGAATTGGATAGTTCAAAAATGAAGACCCAAGGAAATGCTAGGATGTATCTAAGCACATTGGGGAAGGAAATGGCAAACACATACATGCAGCCCTGTGTATTTTGTCATGTGCCACTCTAGAACGGGGTTTTTTTTTTTTTTTTTTGGTTTTTTTTGAAACAGGGCCTTGCTATCCAGGTCAGGCTGGCCTTTAACTCACTTTGTAGCCCAGGCTAGTCTCGAACTTGCAACAATCCTCCAGCTTCAGCCTCCCTAGTGCAGGGATTACAGGTGTGTGCCACCATGCCCGGCTGGCTCCGTCTTTGGACAAAACATCCTTTGCAAAATTCAGTTTTGTCCTCTTTAAAGTTAATGGTACTTCCCGCTCAAGATAACTGAGAGTATTAAAAGAGATATTTCCTGTGAACACACTTCCTCAATGGAAAAGAACTATATGGCCAGCACAGTGAGTGCTAATAGAGGGAACTACAACTTTTAACACCAGGGATGATATGAGTAACAGAAGATGATTTAGCTCAATGCAAATGTGCGCTTTTGAGTAAGAGCAGGGCAGGAGGGGTCCAGGGTGGAGGTGGGAGCCCTAGGCAAGAGGAAAGAAAGAAACCAAATGCTTCCTTCCTGTTTAATTTGGGTGGACCTCTAATTCTTAAGTAAAAAGAAGCACAGTAATGTTAATCTAGTGAACTGATAATGGGTCAGTACCCTTCAACATTTACAACATGTTGAGGGTAATCTTGTGAGGGAGTTCCGGTATATTGGCATGTCATAAAATCTAGGGCATAGGACTTTGGATATTCCAGGGCAAATTACATCCCTCATGCCCTCATACTAATCCCTCAAACATTTTTCAGAATGGAGCATCAAATCTTCTGAGACTGAATTTTAAAATAATCCACATTTAACACAACACTTTGGGTTTTAGGCCTGGCGTGGTCTCTGTATTCTGATGACAGGAGTAACTTTCTAAACTCCTTGCAAAGTTACACCTGGTACCAGACTACAAAGGTCCTACAAGAGGATCAAGATTGTAGCTCTAAAAATTCTCCCCAGATGGCACACGAGTGACAAGTATCTACCCACGGGCTTTGCACACTGTCCAGAGGAACAGGGAGAAAGCAGATAAGCCCGAGATAACTGAAACAAATAATTAATGATGCTATCTGCTCTATGCTCCTGGAGACACCCAAGGAAAAAAGAGGTATGAAATGAAATTAAGTAAATAGATACTCATGAACGCTGCACCTACCGGGAAGACAGAAAAGCTCTACCTTTAGAGCTCCAGAGACTTGGGCTTGAGTCCAAGCTCTCCCTGGCGACTAATTATCTTCCCATGCAACATGGTTAAACGAGGTAATAAGACCAAGAGGACAGTGTGCTCGGGAGGTGAGTGAGGTAAGACAGAAAGACAGATCTCAAGTGTTAAGTTTATTAACTCGGCATAGTGGTACACACCTGTAACCCCAGTACTCTCTGGGGTTGAGACAGGAAGATCACAAGTTCAAGCCGTGACTGGGAGAGCACATATCTCAAAATAAAAACTAAAAAAGGGTGGAGTGTAGTTCAGCTCACAGACCCTGGGTTCAATCCCCAGTCCAAAAAAACGGATTGATTCAATTTCTCATATATCAAATTTCAAGCTTCAAGATCAAAACCATCATCTGGTCTGTTCTTTGACTTTTCCCCCAAAAGACCTGAACACCTAAGCTGCAAAATGAATCAAATCTTGGCATCTGCCTACAGGGTAGCATAATTTCCTGATGCCCGGTTTTTATAAGGAAGGACTTTCTTTATACACACTGGTTGTTTCTCTCCCATTCTACTCGTGCTGTCCCAAGAGAAGAACTAATTCATTTCACTGATAAATCCGAGAAGAATAAACTAGTCATGCTCAGCTCAGCCTCACCTTTCTTCCTCTGAGAAAGGTCTGCCCTCCAGGGAAGCCCCAGCTGCTGCTTCTCCCGTTCTCGGACCCCATGCGTGGAGGAGGCCAGCTTCCTCCAGCGCTGCATGGGAACAGGGGGTAACTTCTGTGGTTCAGAGTTCACAGACCCACTGACTACTGATCTAGGGCTCTGTCCTCCAGTCTGGCTTCGAGAAGAAATGAAATTGACATCTGTTTTTGTAGTTTGGTTGTTTTAATCAATTTCTTCCATGCTATACGGAAGAGTGGGACTACTTGTTTCTTGGTGTCTTCAATACCCAGCCTGAAGCTGTGCTCACCAGGCTGCCCATGCAGAGTCAGCTGACATTTAGCCGGGACTTACAGTCACATCACCTCAAGGAGCTCCCTGTTACGGCATGCCTTACTTACCTGCAGAAGCTCTGCAGGTACACACTAAGAAGTCACAGCCTTCTCAAGAACTTGTTCTCAAGTGAGAGAACCTAGACCCAGGGTATCTTCTCCCAAATACTGACCAGCCGCCAGTGCAGACTGAGGATGCTCAGAACAGAGGGTCCCTCATCCGTAAGTGAGCTCTGGACCTGACGGTCCCACAGTGCTGTACGTGGCGACCTTCCAGGAACACAGTACTGAAAGGGTTCTCCACAAGCGATTTTAAAACTTTCCACCCATCCAGATAAATCTTTTTCCTTGTGCAGCCTCGCTTTCTCTAAACTTCTCTTTGCTTCAACTCCGGTCCCTGGGAAAGGAGGAAGGAGGTAAAGACGAAGACAAAGGAAGGGATGGCTGATCATCCCCAGCCTGTGGCTTCCGTATCCCCACTGCACCCCTCTTTCAGTCACCCGTGAGCTCACATCACACTGTGCTCCTGTGCTCATGTGTCACACCCCACCAGCCCGCGAGGGCAGGGATGGCTCCGGAGACGTCACGGCAGCCCACGCAGCCAGCACAGGAGCACGCACACACTGAAACGCAGGGACCTTTTGTGGTTAAGCTGCTTACCTGCACGCCGCTAATCAAATGCTATGCAGATTATCAGTTCTCTCCCATGGATAAGACTATGCTCCCGTAATCATGATGACACATGGTCTATAAAAGAAACCTTTCAGAAAATGGAGATACTTCACACAAAGGTCCCCAGCACCTACTGGACGTATGGTTTCCTGGGTCAATGTAAGTAACTTGCAAATTTTCATTTTACAGCGTTCCGTGAAAAGTCAGACGCTTTCCCAGCCTTAAAAAAAATGTTTAAAAACCCAAGGTAGATCTTTGCACCGACCTTCTCATTGTGCTGTGAAAAACCTCTATCTTTGTACTCTGTTAAAAAAAAGTTTTAAAAAATAGATCTCAATGGAAAAAATAATAAGGAAGAAAGGAAGTTAATCAGCTTGGGGATTTTTTTCCTAATATAAAGAACATACAGTGCATCGCGTCCTTTAGCGCAAACTCTACTTCTGTGACTGTTGCCCACCCCCGGGCTCTGGCTCATGTGCCCACCCTTGGCCCCCTTGTGCCCCCGCAGTGTGTGACCAACACAACCCACGACACGGTGCTCCTCACGTGCTGACCCTGCTGCCCACTCTGTGTGCGCGGGGAAAGGCCTAGCGCAAGGTCTTAGCTGGTAAGATCTCACAGCAGGAAGAGCTCTTGAAAAATCACTCCGCTCAACCCCTCAATGTGTTAATAACAGAAACAAACACACAAATGTCCAGAAAAGTGAAGCGAATTTTTATAGGCCCGCGGTAGGACACCCAGACTGGAAGCCCGAAGCAAAGCCACAGCTCTGAAGTCGGCTTGCGGACCTCCGAGACTCGGAAGCACGCCGCAGCTTCGCTCTTCTTCAAAACCGCCCACTTACTTTGCTTTAGGGCAGTGGGTATGTATGTAAGTAGGTGGGCAGAGCGGTATTTTTACACCCCCAGTGGTTTTAAACCAACGTGGCTCCGGGGCTGGGGATTTAGCTCAGCGGCAAAGCGCCTGCCTGGCAAGCGCAAGGTCGTGAGTTCGGTTCCCGGTACCGGAGAAAAACCAAAAAAAAAAAAAAAAAAAAAAACCAACGTGGCTCCCCCTGTCACATGAAGTCTTACACAGAACACCAATTATATAAAAATCCTCTCTGTATGGCTGGAGCAGCGAGAGCCTACCCCTCCCGCAGTTCCTCAAACCCTCTGAGAAGCTGCAAGCTGGCTCTGTCATCAGACAGCTCACCAGACCCGAGATGCCCACCGCGCCTGTCAGTGACTACAACTCTCCTCTGCTTGTGCCCTTCCCTTACCGGTGGTCAGTGACTACAACTCTCCTCTGCTTGTGCCCTTCCCTTACCGGTGGCCCTCCGAGACCCTCCAGCCTCCACGGCCCAGACAGCTGCCACCTCCTCCACCGACCCCTCCTGGCCTTGCTGTTGGGAAGCAGCTCTTGTCTCTTGTCGCTCCAGAGCTCTGAACGTGTAACCCTTCTTTGTACCGAACAGTCCAAACCATCCGCTGACCTCATGCCTCACACTCCGCGTCTGCCTGTCCATAACCAGGGCCCACACATCCGTGAGCCCTACGGCCGTCACAGCAGGTCTGCACACAAGCTGCGCCTCGGGTGGAAGTTCAGCCCACCCTCCCCTGCTCTCCTGACACCTCCCAACCCGCCCGTGCCTCTGCGCCCTCTTACTGAGCTCCTTCTGAACCCATGCTCCTCAGCAAATATGTAGGGGTTTGACTCGTGTGACTCGCTGTTCTACCTGCTCCTTTTTCTTTCTTTTTCACTGTTCTCCTGCTGACCTCTGAGGACCCCAGCAGAAGATGATGGCAGCTGAATTTTAAAAAAAATACAACCCAGACCACCCCAAACCAAGCTTTCCCTAGGGGCCCTCTAAAGTGTGGGGAGCATGTTTAAAACATAGGCTCCTAGATCTCACGGTTCAGCTTAGTATATATTGATGCAGGTACACTAATGTTTTTCAGTTTTGTTTTTTATCTTTTTGAGACAGGGTCTTGCTACACAGTTCAGGCTAGCCTTGAGCTCACTTTGTAGCCCAGGCTGGTCGGAAAGCAGAATTAGCACCAACCCTCCTGCCTCAGCCTCCCAAATGCTGGGATTATAGGCATGCACCACCAAGCCTGGCTACATACAGTAATGTTTAAGAACTCTCCAAGCCAGGGATTCTGATGCACATGTCCTGGCATATTCAGGGGTCCCTGGGCCGAGAGCCATTCACCCAGGGGAATGGGCAACACAGAAATGTGATCATTTGAAGAGCAGGATTTCCAGCATTAAGAATGACAGAAAAAGCCCCTGGAGAGGCTGGGACGTAGCTCAGAGGTACAGCACCTGCCTGGCAAGTGCAAAGTGCTGAGTTTGATTCTCATATAAGGAAAGGAAAAAGGAAATGAGCCTGGGGAGAAGGAGGACTAACTCGAACCACACCGGGATGGGGTGAGACCCTTCCCCTGACTGGCACGGCCGCTTCACTGCCCACCCCACACAGAGGCTGGCTCAGTTGGTTCCGGGCCGGGTGGACTGGCTAGTGGCTCTGAGTGTGCATCAGACTGCCAGGGTTTGAGTCCCACGTTGCCCATGTTCATAGCTGCCAGGATTCGAGCTTACTCTATCACATCACTAAACTTTACTTTCCTCTTCTATAAAATGAAAATAATAAAATTATCTCCTGATGTTAAGAGAGTTCAATGACCTTATCCAATAAAGAGCATCTGACATAGCACTGGGCACAAGGTGGGTATGTAGCAATGAGCATTAGCTTTGATCCTCAGCATTAATATAATGGTTTCTTGAACTTATGTATGTGTTCCCCATTGTCAGAGAGTTCCGTATCCTTCCCTTTCTCACTAAACACTCCTGACGGATTACACCTCGAAGGACTGTGGACGCCATCAGACAAGGCTGCAGAGAGAAGAGCTGAGCAGCAGGTCTGGCCATGGCGGGTTCTCAGTAATCGCCAGTGATTATAGAAGAGGGTGACCCACCTTGACCCATCCAGACCCATCCGGGGAGGGAGGAGCAGCAGAGTTGTTCCCCGTCCTGGACAAACACACTGGCCGCTCCCTCCAAACACCCGCAGAGCAGCTTTCACCAGGGCAGGGGTCAGGGTTGGAACGTGGCCTCAGGGACCATGCGAGCAGCTGGCCAGAACCCTTGTGTTGACCAGACACTTACGCCCATTATCTTTATGTTGGGAATTCAAGCTCTCTCACTACAGCAACAGAAAAACTCATCCTGAGACGAGCGGTGCCTTTTTAGTACCAAACATCTCAATTCTGATTTTCTTATGTAACCACAATGTGCAAATGAGCCAAAAACAAAATGTTAAAAATAGAAGGAACCAAAAATCAAAGAGAAAAACGCAAAGTTTCTCAACCAACTTGCAGGAGGAAAAGGTCGCCTCTCCAAAGTATGATTTCAGGGTGCTTCTTCATGTGTTTAAGGGAATTGTTCTTCCTGTTTCTTCCTTGGGTGGTTTTGCTTCTTTCATACTGTTTTTGATGACAGGTGAGAGTGCCCCCACTCTGCTTAAAAACAGTTAAAGCTATAGGAGGGGAAAATATGCCCTCGGAAGTGTCTTAAGGCTTCAGGACATTCTGTAGGGGAAGCGTCTGCTCAGGCAAAGCCACGGACAAAAATGGGGGCTCCAGGCGCAGGGCCGAGCCAAGCCTGCAGCAAGGGCGCCCTTTATTATTGCTCCAAGCACAGTCCAGAATGCCACATCCACTGATGCCCTTTTCCTTTACGATTCTGCCTTCCTCAGTGTGTTGTGATGAGTTTGTTTCTGTTAGAGAGCTTCTCTGCTCTACGAAGAGGAAAGACAGAAGCACACAGTCACTAATCCTAGGAAAAGAGCATCTGCCTAGGAAAAGATCAGAACAGGTGTTTGTTAGTAGCTCCTACTCTATTCTCTTTAAACTGTAGTTTATTCTTTAAAACAAAACAAAGCAGTACTCTAAATTTAAGCAGTGTTTGATTTTATGTAAGTGCCAGATGACTCAAATTCGTTTTGGAAAAATGTGGTATAGGATCCTATAACAGCTGATAAATATAAACATTTTTTCCACCTACTTCAGGCCAAAAAAATAAAATTCACAGGCCACATATAGGGGAAGACTGAAAAAAATACAAAGTTCTACAGACACATAAAACTGTCCTATACAAAAGCATCTAAAAGCAATTTTAATACTCTCAAATGGAGATCTTTACATAACTCACAAGGTACAAATCATTTGCCAACATTTACATCTTAAATTCCAGATAGTCATTCCAAGATTCTAGAGATTTTAAGCGATTATACAATGAACTGGTCCTTCTTTGCTCCCCTCTAATTTGCCCTAACCTGAACAGCTTCTAGAAAAAGACAAAAACTGACAGAGCAGGGTAGTATGGCCAAGGAGCCCTGATTTATTTCAGCTTGGAACGGCCTCTACAATGGAGCCTCATTTCTGCAGGGAGTGCAGTCCACACAAATGAGCTTACCGTCCTGAATAAAGGACACGTTTTTCTCATCTAGCAGAGTAATCTTGTGAAATGTGAGTACAACCTGCCCGGGCGTCTGAGGAAGGCCAGAGCGGGGAGGCTGGGGTCATGCTGGGACACGAAGCAGTCGCTCCGCCTTTGAGGAGCCCTGTTCCCAGAGCACCTGGCTTGCAGGAGAGCAGGGATGTGAAGGAGGTAGGGTCCTGGCTGGCAAAGTGTCCGATCAGGGGCAGCTTTCCAAGCCAGGGTCACAGGGGAGGGCGATCTGCTGCCCTGAGGGCCAGCGTTTTAACTAACACATGTGAAAAAGACCACATGGCCCTTGAAGCGAGTACCCAGGGACCTGGAGTCAGAATGCAGAGGCAGGACGTGGGGGCCTCCCAGCTCATCTCCACCCAAAGCCCAGACACACAGGGGGTGCGGGTCGCCCGCCCCGACCTCATCCCAGCTCCTCTCCAACCTGCCAACCTTGCTCACAACAATGGGGAAGAAGGCACTCTAGAACTCCGAAGAAGCTGCCAAGATAGTTTACGCTTTCAACTAGGGCACCTAAGCTAACAGCAGCACACTGGTGTGGACTAAATGGCTGTGCTCCCCCCGGCACTCAGTTTATATACTGAAATCCTACGCCCCAGTGTGGTAGTGTGTGCAGAAGGGGCCTTTGGGTAGCAATGAGGTCGTAAGGGCTCCACCTTCGTTGGTGTGTTAGCTCCCTTCCGAAAGGTACGCTGGCGGGCTCTCTTGCCTTTAAGGGGTCCCAGACTAGAACGCAACCGTGTTGGCAACCTGATCTTAGATTTGCAAACCAGAAATGTGCGGAATAAGCTTCTGCTGTTTCTAAGCCACTCAGTTCAATAGTACTGTGTTACAGCAGTCTGAGCCAAGACACCTGAGAGCCAACTGCTTCATTTCTACAACAGTTTAGGTTTAGAATGCCGCCAATTTTATAAAGACGTCTCAAACTGTGTGCAGAGGAGATAAAATTATTCTTATAATAATCTACATTTCCTTCAACGTATCTTAATCAACATAAAAGATCCTTTTATGTAAGGGAGTTTTCTGCCTAGTGAGGAAATAGACGTATGCCCCATAATTCCATGTCCTACCAGAAGCTTCTGAGCTCTGAGCAATCAGAAGAAATGATTCACATGGACTTTCCTTAGATATCATGGGCTCAGGTTGACGCCCTACACCAGCTAGATTTTTTTTTTTAATCTTTCTAATCAAGTCCAGCTGAACAAACCTGACCCAAGCCAGGAAGCAAATAAAGACAGTGACATTTTTTAATGATACCACACAGGGCATCATAACCTAGCACAGCACCGTGACGGCAGGGATGGCATGTACCTGCTGGTTAGAACCTTTGTACCAACTCTGTTATCAAACAGCTACTTCCTGTGCTGAGAAGTTTGTGATGGGACTGGGAAAAAGGAAATGAGGAAGGAAAGAAAAATTCATGACAAAATCTGCACAGGCTCTTCAAGGATCTACAACCTTTCCTTCTCAGATATTACTAAACAGGTTCATCAAAATAAAGTTTGGAATCTGAGTGAGGCTTTTGAAAAGGAATCTGGTATTATATAGCAAATCTTAACATACACATTCCTTTTCCCTTACAAAATTGAGGGAAATTTAATAATCAATCAAACTACTGTGGCAGATAAATTTCTAAAATGAAACCCAAAGACAACTGCCTGCTGTTACCCGTGGCCTTATATAACCCTTTCCTCTCGAGCGAGGGCTGGGCCTAAAGACTTAGCTCTAGTGAAGAAATACAGCAAAAGGGAGAAGGAACACTTCTGAGATTAGGTTATGAAAGACTGACTTCCACCTTGCTCAAATACGCCCTCACTTGCTTCTTTGATGAAGGGATCCTCCATGTTGCGAGCTTTCCTACTGAGAGGCCCACACCGCAAGAAACTGAAAATGGCTTCCATTCAGTGACCAGTGAGAAGCGAAGGGCCTCAGGCCAACAGCCCATAGCTGAATCCTACCAACAACCAGCGAGACAGCTCCGAAGCAGCCCTGCCCAGTGGAGCCTTGGGATGACCGCTGCTTCAGCGTGTGAGAGATCCCGTGGGTCAGGATCTCGGCAACTTTGAAATAATTAATAGATGTTAGTTATAGCTGGTTGGGTAGGTATTTTGTTACACAGCAGCAGATAAACAATATGGCTATGTAAGCATTATTATGTACCGTCACACATGAAAAGAGAAACAACCCAAAGGTCTCACTTAGAAGGTATATTTCAAAGTGCTATGAGGTCAGTACATCTATATGATGTAGAAGAAGTCCATGGAGATGAAAAAGCAAGTTGCAAAACAACACGTGACTTGTAAAACACGGCAGACATCTCTAGTTCTAGCCCTGTAAACTCCAGACAAGCTCTTCAGCCCGAGCTCCTATCTTAGAAAACAGAAATTCCAGTTGTCCTGTCGCTCAGCCCCAGTATTTGTACCTTGACTCTCCTCTCCCTCACACTGCTCTTCTAATCCTTCTGTAAGTTATTTAATTAATTACTTTATTTAGTACTGGGGGTGACCCCAGGGCCTTTGCATTGAGCTACTCTGCTAGCCCTATTTTATTTTTATTTTTTTAGTGTTATCTTTTAGCACCGAGCTACATTGCTAGCCCTTTTGTATTTTTGGTTTTTGTGTTAATTTTTAAATTGAAATTTTAAAATTGAAATTAAATCATTTAATTGTCTGGACTGGGCTCAAAAACGGAATCCTCCAGCCTCAGCCTTGTGGTGTGCTGAGATCTCACACGTGTGCCACCATCCTCAGCTGTCTAGTTTAGCTTTAAACTGCTGGCACACCCACCCTTCTCACCACCTTCGCAGCAGCTACTCAGCCACAAACCACTCTTTCCTTATAGCTGCCATGGACCTGCCTGGTTACCCTGCTTGCGCTGTTTTCCCCCTATAATCTACTTCCACACAGTAGCCAGAGGAATATTTTCAATGAATACGTGAAGTCAGGAGCAGTGGCAAAGGCCTATACTCAGCACTCTGGGAGGCTGAGGCAGGTGGATTGCAATTTTGAGCCCAACCTGGGCAATTTAGTAACTTAGTGAGAGCCTAGCTCAGAATAAAAACTAAGTTAAAAAATTCAAAAAGACTTGTGATGTAGCTCAGGGTCAATGCCCTATGTTCAGCCCCAGTAGCAAAAAAACTGGTGTGAGGACGATTGTGTGTGTGTGTGTGTATGTGTAAAATCAGTCCACTGCCCTCTCCAAACCTGGTGAAGGTTTCCTATCATACTCAGAATAAAAACCAATCCTACATCGGTTCACAGAGCCATGACCCGCAGACCCGGTCCCTGGACACCTCTCTTCCCGCTGTCACCCTGCCCTCAACTGCACGCTGCGTCCACACTGGTCTTAGCATTTCTCCAGCACACCAAGTCTAAGGCCACTTCAGCGCGGCATTAGTTTGCTGGAGCTACCGTAACAGAGTACAGAAAACTGGGTGGCTTAAAAATAGAACGATGTTGTCTCACCTGGAGGCCAGAGATCTGAAATCATACTTCCTCCGAAGGTGCCGGGGAAGGGTCTGGCCCCTGCTTCTCTCCTGCTTCACCAGGTTTTCTGCTGATCTTCACTCTGCCTTGTCTTGGAGACTCATCTTCCCATATCCGCCTTGCATTTAAACACACGCCTAACTTCCACCTTTTATGAAGTCAGCAGTCATTCTGGATTAGGGGCCTAGCCTACTCCAGGATGACCATTTTTAATGAATACTCCCAGAAGGACTCTGTCTCCAAAGAAGGTCACATTCAGGGATAACTGTGATTAGGACTTTAGCCCATGGATTTCTTTTTTCTTTTTTCCTTCTTTCTTTTTCTATTTGTTTTTCTTTTTTTTTTCTTGAGACAGGGTCTTGCTATGTCACTCAGGCTGGCCTCACCTCAGGCAATCCTCCTGGCTCAGCCTCCCCAATGCTGGGATTATTGGCGCGCACCAACAGAACCTATAAATTTCTGGCAGGGAAAACAATTCAAGCCAGGAAAAAGAGCCTCTGAAATTTCTGTTCACTCTTCTAAAAACAGACACTCTTTTACCCTGCCAGGAGAATGTGCCGATGGACGCCCTGTTTACAAGGAACACAATTGCCCAGGAGTTGCAAGATGTGATCAAAATATCCAGGAACTTTAAACAAGAAAAAGGTATCAGAGTAGAGACACACGGCATTCATCCCCCTCAAGATCCTCGCCTTCACTCCAAACACTTATGCCAGGTTCTTGCCGCTCTGTCAAGCAGTTCTGGGAGTCCTCCTTTGTGTCTTTAAGAGGTGTGATAAAAAAATCAGTGAGTGCTCCTGCCACTGCCCACCATCCGACTCATAAAAAGCACGGTGTGTCCTCAGGTCTGGTGGTGTGAGGCTGCTGGCTCTTCCCCACCGTCCAAAGGGGAGCGAAGGATAAATGTCTGAATCTATTCAGGACATCAAGGTAGCCGTGACAGTGTAACTAAAGATGCCTGTGGACGAAGACTTCCAGAACGGCTTCAGAGAGTGGCAAGAACGATGGGATGAGTGTTCACGATGAGGGCGGTGATGTGAGGGGTACTAAAGGCAGTGTGTCTTTCACTGTAGTCATTTTTAAAAATTTAAACATTCACTGCATATTTCAATCACACTTCATATAGGTGTTGTGTTTGAAATTCTTCTCTGCATTTGTGCTGAAGCCATGCTTCCCACAGGCTATCCTAGTCAGTGCCTGAGCACGGCAGGTACCCGGCGAACCCGTTCCTGAGAGACGGAAACACCTGACAGGTGGCTTCAGTTCAAAGACGCCCCAACAGCTTGGACTCCCCAACTCTCAGAACGACCCAGCACTCTAGATGCTTCCAGGCAATTCCGCCCTCCTTGTCACTGGACTCAGACTTAACAATCTGACGAGCCTCCCAGGGGTCCTCAGCTGCCTCCCCCTTCTCCGCCGCAGTCAGGCAGAGCACTCAGAAGGACCCTGTGCTTGGTGGAATTCTCTGCTAGAGCCATCTTGAAATTCTTAGTATGTGAAATTGTAATAAGAGACTACATTTTCATTCTGCATTGGTTACTAGTCTTATTGACAGAAATTGCCTTAATAAATCTCTTGCATAGGGGCTGGGGATTTAGCTCAGTGGCACAGTGCCTGCCTGGCAAGCCAACGTCGTGAGTTCAATTCCCGGCACCGGAAAAAAAAAAAAAATCTCTTGCATAGCAAGTCCTGTCCAGTGTCTGCTTCTTGGAGTATCCAAAGTGACAGCCCAGAAATCAACACGACTCTTCATCACTTCACGGAGCTCCTGATCAAAGGTCCTTTGCCATCTTGAAGAAAGCACACTCATCCCAGCCGGACCTTCTCTTTCCCATTATCCTGCCTGAAGTTTCTTTGCTCCACCTGATTTTTATTTATTGTTTGTCTTGTCTTTAACTTGAGAATGGCAGCAATACAGGGGCAGAGACTTCATATGCTTCGTGTTGTGCCCTAGCATCTACACAGCAAAGGCAGGAACATGCGCGGCAGTCAGTGCACGGGGTGCAGGCGTTAATTCACAAAGAAATGCATGGCAGACTGAATTCACTCAATCACTCTTTGTTTAAACGTATGTAACATAAAACAGTGCGTCCATCATGAGAATGTAGCTCACGGACTTATAAAACTCAACCATTCTTTGTAATACGGGCCAGAAATAAAGAATCTACAGCCAGTGACATAGGCATAAAAGCAAATGTGGCAACCACCCGAAGTGCAGTAAAATGGGGACAACTGTTTCGGGGCCTAGACTGGGATTTTCACGCCCAGAGTAGCACAGGGGGTGTGGCGTAGGCCTGTGCAAGGTGAGATAGTGGAATGCCAGAAGTCCATCAAGACAGAGTTCCTGAAAACCCTCACCCGCATGCAAATACGTTGCCCCAGTAGCTCAGAAAAGAGGCATGCAAATCTGCATTATGTCTCAGTCTCAGAGCAAAAAAAAGCACCCAAAGGAAAAAATAAAACTCCAAGTCTGTGCCATGTACAAGTGTGTTGTCCAAATTTACATTTAGATTGTGCAAGAAACCTGAATCAATAAATCATCATAAAAGTGTTCCCAGAATCAGGGAAACCTCTGCAAAAGCAAACTCATTGCTTCACAGAAATATTTTCATAATTCAGGAATCACGAGACTCCCTCGGAATAAACAACGCTTGCTAAACAAAGCAAAGAACCAAACCAGTCAGAAAGAGAAGCCACATACACACAGAAGGATATGCACTCAAAGAACTGAAGTTAAGAGAAAAACTGTAAGGGGTCTATAAACTAATTATGTTCAGAAGGATTTTTTAAAGTGAAAAAAAGAGAAAAATAATGAAAAAGCCAGCCTCTATAAAAAAGGATAGATTTGAAAAGAACACAGAATTCTTTAAAATGAAAAATAGTGTTAAACTTGCATACTAGATATAGCAAAAAAAAAAAAAAAAAAGAATTAGAATACAAAACATGGATCTGAAGAAAGTATTCTGACTGTAGCAGAGACAGAGATAGAAAAATGTGAAGGAGTGACTATAAAACATAGAGATTAAACAGAAAAAAATACATTTAAATGGAATTCAAGGAGGAAGGTGTAGGTCATAAAAGAGGTAGTATCAAAATTATAAAAGCTGAGCATTTAGCAGAATTAAAACAATATATATGTTCTTGAGTTAGAAAATTAAAAGTTCTAAGTGGGATTTAAAAGAAATCCATGCGTGTGCGCACACACTCATGAACCTGCACAACATCAAAGCCAAAGTGAAAAGCCAGGGAGGGAGAGATAAACCAACTTAACAATGGCAATCCGACTGGCAGCAAACTCGTCAATAACCATAGAATGATCAGAAGACAAAAGAATTTCATATTCAAAGAGGCATTAGAACATAAGTGTCAAGCCAATATTCTACAACCCAACTAAATTAGTGCTCAACAACGGGGGTAAAATAGAATATGAAAAAAGAAAAGGATATCCTCTGAAAACATTAATATTAAGTATCAATATTATATTAATATATTCCAAGGGAATATATTAATAGTAATATGTAAATAATACATAAAATGTAATTTATATATTATCTATTGACATATAATTAATATAGCAAATTAATATTTTTCAATATAAAGTGAGCTATGGTAAAAAAAGAATAAACATGTCAATAAATTTATAAACACCCTCACTGATCAAAAGCCTTTTCAGATTAATGGGGAAAGTAGTTATGAATACCTTGATGTAATGACAGCAATAATACAGAAAGAAAACTTAAAATAGTCTAAAGTCCTAGTACTACTTGATAGAGTAGTAGCAATTTTCAATAATTTAAAAATTTTAATACTTTAAAAATGTAAAAAGCTAAGTATGCATTATAATTTTAGGGCCAACAAAGGGGAAATATGGGAGAAGAAATAGAATGTGTAACTTCCGAAGGAGTGGAGGGGAGGAAAGAAAAAAGAACAGACGAGACATGAGCAGACAGATAACACCAGAATTAATCTGCCAACAGCATACCTGCAGTGAAAGAAACTCTACAAAATGTCCTTCAGGCAAAAGGAAATTGACCACACACGTAAGAGATACGAAAGGAGTTCTAAGGAATAATTGCAGGATAGCGAAAGACATGCGATTCTGATATAAGACAAAAAGCGTAACTATATAGGTAAGTGATACAAGAATTGACTCCTAGAAGATAAAAGGAACAATGCTTCATGAGGTTTGAAAAGGACACAGTCCTCAAATACATAAAAATCTAGCCTAAGGGTGCGAGGTGTAAGTTAGAAATGTGCTGTTCAGAGGAAGGTAGGGATATGAATCCCTTTAGAATTTAGCATGTAAAAGAGGCATGCTGTAACTATAAGTAACCACTAAAACAATATAACGAACAGCTCAAATTTCAGGGCAATTCAGAAGGAAAAATGAGGAGACAGCGAATTCAACAAATCCGTAAGAGGACGAGAAAGGAGAGAGTAATCCCAAGCAGGCTGAGTCAGACAGGAAGACTTCGGATGTGAATGAAACTCTATCAATACTTGTAACAAACGTAAGTCAGTTTAGTGCTTCAGCGAAAAGATGGCCACAAACTGAAATGCTTACTCGGGCAGAAGAAGTCACATCAACGGGTAAACAGGCAGGTCCAGCAAAGCAAGTGCAGAGCAAAGAGCAGCCGATGCCTTCAGGTCCGGGAGGTGACAGCGTGCGGCAGGTACAGCGGGGAGTCTATCACTCCACAGTGTCACAGACCGCGGCCAAGTGCGGACACAAGGCCACTGTCATACACGGTAACTCTCAAAGAAACCTGGAATCTCAGTCTTATGGAGAATATAATTTTCAAGCACTGGCCACTCAAAAAAAAGAAAACAAACACAGAAGAATAAAAGAAAAAGATTAATCTAGTGAATGAAATAAGGGAGATGAAAGAAATAAAACTCATGGTAAAATACCAAGAAAAACCTTTCAAACCTTTGCAACGTGAATGGCAGTGATGGTTTACACTAAAACACCAGTGTGATCTGCATCCTGTAATTTGCACCCTGTTCCACCTTATCATTTGGCTTAGGAGACCTAACATTAAAGAATAAGGAAAATACTGAATAATCCAAACGTAACACACATGGGGCCCCAGTGGCCACTCTGAACTCGAAATGTCTGAGCGTTTGTTCCTTCAGTTCTGCCTCCAGCAAGCTTCCCCTGGAGCCTACCAGACACCTGGGTTTGTCTAGCTATATTAAAAAAAAAAAAGTCATGATGCTAAAAGGAACCTTCCATGCTGGAAAGGACAGAGCAGAGAAACAAGAAAAGAAAAAGAAAAATCCAGAGACTCTCCTTAGGTTACTCTCCGGGTTGTTATTTGAGCCATTTCCTGGAATGTCGGGTCTTCTCCATGGCCTATGAGGTAAGGTCTGAAATGTTCCGAGAGCCTTCCAAGGCCTCTCAGACTGGGCCCAGCTGCATCTTGGCCCCTCCTTCCACACAGCTGAAGGTGCTAGGTCCTTGCTAGGAAGCCTGTCTCTCCCTCTGGGCTTCAGACCACATCCACTCCCAGATGGAGCATTTCTAAAGGTGGCTTGAGACTCCTACTGTGACACCCTCTGTGAGAATACACCACATGCGTGTCTATTTGCAAACTACTGTAAATCTGCAGAAATATGTGTGAAGAGACGAATAAAGCTGTGAACAGGCCTGACAGGGCCGCTCCCGGTGAAGGCAGGACCTGGGCTCTTTACCCAGAGGCCTTGACTGCTGACAGGCCACTGACCCGTCTTAAACACTGGAAAGCGCAGTTAGGGTGCCTACAGTTTAAGCTTTTTTTCCGGGGCATATAGAAACAGTTCGTGACTTAAATGAGATTATTTCCCAAATACAAAGGGAAATGTGTAAGTATTGAAATGCACAACTACAAATTCATGATGCTTACTTCTTCACTGGTTAAATGTAATGCTCAAAAATATTTCATTATGTATGAAAACAATTGATAGGTTAAATTTTCTCTTTTTAATTACATATAATCAAATGACTTTAAAAGGCAAACTATAAACATGTTTTTCTCGTTGCCTGTAGCAAAAATTTCACTTCAAGTGGGCTGTGGGTGCACTTTGCTATGTTTGGTATGTGTGTGGGCAGAAGAGGACCCAGGGCCCCGGGGAGTCTCAAAGACCCGGTCCTGTGTGCAGCTGCCAGGCACAGGGCACTGGCAGAGCAGGAACAATGCAGGGGAACAGGAGGTGGCTGGTCACGCCCGAGCTAGTCTGTCCTTTCTCCTCACCCCCCATGGACTCCTCACTAAAGCTGCAGACCCAGGACAACGCTGATCTCCACTGGGTCTCCTGTCCTCTGAGTGGAGATGAGGAGGCTACATCATTCAGGATCAGGCAGAGAAACAAACCCCAGCCAGGACAGGGTGAAGGCGATGCTGAGCTCACAGGGCTAAGCCTCAGGGTTGGAGCCAACTTCTGCCTGAGTCTTTGAGAGGCAGGGTAACCCTAAGTGTTACCCATGCTTCATAAGCCATGTTCTGAAAATGCAGCCCTCAAGATTTTCTGAAACCAAGTGATCAGTACTGTGTCATGAGGGCTCCAAACAGGGATTCACATTAGTTGACAGAAAAAAGGCTTAGGGTTACAGAAGACCTGTCACAAAAGGCTCTAATCTTTTTTTTTTGTACTGGGAATCGAACTCAAGACCTTGCACTTGCCAGGCAGGCACTTGTGCCACTGGGCTTTATCCCCGGGCAAGAAGGCCCTGATCTTGATCGAACAAAGTCTACCAGAGTTTTTAGAGTAACCTCCTCTTTACCAAGTCTTTCTAGTTACTACAGACATGCTCAAAACAAAACCAAAAGGCTCAGGTGGCGTACCAAGCCAAAGGAAATGAACATTTCTCATTGTGTAAAACTGACCTGTGGGAAATAGAAAGCAGAGAACACTGTGGTCTATTATTTTAAGTTTATTTTAACACTTTATAAAAACCATAAAGAATTTGAAACATATTCTATTGGCACCCAACCTATAGTCACTGTCATCTACCCCCATGAGAGGGTCACCAGGAGGCCTCTATGGGTGGCGGTCCTAGGTCAATGCCCTCTCCTTGCGTCAGACCCCGTTCCTGCTGAACTTCAGGTCTACTCGCCCCTGGGCCCTGCACCTGCCCGTGGGCTTGATCCCTTCACAGTCAACTCCTGTGGCCCGCTCTGCTTTCTGTCTCTCTCAACTGAAAGTCCCACGCCTCCTCTGGGTTTTTCCGCAGGCATTAAAAGAGTACCAGCTAATGAGCCAGATCCACATAGCCAGGCTGAGGTATCCAACCTGGAAGGAGACCCTGGGACAGGTGTGACAGTGATCACTACACCCCAGTTAATAGAAAAGGGGTTCCTAGCCTTTACCTTGGACAACTCATGACCCACCAGGAAGATTAGCCTTGCCACTATTTTTAAACAGATGGCTTATGCAAATTCCAGATCAGCACATCCTACTGCCAGGTAGACAGTTTCCGCTAAATGTCTCATCAGCCTCTGGCCAATCTATTGATACATATCAGTAATCATAAGGATCACAGCAAGTTACTTTCATGTACCTCTTGTTCTATAATAGTAATGGCGAATCTTTTAGAGCTTTCAGTGGTAACAAATAGCCTGCTGCAGCACACGTGTCGTAGGTTCGCCACCACTGCTGTATAACATGAACTCATTTAATTTAACATAGCCTGTGAGGTAGGCATTCCTCTTACTCCCACGTTACTGATGAGGAAACTGAGAAAGGTTAACTGAGGGAGACTAGAGGCGAATTGAGGCTAAACTGGCCTCCTCTGCGAGCGCAGAGAAGAAAGGCAGCAGGCTGTGCTCCGCTGGCAACACGCAGGGATGAGGGCGCATTGCAGGGTCTAAGGACAAGTCAATGCAGCGAAGATCAGGTTGCTTCCCTGGGCATGTGCTAATGGATAGTAGAAGGCAGGGAAATTTTGTGTTACTTTAACTGCTCCACCACGTTTGAAGGAATAAAGGCAGGATGAGCCAGAAGCTTGGGGCCCTGCACACTAGAGGCTAGAGTCCCCTGGCTGCCGCATGCTGCACTAACTACGGCTGTTTGTCTTTCATCCTCATTTTCTCCCACATCAAGGAACAAACTAGCAGCAGTGGATGAGATTCCTATAGTTAACTCAGTTTTGCAAGGTTACAAGTTAGTAAGTGGCAAAGCCGGGATTCAAACCCAGGCATCTGGCTCCGTGTACTCTCAACTTCTAATCCATGCTGAAGCAAACGAAGCACACCTCTGCCACAAAATCAGTCATCCTCTCTCCCTCCTAATATTAATGACTTCTGTTTCTGAGCATCTTCTGGTGTTTATGCTGCTGAAAATTTCTCTACACCTCATCACAACCTCAAGGTAGGGATTGTTATACTCATTCGAGAGAGGAAGGAGATGGCCTCACTGAGATTAGTGACTTCCTGTATAACCAGAACCAGGACAGTGTCTGCCCCTCACTCAGTGTTGTCCGGGACCTCATGGCTCTTCAACACTATTTCAACTCAGAGCTACATCTTCCCCCCAGTCACACGTCCCCAAACTGAGACAGGTGCTTCTGTCACCGCCCCAAACACCGCAGAGCTTTGCAGTTTCTACGCATTTCTTTCACATCACTCTAATTCTTTCAGATTCCTTTCTTTTACATCTACATCATATTAGGTCCTAAAATGCATGCCATGTTTATCTGTGGAAGTACTTACTTACCACTCATAAAACTAATCCAGGCAGCTAAAAAAAAAAAAAACCACCTTGTGCAAACAGCTGCAGCCAATGTTTTAACTAGACAACTTGACAGTCCTTTAAAATGCAGCATCACCCTGGAAGATACATATAATTTTTTATATATGGTGATATATGCACTCTCTTAAATTATTTTGTGGTGCTGGAAATTGAACACAGGGAGAGAGTAGGGGGCGGGGCTTTAGCAGGTTCCAACGGTGTTTATATTTATTGCTTGTGTGTAAATCTGTGAGGCAAACTTTATATTTTCTAAGCATCCAAGTTTCGTTAAAATAAGTGGGTCAAGACTTTTAAAAGATCTGGGGTCAGGCACGGTGCCACATGTCGATAATCCCAGCACTCAGGAGGCTAAGGCAGGAGGGTCGCTGTGACTCTGAGGTCACCCTGGGCTACACAGTGAATTCAAGTCAGCCTGAACTAAAAAGATCTAGAAAAAGAAAGCAAAGCAATCCTAACTATAGGAAAGAAAACACATTCTTCTCACTCTAGTTCAAACTCAATGCTACAGAACAACACATGGAAGTAACGAATAAAAGTGATTCCCATGTTTTGGTCAATCACGTCCTAAACGAACAGAGGTTTAACTCAGTCGGTCATAACTGCAGCTAATCATGTGGGATTCCCATGCCAGAGTTTCGAATCTGATTAAAATTTATATGAATTCAATCTTCAGACTACAACCTAGTATTCCAGCTTTCTAGTAGTTCTGGTCTTCTGGAAGTGACAAGCAGAAACCTATCCAGGTTAAATACCAGGAGGATAGGGACGGTGTTTTAAATAAATACCAAGAGGATAGGTGTTTAAATAAATACCAGGAGGATAGGTGTTTAAATAAATACCAGGAGGATAAGTGTTTTAAATAAATACCAGGAGGATAGGTGTTTTAAGAGTATAATAACACAAAAGAAAATACGGTTTACATTAATGTACACAGAAGATAAACTGTTTTGTGTAAACTGGAAAGAGACCCAAGGCACCTTAAGAGTTTGTAGTGCTGAGAGAGAATTCTCAATGATGCTTCTCACTTTGGACTATCTTTTCTGGGATATTTGCATGGCAAACAGAGGCAGCTAGAGGTAGTGCTCCTCCACAGGTCAGAGGGCACATTTGTTTGTTGATCAGCACACTGAAGAGAGAGAAGCATCTCTGCCCAGAGACGTGTTTACATTGTAGAGTAATAAAGATAATGCCGCTGTGCACTGCAGCCTCCCTTATAAAAGCAGGGTTTTCCTGAAGTCGGCTATGAAACATATCCTGCGTGTACAGAATTTGCTTGGGCCACAACCATATCAACCATCGTGGAAGTTGCAGGGCAACAGGGATGGGAGCATGACGTTCATGCTGCTGGCTGCACCCTGAGGTATAAACTGAATAGACACATTTGGGCTTACTGTTTCCTTACCAGCAATCTAGCAGTTTTCCACTCTTAACTGCTATATTGGGGCTGGGGGACCACTACCCCTTAAAAGCAGGTCTACAGATCGTCACTTTTGTATCTACCAGTAAAACAACTCAATTATTTTGACAGATTCTTCATAAATATCTTTTTCATCCTGATTCTATGTATCTTTTCTGTGCTTTATTCATTCTGCTAAAATATCATGGTTTCTTCACTCTTACAAGTGAAGTTTGCTCACGGCTTCTTCCTTTTAGCCTTCATGGCTTGCTGGTTGACAATCTTTACTTTTAAAATGAGATTTCCAAGAGAAATAATGTATTGCATCAATTTGTCTGAGTAGACAGAGATTTTCAAGCCAGGTCAGTGAATAAGTCTGTCAGTAGGCAAACTGGCTCCCCATTTATCAGAGGCCATCCATGATGGTTATTTTTCTGTCTCAGCCACATATATGGCCTGCTTGTCTTCTGCTCTGTATTGCCTCTGAGGCTGGAAATCTGCAAAAACCCTTTTTCCCAGCTTCCTTTACCCACTGGTTTCCTGTTAGGTTTCACCTATGAGGCAGAGAGGATGAGCATCAACATAAGAGAGAAACTGACGGCGTAACAGTAATAGCAGCAGCACTGTGATTCAGAACCTGTCACCTCGTTCAGTGCAGTGTTCAGCTCAGCAGATACGGTATACTGCAAACATAATTTCCTACACAGATGCAGGTCAGTGTGCTCACGGCACACTGCCTCAGTCATATAGCACACCCTTTGCCCCCCTGCACACCATAGCATCACGGTCAGCACACAAGGGTAAAAGTGTGGCCTACGTGATGTACACATTTCTACACTACCTATGCCCACTGAGCTCTTGCTAGAAGGACTACAATGGAGTTCTAACCATCCCACAGCAGGGGCTCAGAAGTGTTCCTACATACTGTGGGTGGATGGTAACTTGCACAGAACAAAAGGGGAAGACGTGATATTTCAGGTGATGATGTCTGGTAGGGATGTCACAAAATTATGACCCCTCTTAGATGGGATATTACTTCCCGGTTTTCTTTCTGGCCACGTTGGACTTATTTTCCAGCTCTTCTCTGCTGTTTCAAGCTCACACATATTTTTTTGCCTTAGCACAGTCTTCTGTCAACTGCATTCCCTCTTTGATGTGCGGTTTTTTTCCTTTGTCACTTAAGCTTTCTCAGCTATGCACAGAAATCTAACAGAAGCCTTTTGTATGTGGCATTCTGTCGTCACTCCCCGTCGGTTCTGAAAGCAGCAGGTGCCTCTGCAAAGGTTTCTGTGAGACCTCAGACCTACATGCAGCAGCTGCTAATTCTGGGCTCTCAATCTAAAAAGCAGCAAAATGGGATTTAAGTTAAAAAAAAAAAAGGCAAGTCTGATGGGGTTAATTCCCACAGCTTGAAAATAAAGCTAATTTGCCTTGGAATTTTCCAAAAGCACACTAAACTCATTTCTCTCACCATAGGAAGACAGAAAGGCTATGTTTGAGGTGTAGAACACAGCTTTTGGTAGAGGTATGAAGCCCTGGACTTCCCTGATCAGGAAGCAAAGGCCAAACTGTGTGTGTGTGTGTGTGTGTGTGTGTGTGTGTGCACGCGCTGTGTGGGGCTTGGGGCTGGTTTGCGGGGTGCTGGTGCCATAAGTAGAAGCATAAATTTCCCCAGCTGAAAAGGAAAGACTATTTTTGCCCAGCAAGGCACTAAGCCTCAATATCACATGACTAATGTCCTCCTATAGAAGAATGCACAGACTAGATCCTCTCCATTATCAATACAGATGTATCTCTAAAGCAGTCATGAAAGCCAAAAGGAAAAAGACTCTCCAACTTGACCTTACATTGTTTGCTGATATATATTTTTTTTCAGTGCTTACTAACTGTAAGGTAGTTGTTTCCTCTGGAGAGGAAATCAGGGAAAAAGAATGAAGGTACCAGTAATGTAAAAAGCCCTACCTAAATCCTTTGTGGCGAACTGTTTACCTGTGTAGATCTGGGTGGTATGTACTTCAGTGTTTAGATGTATGCCACATTATTTTCTATCTGGTTTTGTTTATTTGAACTATTCCATAATGTAAACAATTACAACATGAGAAGTAAGAATGATACACTGGGATTCTCCAAGTCATTCGCCTTCTTGTAAGGCCTGGTAGAGGAGGCTGACAGAGGAGCTTATGGAACCACACTCACTGAAATGTATTAGAGGGAAAAAAGACAGAGACAGATACACAGTCCTTTCAAACACTGCTTAGGAATGATGCCATGCGTCCTCCGCACGAAGGAGCCACAGTGATCTTCCTGAAACACAAATCGGACAAACGCCCCAAGTTCAGGGCCTTGGAGGCTGTCCACTGCCGCCATAATATGCTTAAAGCACCCGACCACAGCCTAATGACTCCTCCTGAACTTGACCCTGCTCCCCGCTTCTCTGAACTTACGGCTTCAGTTAGATCTACCTCCTGGGCGCCATTCTTGATTCCCAGGCCTTGGGTCTGCTCACACCTCTGACTTGCATGTGTGTCGTCCTCTTCTTGCCCTTCCTGGCCCTGGCTGTGGCTCCCCCTAGTCGTCCTTCAGCCACGAGTTCAGACCACATTCTGGGAAGCTATCTCTGCCTCCCCAGGTATGGGCTGGGCAGCTTCCCTCCGGGTTCCCTTATCATAACTCTGAGGACCACGGAAGCCAGCCATCTGGTCATCTCTCCCACAGGAAGTGACCAGCATGATAGCAGGAGCTGCACGTGTCCTGTGTGTGCACAGCATGTGGCGTAACGCCAGGCATCCTGGAATCTGCGGCAACCGTGCTTATGAGTGGGAGAGTGGACGGTCGGTCGGTGGAGGATGCATGGGTCTGCAACGGGACGAAGCAGCTGCCCTGGTCTCTTCCAGTTCCATGTTAAGAGCTCTGATCATCTCTTTATTTTTTATACGCATAAAAAACAGGGGAAAACAACCAGGTTTTGATTTCTTAAAATGGTCACTTCTTACCTAAAATAATCACAGAAAAAGGATTATTGAAAACTGGTAGAGACCGGGGGAAGAACAATATAACATTTTAAAAATTTATTATAACAAACAGCATTACTGGACCCATTCTTTAAGATAGTATAATATGACATCAGGACCAAGCATACAGCGAATTAAAGCCCAAAGGAGGCACTGTGGCTCTTCTGCCCTAGTGTGCGCTGCCAGTGACCTAACTTCTCATTTCATTGCCAGCGTCTCTCCCTCACCTTGCCTAGGTCTCTGCACACCTGGGTCTCCTTGTTCAAGGTCTCCGTCCAGACGAAGCGGTCTACAGAACTGTTTTAACACCACGTGGCCCAATCCCTGTACTCCACACAAGGAAACTAAGGTTCATGCCTTCACTGACGGAATGGAGAGCACTGGGATGTGTCAGAAGAGGTGCTGGATGAAGATGACTAAAACAGTCCTTGTCCTAAAGGCGTTCTGGCTTAGCGAAGCGAGTGTGAACACCCCCTCCTACACAAACATTTCCATTCAATAAAATACTGAGAGTATTTATCCTAACTGTTTGCAGAACTACGAGATTGCTCAAAGAGGGAGGATCAAGTAATAGTGATTAAGAGAGGGACTGAAGAAAAGCTTCCTATGGAAGATGAGATTTAAAATTGGTCATTTAAAAATAAGTAAGAATTTGGTGGGGGACCAGCAAATACCTTCGCATAACATTGAAGGTATAAGAGCTTTTCACACATGCAAAGGCTACTACAGCTCAGAGCATGGTAGTATGGCATGGCAGGTTCTGGACAGGTTCTGTGACCAGGCTTCTAGACTCTCTCCACATGCCTCCCTTCACTGGACCTCAGGTCTTCATTACCAATACACTGTAGCCATGTGAAACGAGCACCATTTTTAATAAATGCCATCAAATACTGTGGGCACAAAGGGGCGGTCAGACAGAAGTTCAAACAAGCAAATCAGGAGGGACACACCAAAAATGACAAAGCCCCACAGAGCATATAACATAGCCATGTATGCCAGTGAGAAGATGATAACAGGACTGTCATTAAAACCAATGTCCCTAATAGTTTATATGATTAAAATTCTTTTGTATGGTACATTATTTCTTCACAGAAGTAAGAAATTAATCAGTGTGGACAAAATTAATATGCAACTCACAACTAAGAAGAAAAGATATATTATTTATAACTTCATTTGAGGTCACCAGTGCTGTCAAAATGTAAAATAGATGTCTTCATGGTGAGAGATTTGGCACTAGTTCCACGTAAGCCGGAAGATTAGAAAAACAGAAAACTGAAGTGTATTCATGCTGTTTACCAGGGAAGACAATATTGTTCTCACAGATGACGGGAGGCTTTGAAGCTGAGCAAAGAGCACAGCAAGAGGGAAGGAGAAAGGAATGAAGTGTGCTTCTAACCCATGTGGAGCCCTCGGTACTTTTACCAGAGCAAACGATATTTTCTCTCCAGAAATGGTTAATCAAACTGCTTCATCTTAGAGAGGGAGGAAAAAAAGATGTGTAACAATACCAATCCTTCTTTTTTAATATGTAGTTAGGAAGATAATTCCTGAAGGATGAATACGGGAAATGCATGTGCTTTAAGCACCTTTCATCTGACACTCTGCCTGTATAAGATTATATCCTTAAACTCCCGTCAGAGATGTCTCAACCGATAATATTCTCTCACTTCCTTCTTCAAACTGAGTCTTTGTAATGAAGGAAAAAAACTGCAAATGAGATTTGAGAGTAGATGGAGGGCTGTCCATGACATCTTCAAAGCAAATTGCAGACTATTTTTTTTTTAAATGAAAGCCCTGTGTATGCACATTTCTGCCTGTGCACGCTGGCATGGGGGAGAGGAACGGTGCGGAACAATACAGCCAGTGGGTGGGTACCGCTCACCACGATGGGGTAGAAATGGGGGTTACGGGAGGGAGGAAGTTTTCTTTGTATCTCCTCCTAAGATTCGCACTTATTACAATGATCATACGTATTATTTTCCCTTTAACTGAGTAGAAAAAAATTTGAAAAGAAAATAAATCCTATGGGTAAATAAATTTTTAAATTTTGAAAGACTGATTCCGTGAGTATTCTGGGAATAAAATATACTCCACAGTAAAGATGTAGCACCCAGCACGATACCTCACAGGTGGCCTAGGGAAATGACCTCTAAGGCAAAATGTACCTGAGGATTTTCAGGAAAGCAGTTCATCTAAGATCTAGCACCAGAAATGAGGAGACCAATAGGATTCAACGCTTTACCAAGACTGCACCTGGGAACCAGGTGGCACGCTAGCAAGTCAAGAGCAATTATTTGTTGTTCCATGGCAGAAGACAATTAACTCCAGTTTTAGAGCTGTTTGGGCTTAATGTGCTACATTTCTGTGAGGCAAGTGATAAATAAATGAAAACCAAGGCAAGGCAAGCTGCAGGTACAGCGTGTCCATTGCCTGGGGTCTGTGTGCACTGCAGAAGAGAGCGAAGCTTCGGAACAGAGCCTGTTCCGAAGGGTCTGTTTAGCTCCACTACGACTTGCTCCGCAGCCTGGAAACCCCTCAGTCTCTATGAGAGTCTGTTTTCTAATATACGAAGTTGGGATAAATATTTCTATTTTACAGGTTGTAGTGAGAAATGAGTAAGGTCGCATATTTAAGCCACTTAGCAGGTACACCTGCCAGCGACAGGCGCGCTGTAAAAGAAGCTATTATTACCGATCATTACTGGGCTCTCTGCTCACCCTGTAAGAACACATATTTGTAGCCGTCTCCCCCGCCACTGCCACCACCATTCCAGATAGAAGGAGTGCTGGTGGAAGGGCACAATTTGGGTCCTGGAAATCTTGTTAAAAATCAAATAATGATTCCACAGGTCTGAATGGGGGCCTGGGGTGCTGCATTAGTAACCAATCTGCTGGCGCTGCCATTGTAGGCCACATCTGAGCGGCTAGCTTCTAGGGTAAAGGAGCGATAAATTAAACGTGAACAAAGCTGAGGAAGTCGGGATGTCTGGGTCACGGTAGCACGCCACTGTGGGCTTCCACACACAGAGCACCGCTCCCGCGGCACGCCTCACACGGGATTGGAGCTCCCTGTCTGCTCCGCAGGGCGTGAGCTCCCACGGCCAGGAGTCCATGCTATGGGCCCAAGCGGCTGCTGCACTCCGCTCGGACACTTGGGTTAGGTACAAGCCAACACGCAGCTGCAGGAACGAACCCATGAGTGTTGCCATGAAGGAAATTCAGGGAAATCGCTATTGCTTACTATGTAAAAGTAGAACTGAGTTTTAATTTCGTATTTCTTAATTACTAAGCTAGTTCACATATGGTTGACGCTGATGATTAACTTGCTCCTAGCACTAGCAAGTCTTTTTGTTTCTGTTTTGCCTCACTCCCTTTGCCTTACACCCCAAATAATTAACCGATAAATCAGTGTCACCTGAAAAGAACAAGGAAAAATGTCAAAAAAACACCCCCAGTCATATGACGTTCTATTCAGTAATCTTTCTTTGCATTTACAGGAACCAGGAACGCCCAAAACACCTGGTGACCCATGCACAACATCGAAACCATGTCAAGAGAATTCATTACTGCCAGAATTAATGACCATTCTGGTGCCCAACTGGCTACAGCTAAAATCAGACTTCCCGGTAATCCCACAGAAGCTTTTGTGCCTGCGATCCCTGGCAAGACGGGATTTGGGGTGAATGCCTTCATCTTCCCACTTGCCATATTGTTGCCAGCAAAGCCCTTTTTCCTTTGGTCATTCTGTCTCCCAAAGTTATTGGCATCACCAGACAACAGCAGAACTGGACGTTCCACAATGACATTACTACTGGCAGTACTGTTATTATGCTAAAGCTTGATAAGGAAACATCCAAGAAGCTGAACATAGTAATCCTAGTGCCTGAGCCGGCTGAGACAGGATGAGCACAAGTTTGAGCCAACCCAGGTAACTTAGTGGGGTCCTGTCTGAAAATTTAAAAATACAAAGGGCTGCAGATATATCTCAGTGGCAGAGTGTTGGCTTGATCCCTAATCCCAGGGAGAAAAAATGAGAAAAGCTTGATCCTGAACTTTCACTTTAGAAATACAAAGTGTGAAGAATTCTTTTTACTGTAGAATAAATAAAGAAACCCAGAACTCTCCTCTTCTTCGTAGGGAAGTCTCCTCTTTGCAGGGAATAGTAACCATGTTACTATTCCCACATCAATGTGACAACATATTTTTCAAAACAATCATCCTGACACTTTATTGTAGTTAGCCTAGATTCTCCTCCCAGGCATGTAACAGGTTCATCCTTCCATGCTATTCCAACTTACACATTTTCTAAGTAATTAAGGATTGCTAAAAGCAAGCAAAAACCCTCACGTACCTGTAACAAAATGTAGCAAGTTTTCCAACTGAGTTTGTCACACTAGTGTCAACTTGTACAATTCAGTCTTTTTGTTTTTATAGGGTTAATCCTCAGGCAGGAATAAGTGGAGATTAAATTTGTCACGTAAGTCACTGTAGCAAAATCAGATTTTGTAATTAGGAGTTAGAAACCTGGCAAACTCAGGAGGATACTGAAAATATAAGTCTCAACAGACAACAGCAGGAAGCACTTGAACAAATGTGATCTGTTTACATGGGAGGACTCCTCTGATCACAGCCTCGACTTCTATCTAGTTAACTGGTCAGTTCAGAGCCTGACTTCCTAGGGCTCTTTTGTTGCAAATTGGGACACTGTACACATTTTGATTTTACCTCAGTGGTTTGCTTAACAATTTAATTTCCACTTGTTCCTGCTGCAGGATCCACATAAAAGCAAAAAGATTTAAGCCACTGCATAAACTGATGTATAAATGTGACAACTCAGGGGCTGGGGATTTAGCTCAGCGGCAAAAAGCGCCTGCCTGGCAAGCGCAAGGTCGTGAGTTCGGTTCCCGGTACCGGAGAAAAACCAAAAAAAAAAAAAATGTGACAACTCAGTTGGAAAACTTGCTACATTTCATCACAGACAGAATGAAACATTTTGCTTTTTTATTTGTAATGATCCTTACAGTACAATGTCCACTTAATTCCTCTCGGTGTGTTCAAAAGTTTGTTTCTACTGCTGAAATGTTCAAGATAAGTGTACGGTTAACTGGGCTAGGCTTCTCAATAGAAAAATGGGACTCCAATGTATGTGATTCATTCTATTTGATATGGGAACTGTAATTAGGCGTGTTTTAAAATTTTGCTCTGATCTACATATGCCACCCCAGCCAGGCAGACATCTTCGTCTTTGTTAGTAAAGGAATCCATTCTGAACTCTCCCTGGGCTTCTGGAGAACTTTAAAATCATTCATTAATTAAGGCTTTCAGCACCCCTGTGGCCTCCTTATGCTGCTGTTTATTAAGCATTTTATTTTCTTTGGCCCAAGGGTTCTCAAAGCAAATACATATTCCCAAACAGGTACTTATATTTCTTAGAGAAGAGCCGGTTTTCCATTCATGATCTAAAACAAATGTTAAATAAAATCATGGTTAGGGTGGCCCCCATGTTTCCCAAACTTTTCTATATGGACAGTGCTTCGCTTTCCTCTTCCCATACTCCAGGAAACTTCAGCAAGCGATTAATTTTCTTCTTAGGGTAGAACGCAGCCAAAGACATTCAGAGCATCTTAAAACAGCTCCCTGTCTGCAGCCGGGGAGAGGTTCGGCCCCTTCCGCCTCTGTGGAAAGCGCTCTCAAACGCAAACACCCTCCGACTTACAAATCACCCTGAGAAGTTTGCCTAAATAAAAACCATGCATTTACCCAAAGCTTGGATGTAAAAGAGTTTATGCACATCTTTATTACAGTATCATTCAAATTTGGAAAAACCTAACTTCCTAAAAATATCCAAATAATGAAATTCTACACAGACATTTAAAAAACTTTCATCAAATATTTAAGTGTGAAAATATTTGTGATCTAGTGTTACACACAGATAATGAAGAAGTGTACCCAGAATTCTCTCGATTCCCTAAAAATCAGACATACATTTTAATGAACCTCAAATTAACTATAATTGCCTCTAGGAAGGGTGATTTTAAATTTCTCCTTTGTACTTCCCTTCATTCTGATAGTTTTTCATTTTCTACACTAAATATATGTTACTTTGTAATTCAAATATAAAATGTTTCCCCAATTTTTTCTCTTTCATCATAAAAATAATCTTCATACATGTGGAACTAGTTGGTCACTAGATGTGTAGGACTGATTGATTGATTGACTGATTGATTGTGGTGCTGGGGCTCAAACCCAGGGCCTCACCCATGCCTGGGGCACAGCTCAGCACTGAGCTACATCCCTGACTAGATTAGTAGGAAGCTAACGGTATCGAATAATGATGGGTGAACATAAAGTTAACTTACCATGAAGGCTTGATTTTAACTTCTTGTATTTAATTCCTCCCAGTAGGCCCTCTACCAACAAGCTCTAATTTCTACTAGCCGATCTTTTTTTCTGAAACAGTCCAATAATTCCTAATAAATCAAAATAAAACTCCAAAACAGATCAGAAAGTGAAATGTGCGAAGGGAGCCGGCCTGGATGCTATGCAGCGATAAAAGCCATGAATACGAATGGCTGGAGGCTTTGGGAGGCAGGATAATGGAAGAGGGACCTGCTATTCAGATGGCAGCTGCCTGCTCCCCGCTCCCGGGGCTGTCACTCTTCTGCTGCTCACCCCCTTGCCCTGGCCTTGATTCTGGTCTGCGGAGAACTGTGCTGCGCCTGTAGCCTTCATGGTGTTCTCACACTCCAACAGCACAGAGGATAAAAGGCCACTATGTTGAAAGCTTGTGCCTCACTGGGTAACAACAATGCTAACTGTGCTTAAAAATACGTTGCTACTTTTCATATCAATCGCAGCGTTTGCCCTGCTACTCCCCAGTCTCCCGGGAGGTACAAGGGTGAGCACTGTTTAATTAGCTTCGGGAATCTTATGGGCTGTGTTGGACCTTTAATTAAAGGAGCTGTTAGAGCGAACGATGCTTCTGTGTTAGGGAGGGGCGGGCTGGTTCTGCCACGGTCTTGGTAATCTGCAAATGCACCTGTAGACACATTTAAATGGTTAATAGGACTCACTGCTTACTAAATCAAAGTTCAAGATAGTGGTTCCCTAAGTTTGTGCTCAGCACCCTAATGACTATAATGCTTAAATTGTGTATTTTCAATTTCAGAGTTTTCTTATCCAGACCAACCTAGAAAACCCAGGGTTGTAGAACTGGGGTCTCACGTTCAAATGTGTTTGGCTCTCGGGCAGATAAAGAGCGACCGGGCGCTGGGCATGCGCAGCAGTTTCTCAGCGCTGGCTGCAGGTGCTGTGTGAGGAGCTGGGTCACTGAACGCTTCCAAAGTAATGGGAAACCCATATTTTAGCTTAAAATCTGTGTATTTTTAAACAGTGACAATTAAAAAGAAAAATCAATGCTTTCATGAGCAAGTAAAACATCTCGGAGGGTCAAAGTAGGCCTGTGGGCTACAGTTTCACAACATTTAAGGTATAAACACCAAGTTATTCGCAAAGGATTTCTAAAGGGCACTAAATTTATCTGTGTATGCAAAAATCATCCCTCAACAGACAGGCAAGAAAACAGTCAGGAATTTAAATTCTAAACTGCCTCATCAAGTTTCTGAAATCATTTGGGTCTATTTTCCTTCCATTAAAATAGGAGTAATGTGCTAGAGTGTTACCATTTAAATATCTACCGGAGGGCGCCGCAGGTTGGATGCGCCTCCTTTTCCCCTCGGTGGTGCTGCTCTTCTCTCTTAGGTGTGCAAAGACTGGGGATTGTGGAAAAGTGAGTGTTACTTGCGAATGAGACTGGAAGCCCGAGTCCCAGCTCCTTGTGATTCCACAATCAAATAAAAATGTTCTTTAAGGGACTGCCAGAGGAGGCCAGCCCACTGACCCTTTAGGTCCAG
Organism: Chinchilla lanigera; assembly: GCF_000276665.1. Classification (NCBI taxonomy): domain Eukaryota; kingdom Metazoa; phylum Chordata; class Mammalia; order Rodentia; family Chinchillidae; genus Chinchilla; species Chinchilla lanigera. The sequence continues at coordinate 7,385,953 of NW_004955472.1, read as the reverse complement.
GGGTCAAGTCATCCTCTAAACAAACTACTTTTGTAATAGTCACAGGAAGAGGAACTCAGGTTCTCACTTAAAACTCATGCAAAGGAAATGTGTCAAGACATCAGTGACCTTTAACAACTGGAGCAGTGATCACACTTACACTGTTCACTTCGGCATGAGTGAGGCAGACACTCACAGGGCTGCTCAACATCAGGAGTACTCCTAGTTCCCCGGGACTCACATTTCAGTATTTACTAAGCGCCCCTCCACTTGCCATGTCAAGGAAGAAGAGCAGCTTTTGGTGTGTGAGGGCAATGAGTCAGTGCACACAACCACGCCACCCTCTGAGGGACAAGTCAAAGCAAGAAATAAATGGCTTTCTACATTGTAATGCATGTGTCAGTACAGGAAAACAGTGTAAAGTATTCTAGGAGTAAAAGACCTCACTTTGATGCATCATTTTTTCCCAGATATCATTTGCAGTTTTCAAAACCTTCTTGTACATATGTAGATTAGATAGAATTACAATTTTGTCACGAAGTTCTAAGTTGAAATGACATAGAGATATCAATACAGATATTAGGGTGTCAATTTCACTTTAAGTGTGATTCACTTTCTCTACTTTCTTTTCATTAGGTCTCAAATTTCCTGTAGTGTACTAGAAAAAGAGAAAGAAAAAGGGAAAAAAAAGTGATCTACATATACATGAAATATACTGCGAGAAATGGAAAATTTCTCTGCAAAGCTGCCTTATTGTAGCATCCAAATGAGAGAAAGTACAAATGGGTGTCCTTAGCAGACAAAACAGGCCATCATTTAAAACACCAAAGTCAGCAAGAGGACCTTTTAAAAACCGACTAATCATGAGACAGGAACCCATGGCGAACAACAGAACGTTTTTCCAGCAAGGAAAAGTGTCAGAGGATTGATGCTGACTATAGGGCAGCCTTTGTTTGCTAGGCAAAAAGGAGTTTCTGGGCAAAAGGAAACCTAAAATTTACAGTTCAAATTTTATTCATAGCTCTTGAAGCCTTTTGAGGGGAGACACGCTCTCGGCCAAAGGCAAAGCCTGGAACCTCACCCTATTTGTCCTTGAGTCTGGTGCTACCAGGTGAGCCCTGTCCCTCTGTACACCACCCCATCCTCCTCCAACCAAGCGGGCAGATCCCCACTTTCCAATTGTGACTTGCTAGGCATATGCTACCAGCTCTGCTTTTGTACTGAATGAGACAGTCAGAGACTTCTCTGCTCGATACCTACAGCCTTTACATCGGGGGTTCACGGACACAGGACCTGGAACTATCTCAGCGGACCCACTGACCGTGTCTCCTGCACAGTATCTAAACCAAATAATATTTACACACTCTAGCTCCAACCATCTCTTCCCTATTCAAATACTTATTTTAGGGTTTAATATATCATTCATCCTTCTCCTAGAGGCCAGGGACTCGATAACTAATTCTTTAACTTGTCATACTGGATTTAGCATTCTACCGCTGGCTAACTCATAGACTACCGTGTATCCCACACTGTATCAAAGGTATATAACTACAGTTTTAAAAATAAAAACAGCTGCCCGCCAACTGGAGACTGTTGCGTGGCCACTCTTCCCCAGAGACCAGACGGGCAAACATGTCCCAGGAGCCCTGCCTCTCCCCACGGACACAGCCACCGCAGCAAGCGGCACACAGACTTTCTAGAGCCTTTCTTAACACAGCCGCTCCAGCCAGTAACTATCAACAGTGCTTGTCAAGATGAAAAGCCTTTGTCATGCGGCACCCAAATCCTCCATCCACCACGGTGCCAAAACTAAATTCTCCTAGACAGGAGCATCTTTAGTCCTAAAGAGAGTAACACAGGAAGTAGGCCGGAGTCTCTTTTTGTCTAGTACTTGGCCTGGGCATCAAGATCAGCAAGTCTAGAACACAGCCTCCGTGACAAAGTCCAGCTACCATCCTCTTCATCTGATGTTCAGCTCTTAGCAACCACTCTCAGGGACCTGCAGACCTTTCTGGGAGAGGGGGTGTCCTCAAAGCCCTGAGCCGAGCTGATCAGTCCATCCCGGGAAAGACAGGTGTTGACCCCACTGGTTCCCCATTCAGTAGAAGCCAACCTCTTCCCGAATAAAGGTGGGGGAGCTGACGACGCTGCAGGGAGAGCGCAGTAAGGGGAGAGGAAGAAGAAGGGCAGCGGGCTGAAAGCTCATCTTGTCTTTTCAAGAGACCTGTGTCTTCCTAGAGGACTAGAAGACATTAACGTCAAACCTCACAACTCTTTATTTCAAGTTCCTCTCACTTTTTCCATCAGCTCCATTCCAGAGCTCCACTCCACATGGCCTAAAGCACAAGCTTAGACCAAACAACAAGACCTCCAACCTCTCCCAAATTTGTAAATTACCATAAATAAGAATCCAGGTGGAGGGTGGCCCCACACCCTGCCCTGAGGGCCGCAGCTCTTTGTCCTGGGCAGGACGGCCCCGCCTGACCTCAGCAGGCTGCGCAGCCTTGGCCCAACAGCCTCCGCTCTGCTCCTGTCTCTTCTCCTGCCCACTGTGCACCAGGCTCTGACGTGAACATTGCTAAAAAAGACTGATTCACCCTCCAGGAAGTCCCGCAGCCCGGTGACATCAGAATTCTAGGAAAATCAGTGTAGTGGAGTCAGTAATGGGCCACCCAGATTCCCTGATGACGAGTGCCTTGTTGGAGTCTGAAGGCTCCCAGCTGAGAGTCCCTCAGGGGACTGTGCTTGGTCAGGAGCAGCGCCTCACTGGAGGGGGGGGGGGGGCTGGCCCTGGGGGGATGGGCAAGCAACACACAGTGGCTGATGCAGGGAATAGACAGTTTCCCTGCCTTCGCGAGGGTCGGCTCCGCAGGCCACCTGGGCTCCAGCCCAGTGCACCACAGCCACCCTCTGCCTCTGCCCAATTCTGCATCTCTCATTTACCCACCAGGAGTTACTGCTGTCCCTGTCCCAAGAAGCTCCTACATGCCAACCTCAGCGTCTCAGAGAGTAGTTCCTGGAGAACTGGCCTGTGACCCTCAGAAAAGAAGGTTCAAGTCATGGTTCATTATCCCATGCTCAACTTTAGTTTTTGTTTATTTTTGAGACATAGCCTCACTATGTAGTTTAGGCTGCCCTTGAACTCACACAGATCATCCTGCCACAGGCTCCCAAGTGCTAGGATTACAGTCAAATGCCACCATTCCCGGCTGTCCCATGCACCACTTTAAATCCATATAATCCATACAAGGTTACTGACAATCCTTAGTGCTTGTATCAGCCAACTTTCAGCCCTGGAAGTCAGTAAATGCATAAGGGCATGGCCGGCTGTCCACCAGCCCCATTACGATAACTGTACTGAAGAATTTGTGCCATAATTTTAATACATGTAGTCCTCATTTTGCATGCATTCAACGACGATGGGATATTATTTTCATAACTGAATGACATACAAATTCAGCAGCTAGCTCTTCAGTCCACAAGTCACTAGATAAACAACATACGCACATACTAACCCGTGACCAATCGCGCCACTTCTTCCAAAGCCACTGGTGACTGGTCTGTTCATTGCACCGCTATGCAGCATCAGCATGGGACACAGTGACAGGTGCCTCTTGGGGTCTGAGGCGGAGACGGGATAGAAAGTCTGCCTCTGGTTACCACAGACTTCCCACTCAAAAAGCAGAGTCCTGAACAGGAGCAGGGAGTGAGAAGCGTCTTGGGAGAGTGTTCATTCATCCACCACCTTCCCTCAAGCACAGGAAAAGAGGGGGCATTATCAGTCCCCATGTGTTAATTTCTTATTGCTTCTATAACAAATTACCACAAACTTAGAGGCTTAAAGCAACACAAATTTATTATCTTACAGTTTGGAAGTCAGGACCCTAAAACCGATAGCGGAGCTGTGTTCCTTCAGGAGGCTCTGGGAGCGAACCACTGCCTCTCCTTTTCTTGCTTCCAGGGGCTGCCTGCATTCTGTGATTCATGGCTCCTGATACTCAACCTCTGCTTCTGTCATCACATCTTCTGAGATGCTCACCTGCTGGCCTTCCGCTTGCAAGGACTGCATATTTACAGCGGGCCCACCCCGATGATGCAGAGAACTCAATCATCTCAATATCTTTAATGTGATTATATTTGCAAAATCCCTGTGATATGGAAGAAATATACTGTGCTGTATTCACCAGCTTTGGGGATTAGAGAATGGACGTCCTTGGGAGGGTGTGATTTTTCCAACATTACCTCGTCCAGCTTTTTCAAATGAATGCCGATGTCTGGACATTGTCTTGCATGCAGCTGCTGCGAAGACAAAGCTGCCTGCCAACTCTGCATCTGGACCCACGAGAGAGAAAGGAATGGTTACCCCGGAGTTCCTGACCCCGAATCAGCTTCCGCAAAGGCTGCTCAAGAATCTAGGCCCAAGGCACACTCTGCATGAAGCGTACCACTTCCCAGTGGGTTTGGGATACAGTGTATTCATCTCCTCCCTCTCAGACATTCAGAACTCACAACAGCATTCCAGAGACTGAGGCGTCCTGCTCTAAAGGGACCTGCTTAACCCTGAGTTAAGTTAAAGCCACTTTCACACAATATTTCATGGGAAAACTTGTTTCTTCTCTTGAAATAGCTCTCAGGCAAACCGGGAACCTACCTATTGACTCAATATGCAAAGTAGGTGCAGTGACACGTTTTTCAGGTCACTCACTCAGTTCTACCTGGAGACTCATTTCCTGAAGAGCAGTTCTTTTTGTTCCTTTGTCTTCTGTTTTGCTTCTGTTTGGTTTTGGTTTCCCTCTTTCTTCCTTCTCCTTGCCTCTGGCTCTCAAAACTAGTGGGGAAAAAATGACCAGGAAATAACATGTCACCAAAATATTCGTGGGGTTTTACCAAACCAAATACCTGGGTAGATTGCCACATGAAAATGAAAACATTTTCTTCATAGAGCAAAAGGACTGCTGCCATTAAAATGGAGCCTAAGCCCAGCCTTATGCCTGGCGGCCCAGGCCGCAGCCCTGGGTCTCTACCGAGGTGGCATGCTGGGCTCGTCGGTCTTCCTCAGACACCGTCCGAAGGAATGGAGAAGCCAGAACTTCAACAAGGTGAACACTTAATTCTATTTAATTCACTCATTTAATTTTCTTTGGGAATTCCAGAAGAATTCCAATATTCCTAATCAAGAGGCTCTTCATTCATGCTATTTTATAACCGAACCTCCACTACAATCATCAGGTAACTTCAACTACTATTCACTTGAACAATTTTCTTGTGCAAGAGGACCAGCTAACTTGCAGAGCCATGACTAGGCGGTGGACCTCTTTCCTGCACCTGAAATGCCTTTTTCATCCATCCACATTTTCATTATCGTGGTGGCCAGTGGTTACTGCGAGAATCCATACTCTATATGGCAGGCACTATGCCAGGTCTTTGAATTTTGTCCTTATTTAACCTTGACTACAGACTATGCCATACTATTGCCATTTTATGGACAAACAAAACCATATAATGAGTTTTACTGGATTTATTGATACGAATGACCACATTCTATATTTCAGATCTTACACTCAGCCCTTTCCAGTTTTATCATCACAGCATGACTGATTACGTTACCGTTCCTCTTTGTAGATTAAGACACAGAGGCTTACGTATGGTAAGAAATTCTCCTGCAGGCACATAGCTCATTATCGGGAGAGCTAGGATCCAAGCCCATCTTATCTCCTTTCACATCTTCCTTCTCTTGGTTTTCTCTCCAGCCAGCGGAACCCTCTATGTACGTCCAGATCATCCTACACTTGTTACTTGTAATATTTTGCACAATGGTTACTCTCTTCTCACTGGGCATCTCTGGTACTACTTTGCCTCTTTTAGCAAGCTGCTCATGACACATTGTAATTGTAAACTGCTGTAGAACAAATCTTACAGCAACAAAGACCAGTATGAAAATCTGTGTTTGATGGAGAGTTTCCAGGACCCAGCAGATTTCTTGGTTATTTCAGGAAGCATCTATACAATGGTGTTCAGTACAGGTAACTAAACTGAATAGTTTGCTCCTTGGTACTTTAGCAGCTACTGTAGGAGACAGTGATTGTTAGGTTGAGTTCCCTCAAACCTGCTAGTAAGGTCAAGGATGAAAAGGCTTTCTACAAGTCAGAGACATTTATCTAGGGAAGCACCCAGAAGAAAGCAGGTGCTCAAAAAATATATTTTGAATAATAACCAATAAAAAGTCCCACAGACACAGCATTTAAAATTGGTGATGTTCTTCTTCCTGTGTTGGGGACCGGACTGTGTAAGGGTTAAATTGCTGACCACAGTGCTCTCTGGATTCCAGCCTCTGAAGGCAGAGCTGAATCTCACTCAAAGGATTCCCGGGCAATAACTGTCAACTTTAGAGATAAGACAGTTCTCTTAATTGGCAAAATTTACTGATTGGAAAAGTCTTTGTTTTAACTTCCAAGGTCCTGCTCATTATCCCACCTTTACCTCCATTTTCCCCTTCACTTTCCCTCATGCCACCTCAAACTTGTCTGAAACCCAATAAATACTAGATGTCCAGAGAAGTCTTTGTCCTATGCCCAAAAGAGTGCTGACCTTCCTGGACTCCTCCACAAACCATATTTGCATTTTGCTTTTATTTACTCCTTTTCCCTAGACTCATCTCTAAGATCCAGAGTTTGATCAGTCCCCAACATACCTGTACAGTGAATCTTACATATCATTCATCTGGCAGGTTTAAACTCTTCAAACAATGAGCTGACCAATGATAATAATACAATTTTTTTTTTTTTTTTTTTGGTTTTTCTCCGGT
>NW_004955472.1:7355570-7379069 GCF_000276665.1 Chinchilla lanigera | reverse complement strand
TTTTTTGGTTTTTCTCCGGTACCGGGAACCAAACTCACGACCTTGCGCTTGCCAGGCAGGCGCTTTGCCGCTGAGCTAAATCCCCAGCCCCAAATAATACTATTTTTCCTTTAAGATGCATTTGGCATGCTAGTGAGTTTTTGATTATTTCTGTTTTTAAAGAATTCAAAGTGGCTGGGAATCGTGGCACACGCTGTAATCCCAGCACTTGGGAGGCTGAGGCAGGACGATCACTGCAAGTTCAAAACCAGCCTTGGCTACAAATTGAGCTCACGGCCAGCCTGAACTACAGAGTGAGACCCTGTCTCCAGAAGACCAAAAAAAAAAAAAAAAAAAAGAGAATTCCAAGTAACCTGGTAGAAAGTTAAAAAGAGGTTATCAAGAGAAAAGGATTAGGTGTCCCCAACCAAGAGCCCTGTATCATATAAGTGACCAAAAAATACAAATGGGAAATGTAGCATGTACTTGGGATATTCAAATCCCGTGAAGTTCCTAAAGAAACTATTTAATTGACATCATGGTAGTATATTTTAGCAAAAGCTACTGTCTTTTGACTTAGTACCTAACCATTGATGGTCTATAAATAAAAATCATAACAAGATCTGAACTGAAATTCAGATCTGAAAAAAATCTCACTATGTAGCCCAAGCTGGCTTCTAACTGCAGTCTTCCTGCCTCATCCAATTAATTAGCTGGAATTACAGTCTTGTGCCAAAATACCTAGCTGAAAGATTTCTAAAAGTATCACATTCGAAACAAAACAAAACAAAACAAAAAAACAAGCCTTGCCCATAATCTCAGCACACTAGGAGGCTGAGGAAGGAAAATCACAAGTCTGAGTCCGGTCTGGGAAATTTAGTGACTTAGCAAGACCTTGTCTCAAAGAAAAGGGGGTTAGGGTGCGGCTGGGGATGTAGCTCTGTGTGAAGGCCTTGGGATTGATCTCCAGCACAGCAAACAAACAAGCACAGAGTTCACTTGGAGCCTTTTCAACCACTAAGCCACCAGCGGCTGAGGAATCCAAGTGTACACGGCCCAAAACGCCTGGCAGGAGTTCGGGGAGTTGGAAGGGTGTGTAGAAAGCCAAGTGTCTTCTAGAAACACAAACTGATGGAGGGGCTCTCTGCACCAAATACGAGAAATCAAACCTCCGGTCTTCCACTTGGAAGGCCATTTTGCTAAAATGAAATAAATGGAATACATTAAGGTTGAAATATTACCCCACCTGGAAAATGAGATAAGGTATCAGGTGCCTCTAGTAAAAATATAAATAGGATATCAAATGGCATCCCAGATGGCCAGGCTGAAAAACGATGCTGAGCATGTAAGATTAAGTTTGCCACCAAGACTGCTCCTTGTAGATGGAGCAGCAACGTGTACGTGGATGTTTACAACAATACAGCCGATCACTGGCGTAAATATAGGAGAAATTGTCAAACACCTCATTAGAATCTTCCCCAACATCAAACACCTCACTAGAACAGAAACAAGGTCTCCTAAAACTAATCTTCCCATAACCACAGAGAAAGCAAATAGCTCCAGTTCTAGTAGGGACTGGCTGCCTGCCACTACCTGGAGAAAGTGAGGTCTGAGCTTACCAGAACAAGTGCTGTGACCAGTTAGTGATGTGTGCTTTGGCATTATGACAAGATGGGTAGTGGCTAGGAATGGTGGTGTGCCCCTGAAATCCCCGTACCCAAGAGGCTGAGGCAGGAGGACTGCCACAAGTTTGAGGCCCACTTGGGCTACATAGTGAGTTCAAGGACAGTTTGAAGTGAAACTTGTCTCAAAAAAAATGGGTAGTACCCATTCTACAGATCTGCATTTTTCCATATACCAGATCACACAATCTACGTAAGTAAACAAGGCATTAAAATCATCAAGTGGCTAATATAAATGTTTTAAATTTTTTCCTAGTGATCATTATTCACAGGAGATCAATTTATTCATGCAATAAACATGCAAATATATACACGTTAAGAGACATTGTGAGTTTTATATTTCTAACGCCAAGCCTTAGTGTGCACATATATTTGCTGCAGAAAGGAAAGGAGAGAGAAAGGAAAGGCGAAGGAAGTCCCCCAAACACTGCAGGTTCTTCAAATCTCAATAGTTACCATCTAATAAATTTATGCAGCACCTTTTCGTGACAATATCCTCTTTTACCATCAAATGTAATTTCCTTTCAAGGGATTGTAACACATCTGAAAAGAATAAACATAATTTAAGTGACTCATTGATGAGGTAGGATGTTGATAAGGCAATAGAAAAAGAGAAAGGGGAAGAAAGCAAAAATGGGGGAGGCATTTCCAATATAAAAGATGTGGCGTTTTCATACTTTTATACCAAACAAATCACTGAGGCTGTGATGCGACCCTTTCTGTTACCTATGTTGCTTAACCGAAAGACTAATTTTATGATCCTCTATAGTTATGGTCTACTGGAATTTTGATATTACATTTCCTTTCTAGTGTTTTCTTTACAGCAAATTCTTTACATTATCTATTTAGATTAGTATCTCATAGTGTTATGTTTCCCAACACATTTGCTCCTCAGGATATCAAGTGTGACTTTTTAAAAGTACATGGCTAAATAAATTTGTAATATCATAGACTAAACAGGTTTACCTCTTGATGCAAGATTTCAGAGGCTTTAAATATGTTAATATACTAAATGAGCCCTCACTAAATATAAATTTGTGTAATAACAAAATCTTTCTTTCATAGAGCTTCTGGTAAAAGACCACTTCATGGAAGCAACTTTGGGAAAATCAGTGTGAAAACCCTCTACCTCAAGATGCTTTGCTGAAACAGACAAACCCTCAGCCAATTTAACCAAAAAAGAACATGAGAGAAGACCCAAATCAACGCAATTGGGAATGAAAAAGGAGCTGGCATGCCTGTAATCCCAGCACTTGCGTGAGTTTGAGGCCAGCCTGCACTACATAGTGAGACCCTGTCTCAAAAACAAAAGAAAGCAGAAAGAGAAAAAGAGAATTACAATGGACACTGCTGAAATAAAAAATATTACCAATTACTTTGTAAACCTGTACACCAACAAATTAGATAATTCAGAAGAAACGGATGGACTCCTAGATACATGTGAATTATCAAAATTGAACTAAGGAGATTTTAAATCCCTGAATAATCCAATACAGGCAATAAAATTAAAGCAGTGATAAGTAATCCATCAACTAAGAAAAGCCCAGGTCTGGACTGCTAAATTCTACAAAAACTTCAGGGAACAACAATACTCCTCAAGTTTTTTAATAAAATTGAAAGGGAAGGAGTACTCCCAAAGTCATTCCTGGAAGCTATGAATACTGATTCCAAAACCAGACAAAAATCCAACCAAAAGAAGACTATAGATCAGTCTCTTTAATGAAAACAAATGCAAAAGTCCTCAACAAGTACTGGCAGACAAAATAGGAGGAATCATTAAGGTCATGCATCATGACCAAGCAGGCTTCATTCTAGAGATGCAAAGATGGTTCAGCAAACTCAAGTCAACATATGTAATAAACAGAAGGACAAAGATCCCATGATCATCTCAACAGATGCAGAAAAAGCCTTTGACAGAACTTAACATCATGTCATGATAAAAACACTGAAGAACATAGACATAGAAGGACCTTACCTCAATCTAAAAAAGCCATTTATGACAGACCTACTGCCAACATCATAGTAAGTGGGGAAAAACTGAAAGCTTTTCCTCTAAAATCAGGAACAAGACAAGGATGCTGACTATCACCACTCCTGTTCCACGCAGTACTGAAAACATTAGGAGCAATTAGGAAAGAAAAGAACAAAAGGGGTATCTGTGGGGAAGGAAGAAGTCAAATTATCATTATTTGCAGATGACATGGTTCTCTACATAGAAGACCCCAAAAAGCCTCCAAAAGACTCTGAATTAATAACCAAATTCAGTAATGTACCAAGACGTAAAAGCAATATTCAAAAAACGAGCATTCCGGTCTACTAGCAATGAATCCACGGAGAAAGAAATTAGGAGAAAGTACCGATCACAATAGTACCCAGAAAAATTAAACACGGAAGTTAGCCTTGCTAAAGAAGTGAAAAACCTCTACAACAAAGACTACCGCACTCTAAAAAAGGAAACTGAAGAGGACATCAGGAAATAAAAAGAGGTCCCCCTGTTCATAGATAGATGGAACCAATATAGTCAAAAGGGCCGTATCTCTAAAACTGATATACAGATTTAATGCAATCCCAATCAAAAACTCAACAGCTTCTTCACAGAACTAGAGAAAACAATGCTAAAATTCATATGAAACCAGAAGACACCCAGTAAAAAAGCAGTCCTGGGTAAAAACAGCAAAGTGGGAGGCAGCTTGAAGTTAATACAAAAAGCTACCGTGATAAAACCAGCATGATACTGTCACAAAAAGACATGGGGTCAATGGGACAGAAAAGAGGATGCAGAAACAACCTCAAGGACTTTCAATCATTTGATCTTTGAGAAAGAAGCCAAAAACACATATGAGGAAAGATATCCTCTTTAATAGATGGTGTTGAGAAAACTGGCTATCTATCTGCTGCAGATTGAATCTAGACCTGTATCTCTCACCATGTACTAAATTAAAATCTAAATGAATCAAAGGATTTAATGTTACAGACTTTTTTAATTTCGTCTTTAAATGAAGAATGAAAACACATTGACAAACAAACAGACATACACAAAACAACACCCAAACAATAGAAGCAATACAGAGTTTCAGACAAGGTGATGGGAAATTAATAATAGTTATTGTATTACATACTGTTATCTTCAAATTGGTTACTCAGTTAAACTAATATAGGCATGTAAGATTGATCAAACAATTAAACAATAACTGTTCCTTTCAATAAAGCAATAGAAGTTGGTAGTACGACTCTCTCAGTTATCCTATGGGTGTGTATGTATCTATTTCCCCCTTCTTTCTTTTAAAGGACTTAATGTTAAATCAGAAACATTTAACCTGCTGGAAGACAAGATAGATAAAACCCCAGAAATCATAGGTGTAGGCAAGGACTTTCTGAACAGAATATCATTTGCACAGGAAATAGTTCCAAGAATCAACAAATGGGATCATATTAAATTAAAAACCTGCACAACAAAAGAAACAACCAACAGAGGGAAAAGACAACCTACAGAATGGGGGAAAACATGCCAGCAATTCCTCAAACAGAGGACTCATACCTAGGTTATATGAAGAACTCAAAATAATTAGATCCCTCCAAAATAAAAGACCCAATCAAAAACTGGGCAAGTAAAATGAATAGACACCTCACAGAAGAAGAAATACAAATGGCCAATAAATACGTGAAGAAGTGCTCAACATTGCTGGCCAGTGGACCCCAGAAAGAACAGCCATCACCAAGAAATCAAATCACAAATGCAGGAGAGGCTCTGCGGGGAAAGGAACCCTTCCTTCTACGCTGTTGGTGGGAATGTAAATTAGTACAACCACTATGGAAACCAGTATGGAGAGTCCTCAAAACTCTAAAACTAGGGGCTGGCGATTTAGCTTAGCGGCACAGCGCCTGCCTGGCAAGTGCAAGGTCGTGAGTTCGATTCCTGGTACAGGAAGAAAAACAAAACCAAAAACAAACAGAAAAAAAATCTAAAACTAGAAATTGTGTTTGACCCAGCTATTTCCCTAGTAGGTGCATCTATCTGAAAGTTACATACTCCAGTGATACATGCCTACCTGTGTTTCTGGCAGCACAACCCAAGATAGCTAAACCTGGGAAGCAGCCCATATTCACTTGTTGGCAAGTGAATGGATAAAGAAAATGCAATATTTATATACAATGTATTATTACTCTGCTATAAAGCTAAACTTGAGTCATCTGTAGGAAAATGGATGCACCTTAAAACCAAAATGTTAAGTGAAATCAGACCTCCAAGCTCAAATATCAATTGATATTTCTTTTCTATGAGAAACGCAGAGTAAAAGTAAAGAGCAAAATGAAAGATCCATAGTAGGAAGCAGGTGCTAGATCACTCTCTGTGGGGAAAGGGACCCAGGGACCCAGGGAGGGATATGGGATGACAAATGGCCACAGCTCATCGTGTCAGACCCAGAAGGACTTTAAAAGCCTTTCTTTAAAAAACTATTATGAGAAGCTAATGTAATGTTATTAGGTGACAAAGTCCCTTCTTTATTTAAAAAAAAGAAAGAAAAACACAACATACTCGACACTGTATTTTCTACTTGAATAACAGCTTCACAGAAAATTAAGCCAAGTTTAGTTTTGTGTGCCTTTTCCCAAGTTATACAATGTTTTGCAGATCTGGTTCTTCAACTATAAAATGAGGATTTAAAGAATCCATCTCAGGTAATAAAGTGAAATAAGGTATGTAAATTAGTAACACTATGCTTAATGTATACAATGATGTATGTCCGCTGCAGCACTATCTAGGGATGGGACTGAGGGATTTTCTTCTGCATGTTTGTCCCCATGGGACATAAGCTCTATAAGGGCTGTTTTGCTTCTTTCCAGGTTACACATTTATTTATTTTTATTGTTGTTTCACTGTTTCATCTTTTATTGACAGATATTATTGTATTTATCACATATAATACATTTTGAGAATATTGTAAAATGACTAAATTTAGCTAATTAACCTATATATGGGTTCCCTTTTTCCAAGAAAGCAAATGACAGTACTTCTATTCTGTCAAAAAAGAAACAACTCCACTAGAATGCTGCCTACGGCCGATAACACCAGTTCTCTCCAAGTGGATTTCTGAAAATCCTCATTGGTGTCTACAGTGTGTCCCATCATGCCACCCTAAGCCCTTAAGCTAACTCAATAACTGCTAGACTGTTTTTCCAATGGTATCAGAACCATGGCAGAGAAGGTCAGCTTACTGTTCTCTGAACTATTCTCTCTCTTTAGTGGGCATGTGATTAAATTTCTTGGCATTGCCTACACTTAGTTGTGACTATACAAGTGCCTGCCAGAAGGATATGACGGGAAATGAGATGTGCCCCTCCGAGCCTGGCCTGTACAGTCCTCCGCTGCACGCTCGCAAGATCTTATCTCTGTGCCTATCTTAAGGAGGATAAGAAGGAAAAAGCATTTCTCAACTCAGTCTCACCTCCAGAGACTTTAGACGCTGCATGGAAGATGGCAGAATTACAAGACAGATTCTGGGCCCTGATCATAGCTTGGGAGAGAGCTCACTGCAGCTCAAGTGTCCACGTTCTAAACTTGGGCAAGCCAGAAGTCATCCTAGCATGTTTGAGCCATGCTACATTTTTGGATGTATTTCTTTTACAGTAGTTGATAGCTGGAAACCCTGAAATTTTTGCAGAACACTGTGAGATTATTTGTAAAACATAATAAATCTAATTAGTGTGTGCCAAATCAGACTAGCTTATTAAAAAAAACTAATATAAAACGGTCATTGTAGACTAGGTTCTACTCTAGGTAAGCTCGCAGAGAAGTCAAAAGTGTAAGAAAAGTATTAAAAACTCTTTTGAAATACAGAAACTTCATTTTATGTATTTAATTTTCCTGTGACCCAAGAAAACTTGTCGCTGCTTGACTGCAGGAAAAAGAACACCCTGTTCCACTCTCTTAGATACCCATGTTTCGCGGGAGCATAGTTTGAGTCAGAGTGCTAGTACAGACAGACATTTCTGACAACTAAGATATTTCTGACTTTTAAAAAAACGTCAATTGAAGAGAACTGACACTGTCAGCTACAGGCTGTCATCGATATTTAACAAATAACAGAGTCAGATCACTTTCTTAAGAAACTGATTTAAGTTATGATTATATGTGTTTCTAAGTCCTTAGACTTTGACTATAGATGGTTATCTATGGCCTAAGTAGATCATGAAATACACTATTTAATGTTCAGATGTGCAGGAGTATGTGTTTATCCTGCATGCACACAGGAACGAACTGTATCAGCAGGCACGGAGAAATCTAACCCTGAAGCCAAACCTAGGAAACTCAAGCCCCAACCTAACCTAAGACCAATTAAGTAAATTATTAATATCGTCATCTAAAGTAAAAGAGACCTAATCTAGTTTCGTGTCATCCAGTTAAAGATTCAATGCCAAATGTGACTCCTTATTGACTATCAAAAAGTATCACGTTACTTTGGTAAAAACCGTATAACTAAACGTGTAATCAGCGGCACTTCTGGACAGTCCTGTTTGGTGACCACAGGTGGTAACCTGGACCCTATATATCCTAGGAGTTTACTAAAAGCATTTCTCAACTCAGCCTCACCTCCACTGCTCTCACCTTTGTTTAGTTCATCACAACTCTCACCTGCCTGCTGAAGTATCTGCCCTCTATTCTTTTTTGTTTTTGGCACTGGGAATTGAACTCTGGACCTCGCGCTTGCCAGGCAGGTGCTGTGCCGCTGAGCTGTAACGCTGGCCCTTTGTTTCTTTCTTGCCCCCTCTCAAAACTGTCCTCCAACAAATCTCCCAAAGGATTTAAAGCGCCCATTACATTATACTACCGTCTTGTCTAAAATTCTTTCACTGACCTTAGGATAAAACTGAAACTCCATCATGACCAGCTGCATCCGACCCCACCTCCGCTATCCTGGTAACACTCCCCTTTCCCTTCCCTCCAGCCCTAGCAATCTCCTTTGTGTTTAAATACCCCAAGCTCTTCCCCTAGCACCTCTGCACTATGCAGTTCAGGCTGGCCTCAAGCTCACTTTGTAGCCCAGGCTGGCCTTGAACTCACAGAGATCCTCCTGCCTCAGCCTCCCAAGTGTTGGGATTACAGGCATGTACTACAATGCCCGGTTCCTGGGGCTTTGAGTTTTAAACCATCCAATTTATAAAGAAGTTCTGGGAGGGGGGAGTCACCTCAGGGTAGAATAAAACCACAGGCTGCCTCTTTAGATTGAAGGGTAGTACACTGTAAATCAGTCTTACAGCTATGTGGAAACCCAGTATGCACTGCACTTTGTTTATGGCACTAGAGCAGTCTGACGAGATAGTTTGCTTCCCCAGTTCTAACTCAATAGAAGAGAACAGGGCCTACAAACTGTTTTCCTGAAAGCCGCTCTGCACACATAGAAGGAAATACAGGGTGGGATCTGGGCAGGGGCTCTGGGAATGTCAGGGCGGGCTCCCCACGCTGCTCCGAGAAGGCCAGCATCTGTGACCACACGTTTCCCCACTCTGGACAATGGTGGAGAAACGCTACCCCACTCCAGCTGAACTGCTAAACTCCTCTGTAGCTCAACAGGAGGAAAAACCACCGCAACCCTGCAGAGCGCCTTGCCAAGGAGCTGCGTTTGGGCGAGGAGACATCAGCAAATCGAGGAAGGTGCCAAGAATTCGCCCTGCGGTCCACCCCCTGGTGGTTACTGCTGCCAGGAAGTCCCCAGGGTCTTTGCGCAGACACTCCGCAGTCCTCTCTAAAAGTTTGCAGGAGAAATTCCGCGCAGAACTCAGTACCAGGAAAAGCTTTGCTTAACTGAGAACTTCACCTTGTTGCCTTTCTTTAATCCTCCGGCTACTGTGAAAATTTTGACAGATCATATTTTCTCTTTACTTATAGAAAGCTCAGCGACGAATCTGAAACTCTCTGAAATAATCACACAAGACATCATGACCTGAATTCTCACATTCTAATTGTACCCCAACTTTATCTTGCTTTCTCTCATTTTCCTTGAGTCTACGTTCTCGTTACTTTTTATTTCCTTTATATATTTTGATAAATGGCTTTGATTTTATATGAAAATAAATTGGACATGCAATGTTTTATAATTTCAGTTCTTGTCAAAAGATAATGTAGTCTTAACCAGTCTTGATTTTGAATCCTGGATTTGTGGATTTCTATCCTGGTGACCTTGGCTAATTTCCTTAGTTTCTCTAAACTTCCATTTCTTCCTCTTTAAATTAAGAACAATAATATGTACCTTGTATAGTGGCTGTAAGAATTTAAGAAAATGCATGTAAAAGACTGCTCCTTAGTAATTGCTCGATAAAAAGTATCTTTTATTATTACTAATAACTATGCAATTTATTACAGAAGAATACTTAAGACAATGTCTCGCTGATCAGATTTAAGACACTAACTTTACTCTTAGCTACTCAGGGGACACTTTTCTGTGATTAAGTCTGGACTAGTTCAGCATCTGCCTAAGCCACTCTTCCCACCACGCTTAAGATCCAATTCTCAGCAGGGCTCCCTGAGCCGTACTTCCTGTCACAGATTGAACTGTGTCCTTCGAAAAGACATGTTCAATTCTGAGCCTCCAGTACCTACAATGTGACCTTTGTTGGAAAAGGTCTTTCCAAACCTTTAATGAAGTTCAAATGAGGTCACACTAGACCATACTGGATTGAGGTGGGCACTAACTTCAGTGAATAGTGTCGTTAAAAGCAGGCCTTGTGAAAGCACGGTAAAGAACACACAGATAGATGAAGAACGTCATGCAGTTACAGGAGCACAGACGACGCCCCTAGACATGAAGGGTGTTCAGCCACTACGGAAGCTGGAAGGGGCCAAGAAGGATTTTATGCTAGAGCTCTGGGAGGGGCATGCCCCTACTGACACTTGGATTTTGGGCTTTTAGACTCCAGAAACAGGAGAGAATAAATTTCCACTTGTTCTAATCCACACAACTTACGGTAGAGTATTCCAGCCATAGGTAGTTAGTAGCATTCCCCAACTCCTCCAGCCCCGGTTGGCAGCGGCGAAACAACCAAGCCAACTTTCGGTCCAGTCAACATCTGCCAAAGGTTTGCAGATACACATCTGACAGAAAGATGTGTTTTATGAACAGCGTATGTTGGCACCCCTCAAAGAATTTGAAACTAGACTTCAGTGAACTGATTCCCTCTCTGAGCTCCAAGTATCTCACTACAAGATGGTGCCGGGCGTAGATCAGCACTGGCAAGGACAGCGTCACTGGGAACGTCCTCCACCGGGGTGTGCCGAGGGGAATCTGCAGTCATCTGGGCAAAGAGGCAGAGCCAGATACCGCAGCGGAAATACTCCCTCTCCATTCTCCTCATGCTCCTGGCCGTCCTCTTCCGGTGTCTCTTCTATGCCCCTCTTTACACACGGCAGATTCCTCAGGTTCGGACTGTGGCCCACTCCTTCTCATTGCTTTTGTCTTCTCCCTACAGATCCACTGCTTCTTCTGGTCTAACTTATCAACTACAACTTCTGGTGATACTTTTAAAACTCTTCCATCTGCATCAGTCTGTGGTCCTCATCCTAGTCTAGACCCCCATATCCAGCTGCCAGACACATTTCCACTTGGCTGTCCTGCGGACACATGGTGGGATCTGTCTATAACAGAACTCGCCAGGTGCTCACCTAGGCCTGCTCTGTCTCTCATGTACAATTTCTGCGTGGGTGCCAAAAGCACACACCCAGACAGAAAACAGGGTCCCTCGTTTTTCCCTGCCTTCTTTTTCACCCTACTCCCGTTCCAAATGTGCCAACACTCCCCAACGCTACTGCACAAGTAATCTGCTCTTTTCCATCCCTACCAGCACCACCGTAATTCACACTCTCATCAGCTCTTGCCTTTTAAGACTTCTTCCAGGACCCTCCGGGAGGGACTACATCTGTCTTGTCTGCTCTTGTGTTCTTGGAATTTACCCTGTCCCAAACTGCAGGAACTGACGATAAGGAAGACGGCAATAATAATAACAGCTATCGTTTATGACCACTGATTATGTACCAAGCTCTCATGTCAGCACTTCCATCTCCACAATATCTTTTGGGTAGGTACTCTGTTAGCCCTATTACACCAGGGGTACAAAACGTTTGAGCAAGTTGCTCTAAGACACACAGTTCTAAAAAAAACAGAATTGCTGAACTGATAGGAAATTCAATTTAAATTAAGACATACTCAGAAATTAAAATATTGAGATGTATCCATTCATTCACTAAGTATTTATTGAATGTATGCTACCAACTAAACATAAGAGTATGTGTAATGATACATCAATTGTATGCACAATTTGATGCATTTGATAAATGATATTATTACCATGGAGAACAAAGGTAAGTAAATAAGCACACAAATAAATTAATTTCAGATTTAATTTGAAAAAGGCTAACATCTCTCTGGAAACCCATTCTAAGCCACTTCTCCAGGGCAATGAGTTTAGATCTGATCTGATTTAGGAGTCTGGGAAAATGGAATCTTTATCTTTATAATTCCATATAAATAAATTTGTAGAAATACTAGGAGTGTCACTCTTCATTCAAGGCTCCTCCTTTCTAGAGGCTTTTTCTAGAGCTGAGAAGCCCCTGTGAAATATGAGAAAGAGCCTGAGTTATGGCCTCCCCGTAGGGCCCCCAGCAGGAACGGCCTGGAGCTTCCACAGTCCCTGTACTCTTAACAGTGGAAGGCTGCTCCTCTGGGTGGGGGCAGAGGAAGGAAGTACCACTTCACGCAGTAGGACTTAGGTTGATAGCATCAAGGTGACCTGGATCTCAGTCCAACTTTGTCCCCAGTAAACAATGTAACCTTAAGCATATAACTTCACCCTCTGACCTCAATCGTTTACGTCTAAATACCTTATTCTGAGATTTAGAATCAGGACGTCACAGGGTACCTGGGAACAGGGCTATTGTCAAGAAGAAAAGAGGCCCCTTTCCACTCCCCCTAGGTCTAGATTATCCCGACACCATTCCCGGTGCCAGAGACCGCTCGGATACCAAAGAACTTCTACAGCAAGCCGCATGTGAGTCCTCTGCAGGCAAGGAAAGCGCACTTAAGCTTTTCCGTGATAAAGCCTTTCTTTCTTCTTCGTAAATATCAAGACCCATGACGACCACATGCAAGCTGACGGTAATTCAGAGAGGACACTTCTCCCCCATGCCGATTCGGCATCACCAACTTCTTCTTCAACATTTATCCAAGATAAGAGACTATTTCTGTCCCCCGCCTACTCCATCTGGGGCATCTTTTTCCCAATTGCAGGCTCTCTTGGACATGCTCCGGGAAGAAATCCACATTTACTCAGTGGATAAAAGTAAGGGTTATTCTGGTAGGTAACATCTCTCAATTGCCAGCTCTGAAACTCCTTCTACCAGCCCAGAAGTGAGGGGCTGAGGATATAACTCAGCGGTACAAGCACCTGCCTGGCATGCGCGAGGTCCAGAGTTCGATTTCCAGTACCAAAAAACAAAACAAGACACAACAAAACAGAAGTGAAAACCCCACTGGCGTTCGAAAAGACCTAGAGAAGCCCGTGGTAAAGCATAGAGTGGAATGAAAATACGGTTGGAGGCTCCACTGAAAATTCCAAACTAGAAAGTAGGTTTTACTAATACAGTTATTTATTCACTTAAATCCGTATTCATGATGGTAGACATCCTTTATCAGGAAGCACTTTCCAGCAGTTCAAATTACTCCTGCAGAGGAAGTTACAAGTACACAGTCTTCAGACGGGCTATTAAGGAGAACTGGGCATTAGTTTGCCCAAAGCCTCCCGAATGGTGACACAGTAAAATAACAGCCACTGGGAACATCTAGTCCAAAGAAGGGGTGATGTGGGGGGTCTTAAAACCTCTCAGCAGTTTTTCCACACAGGTTAATACCCAATAAGACTTTGGAACCACAGAAATCACAGAGCATTTTCTTTCAGTGAACATTTCACGCGTTTATGAAAGAGCTGTCCTGGATACTGAATCAAGTAAGTTGCCTTTCCAGTCTAGGGGGGACGATACATGCATGAACCAAACACAAACTGTATGATATTGTTACAGTAGAACCATAAAAATGCCCACAACGGAACCAGCCTCAAGGAATATCAAAGAGAAAGCATCAGGAGTAGGAGAGGACATTAAAGGGACACTGGAGTCACCATCTGTCATTCTCTGAACTCCTTGATCTGTCCCAACACCTGACTGCACCCTACTTATATCTCTGCATAAAAAGAATGAAATCAAGAACTAACCTCTCTGTCACTGACACGTGCCTTCATTATTTTCTTTCAGTCATCCAATAAATAATAACTGAGCACCTACTATGTACCAGGTGCTGCACTAGGGATCTGGATCTATCACAGACCAAGTCTTGTGAACCATGTTTTCTGGGCCTCATATCCATAAAGGACTTTTAGTGTAGATTTTAAAAATATGTACGGTCACGGAGATACACTTACAGGATTAATCTTCAAAGCACACTATAAGTTTTACGATTGTGTTTTGAGTTTTTTGTTTTGTTTTGTTCTTTGGGTACCAAAAACTGAACTCAGGACCTTGTGCTATGCAGGTAGGCGCTCGTGCCGCCAAGCTGTATCTCCAGCCCCTATAATTGTGTTTTGGTTAAAAATGCATGTACAAGTTCTCCCATTCCCGCCCCTGGGAGGGATCTAGGTCTCTAACCTCTGTGGGTCCTCTGGGCATTCCCGAGGGAGCAGCAAGTAAGCCAGCAGCTGCCCTTGCCCTCCAGGAACTTGGTGGGAGAAGACAAACATAAACAAAGCACAGACTAGAGTGGTAACTGCAGTCATGGCACGGAAGGCGAGGGGCACGACAGGAGCACGACAGGAGCCCGAGCTGCTCAACAGTTTGAGTTTTCACACTACGGACATACACACATACTGCTTGCGTACTCGTTCTGAACCTCTACGTCGGGTACAACACTCAGAGTACAACCAAGAAAGGAGAGCGAGGGCCAAGCGAGAGGCTGCCCCAAAGGGAAGGCAGGGACAACAGCTGAAGAGTTTGCAGGGTTGGTCCGGGCTACACAGCTACACGTAACTGAGTGGCAAAAACTGTCTTCATGCCAAGTGGGAAGTACTGCATATTCTGAACACAAAGTCCGCGTCTGAAGGCTCTGTCACGCGCAGTCACCTCGGATCCCACAGCTGACTCACGCACAGGTTCTGAGTAACAAGAATGATCAACGTGTGACTCGCAGCCCGGTATGAAACTTGCATTTGCCAGGAAAGCAACAGATCTTAACAGCAGAGGCCACCTGCCTGAGCTGAATCAAAGTTACCTCATCTAGACTGAGAGACCTCATTCCTCCGTTCTGTCAAACAAATTGCACCTTGCCCAGCCTTCTTAGCCTTCTGTTCACAGACTTCACAGTTCCACGCGGGCAGCCCATGCCAACGAGCCTTCCCTCTAAGGATGGCCAGAGGACATACGAACTGCCCCGCGCAGGCCAGGGAAACAGAGCAGACGGCACAGAAACAAAGCTAGCGTGCCCACACGTATGCTTCTAACGACAGGCTGGCTAGATATGACAGACATATTTAGAGATAGTATTTCCTTACACTGTCATTCTTTTCAACTTCTCTGATTGTACTTTACGATATGTTCAGTTAACTGGGCTTTTACAAAACACAGGCATGGCCAGCTGACTGATCATCCCATAATGCTTCTAATAGGAGCGATTAGCAAGCGTATGTGAGGGTGTCTGTGTGTGTACATGCCCTTTTTGGAGTACACACTGTTGTTAGGATAGGTGCACAGGTCAAGCGCACATATACGAAGAATTATAGGAGATGGAATGATAGCAGAGGAAAGGCTTCCTGCAGAGGCAGGAGTGTCATTTTTGCGCTCTGCTCAGAGAGATCAATAGATGCTTGCATGGTAAAGAGAGTTACCAGAGAAAGACACCCAGGTAAATTTGAAAGCTGGATAAATGACAAATGAGTTTTTGGTAAGGCAGGTATGGCTGAAATATTCCAGGAGTGCTCTGTGTGTTCATTTGCTAAGTCAAGGAATCCTAATGGCAGAGAGAGGAGCAGATATGCATGCAAACATCTTTCCTTCTTTGTCATGAAAACTGTCAATATCAGCATCAACTACCATTTACAGCACAAAAGCAGTGAGGTCAAGAATGAGGCCGATGCGTAGGAAAACCCTAACACACTGGACATGCCTGCTTCTTCAGCTGTGAGCTCCTCCAAGTCAGGCACTACACCTTACTTCTCCTTCTGCAGGGCCCAGGCCATGATTTACGGGTGATAAAGACCTCAAGTTAATTTTTGAATAAATGAGTACAAGCGTGATACGGGACGACAATGGGAAAATCCACGTGTAGTAGAAAATATACGCAAGCTCAAGATGGGTGACAACAGCCACATGCGTTGCCACTTCCACCGCCTCTGAACAAACTTCTTACAGTCAGGCAACCGAAGCACGTCTTCCCTTGGTTAGTACCGCGGCACTGTGTCAAACACGGGCAAGCACGTTAAGTACCACAGCCAGCTGAGGCGCCAAGTGGGTAGTTGGGACATCAACACTTGCACAACTATCCACTTCAAAAACCCATAATGAAGGAAGACAAAGGACTGTAAATTCCCAAAAGAAGAACAAGCAGTCCTAACCGAGATGGCTCAAGAAATTCCAGGTAGAAGTTACACAAGCTATGGCTGTCAGGTGTGCTTTGCATTTCACAGGCTCTGCATGTAGGGTGTGTGTGTGTGTGTGTGTGTGTGTGTGTGCATGCGAGATCATAAATGTAGGCTGTATACATAAACATGTTTTTTAGTGGAGAGCTGCAAGAGCAGTACGTTGACCTCCCATACAATTATGTTGTTCATGTCAGGTGAACTGGAACTGAACCTCCAGGGAGCTCGGTACTTCCTCTGTAGTATTCCAGAATGCACATGTCTAAATATGAAGGGAATATTGACTCCATTTCTGATATAGAATAATTTTTATTTTGTAATGTATCTTCTTTTAAAAGATAGTGTCACCTTATTAAATAAAAAGCACTGGCTGACCACAGAAAACGTTTAAAATCCAGGTAAACAGAAATATAAGAATCAAAATCACTCTTTATTCTTCCAGTCAGACAATGACTTTTACAATTTTTAGCATGTATTACTTCAAGGCTTTTTCTGTACATATAGCCACATATTCCTATTTAACCAAACTGCTCTCAGACTCGTATACTATCAAAGAAAGTTGTTCTTAAGTTACAAAGTATATCCACCCGGGTGACCAAATATATTCCCAGACACAATTGCATGTGCTGATGGCTTGTTTAACCAAATACTCTACTCAGTGCTGAACATTTAAATTATTTTTCACTCTTTGCCCTGACAAACTTCTTGACATCTACATCTGTAGTTAAGGACAGCATCGTTATCCCTAGAGGATATATTCCTAACGGGAAAGTTGCTAGGTCAAATATATACATTGTTAAGGCTTTTGATCCACATTACCACTTTGCCAACTATGAAAGCTGAGTCAACTTACAATCTGATAGAAAAGGCTCCATTTTCTCAATTCTTTTTCAAAATCAGTCACCTCAAGGAATCTGTGAACTCAGAACTTACACAGATTGAACATACAGAGAAATAGCTGGGGTAAGTTTTCTTTTCGAAAGAAAACAGTCCAAAAAGCCAAGATTTTAGGAAATCCATAATTCACTCTTGTTGCAGTTAAATGATTTAGACAAAAAAAACTTAAGCCAAGTTTTCATTCTGTCTTTGTTGTGGAATGTGGCTGCTTACTGTTTTTTTGTTGACTTCATAAAAATTAATCTACATCCTTTTTAAAAAAATAAGTTAGCGTATTATTTTCTTCTTTCTTTCTTTTTTTTTCTTTGTCTATTTGAGACAGGGTCTCACTATGCAGTTCAGGCTGGCCTTGAGCTCACTCTGTAGCCCAGGCTGGTCTCGACCTCCCAATGATCCTCCTGCCTCAGCCTCCCTAGGGCTGGGATTACAGGCGTGCGCCACCATGCCCGGCAAGGTTAGCCTATTACAATGACATCCTATTTTACTTTCCTCAAGAAAGGAAGCCATCTGCCTTGACCATAACCAGAAGAAAGTTATTTGGTCAACCAAAGTCAAAGCCATAGGTGATGGACAGCACCATTACTACAGTCACACGGGCTAGGTGTCAATTAGCAGGGCCAACACGGGTGCCCCTAACAAATACGCCTCCTTGGCGATAAATACGAGAACAAACAAAAGACTTCATGGAGTCCAGAACCACCAAATAAGAAGGAAAGAAAACCAACAAGTTTTAAAATGTGGTCTAAACTGAATCTAAAAGAAAAAGTGTATACTATAATAGAGAAGCTAATGAGGCAGAAACACACCTTCAAATACACAGCCCACTGGAGAACTCCTAAAGGAAGATATCACAGACCTATGAAACACAAGCCAGAAATGCATTCGACTAGAGGAAAGGATAGCTGTGGAATATTAACCTTTTCTAATGCTCACAGAAAACCAAGTCAGCTTAGTCTTCTGTCTGATACGTGTCCTGCTAAACTGACCAACACTATTCATCTTTGTTTTTTCCTGGAGACAGGGTCTTGCTATGCAGTCCAGCCTGACCTTGAACTCGTTATGGAGCCCAGACTGGCCTTGAACTTATAACAATCCTCCTCCCTCAGCCTCCCGAGTGCTGGGATTATAGGCATGCATGACCATGGCTAGCCTGTTCTTTATCTTTTTTGAGACTTAAAAAAAAATCAAATAAAAAGAGAAAATATCTACATACAAAAGCTTAATTAACAAGATTGGAAAAACCTAAACTCTTCCTCTCTGGTGACCTACCTATTAATAATCACAATGCCTATAATTAACCCAGCGAGAGAGGAGGTTTGCCTATAGGGTCTGGTACAAAGATACATTTTCCTGAAGAACTGCTCTCTAATGTAACAGGTTGGGTGATTTTTCCCTCTTTGGTGCTCAGCTATATTCCCAGCCCTCTAATCATGCTCTAAGATTCCTCAGTGCTTCGGTGGGTCATCTAGGTACCTAAGACAATGCAACAGGAATGCTTTGCGCATGTAAAAAGAAAACAAAGTAAGATACCATATCTGAAGTCAGGGGAGTCAGTCAAAGTTTTAAAAAAAACCTTCAGAGACAGAGGAAAGGACCTGTAACTGCGAGAACTGTAAAATGACTAAGGAGAAAACTCCTCCCGCTAAAGATTTTCAAGTATATAAAGTCACATGAAAGAGGAGGTAAAACATCACTGTCAGCCTTGGATGGTGTGGTTTTTCAGTGTTGTTTTTGGTTTTGGGTTTGTTTTTTTTTGCCTAGAAAAAAAAAGAGCACCAAGGCTGACATGATTCCAAAATATTTATGGCTTGTGTTCCTTGTGGGTCTTCTGCTCATTGGACACATCCAGTCTCAGCACTGCACCTCAGAGAATGCTTCCTTCAGAAGAGTCACCAGGGAGAACATGAGACTTCTGAGCAACCTGAGCAATTCGTTTCCTCTACAATGTCTAAGTGACATCAACGATTTTCGATTACCCCAAAATGTCCTCTCAAACTCCCAGCTTGCGGAAAGGGGCATCAAGGAAGTCGCCTATGAAATTTCCATACAGGTCTTCAGTGTCTTCAGCCGGCACACCTCAGACTCCATTTGGAACGAGGAATTCCTGACACAAATCCAAAGTGGACTTTCTGAGCAAACGGAATACCTGAAACAATGCTTGGAAGAAGAGGAGAACGAAAATGAAGAAATGACAACACACGAAACAGAGCACCCCGGAGCTCAGGTCATCCAGCAGAGCAAACTAGCGCTGAGGAGCTATTTCCAAAGAATAGAAAATTACCTGAGGGATAAGAAATACTATTACTGTGCCTGGAAGATTGTGGAAGTGGAAATCAAAAGATGTTTCTCCTACTTCCTGAAATTCATAGAACTACTCAGAGGAAATTAGGTATATTTTTAGAATTAAAATTCCATTTCCTTCCCCAAATCTCCTCTCTTTCTTTCTTCGCCTTCTTTTGTAAGGGTGATTGTGCTATCCTGCAATCAGTCCTACTCAGCTGCATGGTGGCTTCTAAGGGGCTTAGGTGCACTGTCTCTAAAGCTTAGCCTTGGAACTTCAGACAGATTCCCCTCTTAAAGGAGGTAACCAACTACTGCCGGGGTGACCCACGGCTTTTGTTAGAAACTCTCAAAGATAGGTTGAAAGGAATAAGATTTTCCCTCTACCAACTTCTCTTTCTCCCTCCTTCCTTGGGCCGTTGTGTATGGGCTTTGCTCTATCTACCTTTGAAGGTCACCTGACAATGGCTAGAGGATAGGGGCCAGAGAATGTTGCAAAATGGAACATTTCGAGCCTTCCTCCTGGGCAGCTAAGGTTGTTTATTCTATAAAAGTTCAGCACATTCAAAGAGCTTATTATATAAGCTCTGTGGACCCAGAACCTTTCCTTTCCCTACCTCTTGCCCAGAGAAAAGACAGCTGCCATTCTGACCCATCTGCTTGTCAGCTTGTTTGGTTTGAAATAATGCAGTTCGAAGAATGGTATGTCATTATTTCAAGAATGAAGATCCAGCCAGGCATGAAGGCGTGTGCCTGTAATCATAGCTATGCGGGAGACTCAGGCAGAAGCATCCAAAGTTCAATTTAGGGGGACCCCGCTGGGCCGGAGATGTAGCACAGTGCTCCCTGGGTTCAATGCCCAGCCCCCAGCCCCACCCCATGAAGCTGTACTTTGCACGGAAAGTGAAAATTTGCATGGACGGTTGAATTAGATGATAATTAAGCTCCCATTTAACTCTTAGGAGCCTGTGATTCTAATGCAGACCACTTCTGCTTATCATGCCTAGTATATATTGTTTGATTCCTACATCTAAAGGCATGAAAATGCTAGAAAAAGTATCAGTCTCTCCTCTCCTTTCTCTCTCTCTCTCTCTCACTTAAAATAAATGCCTGTAGTATATTATAGAAGATTTCTACATTGGATTTTCCTTTTTGGGTCATTTGAGTATATTAGCCATTCTAATTGTATGTGGTATTGTAATATCTTTTTCTCTTACTTAACATTTATTGATTTGTTTTTACTTTTTTGTGATACTGAGCCTGAATCCAGTGCCTTCACACTGAGCTAAGTCTCCAGCACCCCCCCACACACTTTATTTTGAGACAGCATCTTACTCAGTTGCTATATTGCCCAGGCTGCGAATGAACTGGTCTCCCCCTGCCTTAGTTTCTCAGAGTGCTGCGATTACAGATGTGCACGGCCACAGCCTGCCTACCTTAACTGTCCTGGTATGGCCTTTGATCTGTCTTAATTCATCACTTAGCTGAATGAATTTTTCTCTTCCTCTCTCTTCTCTATCCCATTTCAGCACCATCTACTTCAAGCAAGAATTAACACAGCACCCAGGAATTCACAAATGCACAGAGGAGGACGGCTTTAGCCCCTGAGAGGACCTGTCCTGCTAATACTACTGCTAAACTGTTTAAAGACTGTTCTAAGCACAAGGCTCAAAAGAACTTACCAGAGTCTCATGATAAAAATGAAGCAACTTTTAGTCAAAATGTTAGAAGAAATGTTTAAAAGAATTAGTTGAGGATCATGGCATCTGGGTTATTAGCAGTAGGATCCATCAATAAATGAGATAGCATAATGCATTTAGTAAAAACAACTTGTCTCTAGCCTTGCTCCAGATTTGGGGGTTGTCTGTAGCGTTGCTCCAGATTTACACAAGCCAGTAAGCAGAAAATATACACTTGGTGTTTCCTATGACTTTTTGTGATGATGGCTTTGCCCTGTCTCTCCGATTACTCAGCTGGGGTGATGGTAGTTCCTTTAGTAATTTATGGCTGCAGTCTTGCTAAGTATTTGCTATGCATGAAGGAGGAACGGGCCAACAGGGTCAGGGATGTAGCTCAGTGGTACAGTATTTGCCTGAAATGTGTGAGGCCCTGGATTCTAGTCCCAGCACCAGGGGGTGGGTATCTTTCCAGTCAATGCAAATTGTCTGATTGTTCCAGCAGGGGCAGAAGTCAGGAAAGTACGCTTTTAAAAGGGCAAATCTCATCAGAAGAAAAAGAACCACTCCACTGAAAAATAACTAAGGACACAAATTGACAAGAACATAAAGGAAGAAATGCTACCCCAACATGAAAGATCTTTCATCTCATTTTTTGATTAGAAATGCAAATTGAGATATCCCCCCCTCATCGACACGGCAGAGACGGAAAACAACGACAAGGCAGAGTATGAGTCGGGTATGGGACGCAGGGCATCAGGGCACTATTGGGGAGAAGATCAGCTGGTCCACATTTACTGCAGGGCAAAGAGCAATCTGAGAAATCCTAGTAAGTGTACCACCCGTTTCTGGCTTCAGAAATTTATTCTGGAAACTTTGGATAAGATCACCCACTGCTGCCTCTTTCTCTTTTTAGTTTTCACCTATTTTCTATTTCTTCCGCAATAATTTCTGGAGGGATTTTTTTCAAATTCTAAAATTAAAGAAATTATACACATTGACCTGTTTGTTTCCTTACGGGGTAGACGAGGACAAGTACGGTCCTCTCACTTGGTTCACCATGCCGCTTTGGGTTCATAAGCAAAGCCCACAGCAGGTCGGCTTGAGCAGGTCTTTTTGGTTGCTTTCCGCCGATGCTACATTTCAAAGGAATCCTACCTTGGAGAATCATTTTTACAAGGAAATGTTTATTAAAGTAGTTTCTGGTACGTCCAAGATTTTACTTTTGCTGTTGTTGTTGTTTTGAGTGGTCCTACTGTAACAATATCCAGAAATCACTGAAGAAAGGTCCCCTTGTGTCCACACTGCTGACTTAGCAGTCTTGTTTTGTTTTGTTTTTTGTTAAATGGAAGCTCAAAAATTGTTAAGTCGGTAAAAAAGGAAGAGTCCGGGACAGAACCCAGCGCAGTTTCTACTGCAAAATGTTTGAATGGGTACTGAGGGTGTAGCTCAGCGGTAGAGCACTTCCGCAGCATGCAGGAGGCCTTGGGTTTAAGTCTGAATTGTACATGTTTGCGAGTGTCACCACCTAGGCCTCCTCCTGCCCTGAGCTGCCCAACGGACCGAGATCCGAGATCCGAGATCCGAGATCCGAGATCCGAGGCGGGAGGACAAAAGGAGTGTAACTCATTCTCTTTGGAAGAGAGATCGGGCACCGACAGGAAAACCTAGCACATCAAGAGCAAGGCTATGAAGAGACACAGGTTTCAACAGGTGCAAGGCCCAGCTGCCCCTGACTCTCCGGAAGCCACCTGAGGGCCGTCTTCTCAGGGTGGATGCTTTGCTTTTGCTCTAATGTCTTCATAACGCACACTCGCTAAGAACCAACGGAGTCTGTTAGCGTCGGACCCGTACAGAGAAACAGGGCCACCTGTAATCTTGCAGCGGGCCAACGGGGAACTCGGGGCCTTCCAGGCCACCTGTTCCGAGACCGGGACGCTAACACCGTTTTGGCCCCATCTGCACCGCGGCGTGCTCTGCCCCGCCGAGAGGGCTTGGCATTTAAACCTGGAGCCCTGCCAGAGTCCGAGCTCCTGCAGAGTGCGCCACGCACCCCGTTTCCAGGCAGTTCCGGGGTTACCCGCACCTCCGTCCTTTTCCTGGAGCGCGGCCGCCCTCTGGCCCTGGGGAACCGGCAGCCCCAGCCCGTGGCTTCCTCCCGCCAGGGCCGCGACCCCCTCGCACCGCGCGGGCCGAGCCGCACTGCCTCCGCCGCCGACTCCAAGTTCTCCAGGACCAATCACCGGGCGCCCTCGCCGGAGGCGGAACCCAGCGCCGGCGCTCGGAGCGCGGCGCCCTCCTCGGATTCGCGCCCT
>NW_004955472.1:7313824-7354440 GCF_000276665.1 Chinchilla lanigera | reverse complement strand
CCAGCCTCGGCCGGCGCGGGGCGCACGGAGGGGCCGCCTGGCGGCCGCCTGTGCAAAAGCAACTGCGAGGGGCCCGAAGTCTGACCGCCTTCAGGATCATCTTCCCTCCGGGAAAGATGCGAAGGGGGCTCTGAACCTTGCGGAACAGGCACCGACCCTCGGGCCAGGGCGTCAGGAAAGATGTCGGTGCGAAAAGATGCTTTCTGGGTCCACAGCAGCCATTTCGAAGGCCGCCAGAGAAAAGCGAAGGGCTTACAGCCTCCGCGACCTTCAGGTTGTTGACAGACGCCATGGACTGACTGACACAGAACGGAGCATTCATCACTGGAAAATACCCTAAGTTCCTAGCGCAAGCTGGGAGCAGGGGAATGACCGTGATCTCTGAAGCGTGGCTGCAGCCTACCACCTGTCGCCGAACGGTCTGGGCCTACCTACAACCTTGAGGCCTCAGCATTGTCCTGTGCAAGCTAGTGGAGCAATTATGAACCCCACAGGGTGATTCTGAAGGGTAAACTAAGTATAGAAGGCATTCTTAGTGCAGGGTAGGAGCCTTCACATGCAAGCCCCCTGCCTTCCTGAGAAAAGGAACTCGGTCTTGGGCCTCTCTCCCTATGATGGCATCTTAGTGCGCACTGACTGAGCAGTGCCGAATGACAGTTGTAACTCTGACCACACATGTTCTGGTTTGGAAATATATTCGGTAGAATGTAGGAACATATACTGTCCACACATCCTCTCCTACCAGCTTCCCATCACAAATGTCTCTATTCGTGGTGCCCTCCTTGGCTGCCAAAAATGACAGAGACGCTCCTACCACAGGGCCTTAGTACTTGCTGTGTCCCCTGTCTGCAAGTCTTCCTGATTGCTCGGCTACTTCATGGCTATGATACTGCCTCACTTTCTGTAGCTTTTTTTCTCAGAAGTCCGAAGCCTCCCCTTTTAGCCCTATTTAAAAGCACAACCCAGTCATCCCAGCACTCAAGAGGCTGGGGCAGGAAGATCACTGTGAGTTTGAAATCAAACCCGGGCTACACAGTGAGCTCAAGGCCCTCCTGGACTACACTGTGAGACCCTGTCTCAAAAAACGAACAAACAGCACAACCACTCTCTCTGACACACCCGTTCGCGTTCCTTGCTCCGATTTTCTCCATAGAATGCGCTGTCATCTGCTTACTTTATTACTGACCATATTCGTTTTCTGTGACTGCGGAACAGAATGCCATTAACGTAATGAGTTACAATAGAAATGTGCTGTGGTGCTGGAGGTTAGAAGTGCAGTGCCGCCTTCACTGGGCTAACATAAAGCTTTTCGCAGGGCTGAGTTCCTTCCTGAAGTCTATAGGAAAGAATGGATTTTCTGGTTTTTACCAGTTTCTGGAGGCCACCTGCATCCTTTGCCTTGTAGTCCTTTTTCTACTGTTCAAAGCCAGTGATGAAAGATCAGATCCTTTTACTGCATCGCTCTCACCTTTGTGGCTTCCACTCCTGTTTATAAGGACCCTACTGACTGTGCTGGGCCCTTCCAGATTTCTCTGTTAATGTCAGCCGACTGGCAAACTTCACTGCACTTGCAACCAGTTCCCCTTTGCCTGTGAAGAGATGCTACGTAATCTTTGGGGTCATTAGTCTGTCTACACACACTTTTTCTACTAAAATGAATGTAAACTGCATGAAACAGGGATTTTTGAGCATGTAGTTTACTGCTGTATCCTCAGGTTTGGTTGATAAATGTGTAGCTGCTTATGCAGGCTGAATTCTCTCGGCTCACAATTCATATGCTGAGGCCATTGCCCTCCGGAGGGATGGTATTGGGAGACAAAGGTTTTGGAGGATATCTAGAGCTGATGAGGTCCTGTGGATTGGTAAGGTCCTCATTATGAGGTTAATGACAAGAGAATGAAGATGAAGACTAAGAGGCAGAGAAAGAGGAGGCAGCAAAGGGGAAGAAGGGGAGTGAAAGGGGGAAGAGGCAGGAGAAGGAGGAGGAAGCGAAGGAGAGGTGAGGGCAAAAGAGCACATTCTCCATCCTGAAGGACACAGACTGCACTAGACCCAAGAGGCTGGGTCTCACCCTCAAGATTCTTACAACCTAATAAGAATTACGAGAACCACAAACAGAACAGTACAAAGAAGACTATGAGAGGGGTGTAGGATTTTTTAAAAGGCGCAATCAATTTTTGTGGAGCATAGAGACAGGAAAAGATGAAATCTGACTGAAACAATCTGGCAGAGGTTCGGGGAGGACGGGACATTTGCACTGACCTTGAAAGTGGTGGACGTGGTCGGAGTTAGGTGGGCCAGTCATTTCGGACCTAGACCCTAAATCACCAGAGTAAAAGTACAGGAAGGTGGAGGGAAAATGTGGGATGTGTTCTGGAAACCGAGATTAATCTAGTTGGTGTGAGGAGGAGGCATAGAGTTAGATAACAAGGGCTGGGACCCCAGTGCTGGGCTAAAGATCAAAGGAGTTTAATGGTGGTTGTTAGCAGTTATTAGTGGAGGAACATTACCTGCAGCAACTGCCAAAGTCACGACTGAAGCTGTGCCTCAGACAGCAGTAAACAAAAGAGAAAACCGTACTTGCTCGGTAAAATGTTTTCAGTGACTGTAGACTCCGCCAAATTGTTTTTTAAAAAGGCAATTATGGGCCCATAGTTCCGGGTCCAGAGCAAAACCTCATATGTCTTAGATTCATAAAGTCACCAAAGAGCAAAAGTGGACAGTGAGGGCGACTAGCCCACTCTGACCTTTGGACAGCCGCATTTTTACCATGTCCACCTCTCAGGTGAACTGACTCGCTGGAGCAGCTGAGTGACTTGCACAACCGTAAGACTGAACACGGGCCCTGGTCTGGCCAGGATTCTGCGTCCTGATACACACATATGGAAAAGGCCACAGTGCACGTTTGTCCGAGATGAAGTCGTCAGCTTTTAGGCTGCGTGCGAGAACCCTCTCCATGTTCCTAGGAACAAATCTGAGGAGTATGGACGGGCATTCACGAATCTTAACTGTGGCTCTCTGAGAAAAGAGAGGGGCCAGGCTCACCTGAAAGGTTCCAGAGACAAAGTGACGTAGGATTAAGGGATGCCCTTCAGAGTCAGACAGACCCATAACTGAGTCCTGCTCCATAACTGAGATACGAGTGCAGGAAGATACCTGGGCGTGGTGGCGCACACCCATAATCCCAGCACTCGGGGTGAGACAAAGGATTGCTGTGAGTTTGAGGCCAGCATGGGCTCCATAGTGAACGTGACACCAGCCTGATCGTGAGATCGTGTCTCAAACAAAACAAAAAACGAAATAGGTAGTTGCATGGATTTGATGAAGAAATGTATCTAGCTGGCTGAATACCGTGCTTGTCACTTGCTAAGTGTTCAAGGAATATCACTGATCGTTCTTTCCAACATTTGGTCCTCAGTCCACCCACACCGGCCCCACCGTCATGAGAGTAAGAGACCCCAACGTGTTACTGTCAACCTTGAATCCAGAAGCGTCACCGTCACCCTTGGGATGACATCTAGAACGGGGAACGAGAAGAGAAAATTTCCAGGTGGTTTGGTATAGAATGAATAACATTCACATTCTCTGGCCAAGTCAGTGTAAATTAATTTCCATCATTTGCAATGCACCCTTTATACATTTCCTATAAAAGGCAATGACACTGTGAGAAAAATCCAAAAGCTTCTGTTACCAAACTGCTTTCTTATTGTTTCCCCTCAGAGGGCACCAAAAGGGCCAACCAGCACTGGGAAGGTGCCATCATGGTAACATCGTAACATCTCACGGCACAAGGGGCAGGCGACTGCCCCGTTGCTGACAAGCATAGCCCCACCGGCTGTGGACAGCGATGCCCAGGTTCACTTTCGGTGAGAGGCTGATCTTGTTTTACCGAATTTGATTAGTGTCCCTGGGCTTGTGCGGTGCTACATTACAAGTACTGTAGGCAGGTGACCAGCAAACAGCTGGCAAAGTCCACCCTTTCAACTCTTGCAAGGAGAGTCCCCAAATCGGAGCGCCTAGCACATGCTCAACGGTTAAGACACACTTCCTGCTTTGATTTTGTTTTCAGGACCCTGACTAATCACAGTGCTCAAGAGATTGTCTCAGTGCTTTATGGGAGCAACTGTGACAACAGAATTTATGGTCATGAACTCTGGGTCCTGGAAATGAAATATGCACGGCTCCTCCTAAATGCTGAAGTAATTAATGGCAATTATAACCAGGACAAGCAGCGTGTACTGTCGTATGCCTTGTTTTCTGCTACCTTACTCTCTACCACGTTAACAGTAATGACACTGGCTGTCTGTAGTAATCTCCTCTGAAATCCACATTACATTAATCACAATTTGCAGAGGTGGAACAGAGGCATAGAGAGGTCAGACCCAGGAGCCAGGAAGGACTACGGCACTGTGCAAAGCTGTATCAGTGACGGCTGCTCAAGATGGTGCAGTTTAGAATCACAGCAGACATTTTCCTACCTTTCATTTTTTTTTTTTCTTTGTCTATTTGAGACAGGGTCTTGCTACGCAGTTCAGGCTGGCCTTGAGCTCACTTTGTAGCCCAGGCTGGTCTTGAACTCACAACGATCCTTCTGCCTCAGCCTCCCAAGTGCTGGGATTACAGGCGTGCGCCACCATGCCCGGTCCTACCTTTCATTCTTAAGTGTACAGTGAATGCTTTTTCCCAAGCTATTTTAAAATATTTTTATTGTAAAGAGTATATGTATTGCTTCTGCTTTTAGGATATGTTTTTATTGATCGCAGTGACCCAGTGCACCTTCAGATCTCCCTACTGAGCACAACTCTGTGTGTGTGTGTGTGTGTGTGTTCAACATGAATCTAATGCGTGACCCTTCTCTTCCAGACGTGAGCCTGGTGCTTTTGCTCTCACTTAACACAAGCCAGGTGTGGTACACCGACGATCTGCCTCAGTACTCTAAATCACGGAGAGGAATTTACCCACCATGAAATAGGCTGGCTGAGATAGGATCCAAGGACAGTTAGTTTGCCAGGAGAAACAGAGCCTAAGGTAGTTACATCTATAGACACCCCAGCCTGGACCCCCAGGTTCAGTACATAACCTTTAGCACCATTCACAAATGGGAAAATCGGACTGCTGTGTGCTGGATAGGTTCGGAAAGCCATGCTCTTAATAAAAGGAGAGGGCAGTATGCCATGGATGCTTCCGGCCTGACATAACTCCCTTTATCTTCCAAATAGGAAAATAACGAAGGTCTCCAACGCACTTTCTCAGTTTGACAGACACAGCCTTTCTGTTTTTGTGATGAATGCCCACTACCATTACCAGAAGCCAAATCAGTCACTAATTCCCAGCCACCCTGGTGGCAAAAGCAGAGAGGCCTCTTCCATCTCCTCAGCTCTCCTGGAATGCTTAGGGTAAGAAATAAAGGAAAGAAACTTTTCTGCTCTCAGGCTGAAGGTAGCTTTTGATGAACTGGGGATTTCTCCAAACCACCCCTTTCCCTACTGGCATTATTAAAAAAAAAAAAACCCAATCAAACAGGATTTTTTTTTTCACGTCATAATTAAGGGACAGACAAAAGTGACAGTGCCACTCAGCCTGGCCTTCTCTATCCTCCAGCTCTTCTACCTACTCAGGATGGTATCTTCTTGAGATTTCAATTCGATTTGATTCGCTGCTCAATATTCATTTCCTCTTAAGAAGCTACTTTACCATTTGGAAAGCCACTTGGGTGGAGTAATTATTGAATGTCTAAGTGGCCTCTGGCCAGCCTCAATTATGATAATGTTTCATGTCCAATATGAAAGAGGTTTGCCTTGGGTATTTAACAGCGCTGATAATGCTATTTCAAGGGGAAAAAAAATTCTCAGAAAAGACTTTTGGGAAAGTTTTAGTTAATTTTTTCTCCTAAGTCTTTCTGCCTAAAGCTCTTCCCTCCCTCCCTCCTTCCCTTTCTTCCTTCCCTTCTTCCTTCCTCCCCTCCTCTGCTCCCTCCCTCCCTCCTTCCTGCCTTTTCCCGCTCCCCTCCTCTTTTCTTCTGGCCCTCTCTCCCTCTCCCCTCCCTCTTCCCTTCTTCCTTTTTTTCACTTTTAATACCTTGTTCCAAAGATAATTTTTGACAGCCAACTAACTCCTTAAGATTTCTACTCAACAGTCCAGAACAACAATTCTTCTTTTTATAAAACTGAATTACACTTTCATCTTCTTTCCTTGTACTTTTTTTGGCAGATGCCAAACTAGATTTTCGTTGAAAGTTGCTTCTCATTGCTGTTCAGCACCAGGAGCCAGAGGAAAAGCAAATACACTCGTGAGACGATCCTGGGATGGAGAGGAGCTCTGTGACACCAAGCCTGCCGGGGGAGGGCAGGCCCACAGACACCAGGCAGCAGCTTGAGTCTCGAAGCTTGTTAAGGGCAGAGTCACTCCTGGGACCCAGACCTCCTGACACACAGCACAGGCACTTCTTGGTCTGGGAGTGGTTTTCTGCTGTTGGCGTTGGCCAGGGATCACGGCGCTCTCCTGCCTCTCCTCCCTCTGCTCTCCCTCTCCTACCCCGCCTCTTCCCTCACTACTGCACCCCAGGGCACGGGTCATTGAATTCATCTTTGTTGAGGAACTAGGAGTCCTTTTACCTCACACGTGGTCTAGATGAACTTTGTTGGGCCTGGCCCCTCGGACCAGCGGTGCTCAGCTGACCCACAGACTCCAGAGCAATTATAATTAAGTGGCTGTGGTTTTTAAGCTACTAACATGTTATTCGTCTATTTGTGTGATGTTGGGGACTGAGCCAAGGGCCTCACAAACGCTGGACAAGTCCTCCTCCACTCCAAGGGCCTCCAGCCCTTAAACTGGTAAATTTTGGAGAGATTTGTAATGTACTATTACAGTGGCAGTAATAACTGACACGGATAATGTAGTGGCCTCAATTAGTAAAAGGATGCCCGGCTCATAAGCAGACTCTCCATAAATGTTTGCCAGACTAGGATGAACTGGCAGAGTAATATTCATCAACTGAGGCTTGATATACTTTGTATCGCCCAATAATGAAACACACGATAGCTATTTTTTAACACGATAGCTATTAAAAACAAAAGTTCAATGAGATTTATAATTTGTGCCTCTTTTCATGTGCATTACGTATCAGGAAAGAAAGCGAATGTGCACGTCTGAGGAGCGAAGCTGCAGGCTGAGGGCTGAGCCTCGACGCTCACCCCCGCGGACACCGCGTGTGGCTCCCGCCCCAAGAGAGCACGTGAGCAGGCGGCATGTTCTCTATAACCCCAGTTTTTAGTACTTAGAAAAGGCTGTGGAAGTGCATGTAAAATTTAATGACTTTCTGGGTAGAATCATAACACATAATTTTCTTTTCTATACTTCTGTATCTGAAAAATTTGCACTTTTATTTTTATAGCAATAGACAAAAAGGTCATAAGAAATCTTTTCATGGAGTCCAAGACACCTGGGGTGTGCTGCCCTGCTACAACTGTTCCTTGTTTCTTTCCCTAACGTTCTGTCTGTTTCTTTGAGGACCTTAGAGGACGCGCAGGGAGAGGGTGGTACAGTCAGGCTTTGTTTGACACCAAATGAATGTGCTGAGCCTTCCATTGTTCCAAAACAGCTTTGTGTTTGGAAGCTCAGCATGGAGCCACATGCAGCCCCTGGGTGGAAATATGTGATTCTGCTGGCGCGGCAGAAGCTATAAATAATCTTGCTTTCCTGGATGGTGTGACTTTAGGGGCCTACCAAGGTGACTCTCCCATTACACAGAAGTAGCAAGCAATGGCCACCCTGTCACAACCGCTCTTGCTTATCTCTGTATTGCTAGCTTGCTCACCGCCCTCCTGGCTCTGTCCTAATGAGGAGTGCAGCCAGCAGCTCTTCTCCATACCCTGTTTCGGGCACAAGCACCCTGCCCCACCTCGTGTGATGCAGCAGGCTCCAATGCCATCAAAGACCGCACCTTCCAAGGCGCCATGAGGTATGCGGAACCCAGCAGCACCAAAGGTAGGAATTCTTCCCTGAGAATTTATACATGGACCTTGAAGTCACCAACTGAGGGAAACACAGGCTGGAGCTCTCTGTGGCTACATCTTAACCATCCGCTCTAACCCACGCCCAAATATGGGTGAAACCGTCAGACGCAAAAGAGAAACATAAGGAAAGGAGCTGCAGGAAACGCAGAGAGGACGTGCGGGTGACATATCTGAGTGTCCGCGCTCAGCAGCGCCAGATGGCAACACTAAGCGTCAGTGGTTTGCTTTTTTAAGTTGCTGGGGCTGGGCTTCTATCACTTGCTAGAACAGGAGTTCCCATACAGTTAGCAGTTGGCAGGGGAGATCTCCGAATCATTCCGGAAGGCCCCTCGAGGCCATCAGCCTCACCATCTATGCCCTCGTCCCGAGCATTTGCCTATGGTACAGAGCAGCAGCTAACCATGCAGCATCCATTCTGTACCGGCACCTGTGCTAGGCATTTTCATCTATCTGTCTATCTATCTATACATATGTATATAATCTCAGCTCATCCAATCCTCCCAGGACCTTGGGTAATAAATATCACTTTCCACACCTTAGAGACAGCTTTACACTGAGCCTCTTCGACGCTGTCAGTCATAATTTTGTACCTCCTTACATCCATCCTCCTTACATCCCTCAGCCCTAAAAGAATTGATTTTAGCAGCTAGGGAGCGGAGCTTGGTGTAGTACACTATGCTTGGTGCACCGTGTTAGAGCTCTGAACATATTTCTAATTTCAGTGAGTTTATAAAGTGGCCGGTCTCCCAGACAGCCAGGCACATCAGGCATGGCTTTGCTGCCCGCTGCAAGACTGTTTCCACAGCTGCAGGAGCTTGTTCAGCGAAGGATCAAGCGCAGCGCCTGGGCGGCAGTGCAGGAGGGCTCATTAAAGACCTTAGGGGAAACCGCTGCAGAGTGAGAGCCAGTGAATAGATGCTTGGGGTGGGCAATTATGGGAGACATTCTTTACATTTCTTAGACATCCACGCAAAATATAGCTCCAGTTGCCCGAAGTGGCCACTTGCCAAATTTGTCCCTGTACTGGCTTTTCCTCCTTCGTGTTCCTGAGGTCACCTCCCACAAAATCACCCGCACTGGAGTTCTCATCTCAGGTCAGTTTGGGGGAACCTGCAGCGAGACACTTGGGTTCTTGGTAGACTGAAAATGGAGACCGTCTTGTAAAGTAGTGGGGGAAAGATTATATTTATGAGGCCTATAGGGAAAAATGCTCAGGGTCAACCACAGGGAGGCCCTGAAACAAAGGCCAATTCCAAACCAAGAACTCTTTAAAAAAATATTCCCTTAAGTAGAACTTCCTCTGAGCAAACATACTCAAAGTGTAGATTAAACATGCTTAGAAGGAAATACATCAGCTATCATATTCATTAACTTTTTCTTTTCTGAGTAAGTCTTTGATGGAAGTTCCCCAGATTCCCCTCACCTTTCATGTTACCCATCTGTCTTGATCTGCTCCATGAGGAAGTCTCAGTTCTTGTCATTGCAAATAATGATCTTTTTTTCCTCCTACTGGAATTAGGTATGAAATAGCCCATCAAGCAGTACAGCATGTTAGATACCCGTCTTCACTTGTCCTTGTACAGCAGAGCTCTTGGCTATTGAGCATGCGGAGTCTGGGACTTACACAAGCAGGACCTCAACACACACACACACACACACACACACACACACACACACACACTCATTCTTAAGCCTTTGTGCTTTCTTGACGATGACAGAGTGTGGGATTTTAGTCTGCAATAAACATGTGGGTCAATTTCTATAATAAATGTCTGGAAGGATAGGTAGATAGATACAGTTCTCTTACTGGTTTTACTTCTGTGGAGCCATGGTAAAACAACTCCCAAAACCTGTGTATTAAAACTGCAAAGGCTAGAGTCTTGCTTATGCAATGTGCACATCTTCATGGGTGTGGGAGCAGGGGCTCTGCTCCGGTAACTTTCTCAGTAGGACCTAGGCTGAAGAGCAGCTGCTCCCTGGAACATTAATGTCGCAGAGTGAAGAGGAGGCTGAGTCACTGGGTTTTTAACTTTCCCTGGAAAAGTGACACGTTATTTATGCTTTATTGGCCAGGGAGAGTCACGTGGTCGTGCCTGAGTGCTACAACCAGGGAAAGTGCAATCCAACTTCCAGGCTGAAAAAGGAGAAAGAAAAAAAAAGAAAATATTTGTGGAAAATGTCCATCACATCTGGACAGTCATTTAACTTATGACTCAGTGCTCCTGTGTTCCATGGGTATATTCACTTTAAGACGTTACTAGGAAACTTAAATGTGCAACTGCCCATAAAGGACCTGGCACACAGCCATAATTTCATAAATGTTGTTGATCTATGATCCTTCATATATCTGAACTATGTTAGTTTGCCTCCATCTTTTCCACATCTCTGGGATACTGTACATTCTTTAACCCCGGCCTGCGGGCTGTATGTTCTAGCCTTTCAAGATAATTCCCATTTCTTGCTGAATTTTTGAAAGTTCTAAGACATAGTATTTATCATAATATTCCCCATATTAAAAGAATCTGAATGCCAGAAACAAAGTATTTTTTGAAGGACAGCTATACACTCTAAAATACCTGTACTTATTATTCATAGCAAGTGTTACTCTTGTACCCAGACAGACTTGGTGAAAATACATTAGAACAGTACGGGCCCCATTACAGAGAACATAATATTATCATAAAGCTTGAAAACCCAGGACTGTGCACAGTTATTACAATAGTATGGGCTCTGTTAGCCAAATATGTTATTACAGCTTCAATGGAACCATTATGTTGTCAACAGAACACATGGTGAGACCTGCAGGGGCTTCCTCTGACTTCATGAGAGTGTGTAGACTCCGGCTTTCCCAAGGGAAACAGGGGCTGGCAGGATCCGAACCAGAAGCTGAGGCACAGGCTGTAGCCCCTGGACCTCCACTCCTTGCCGCCTGGCTTTTGGTTTGGAGAGCCGCAAGACTGCTTCACCGGCCCCGTTGTCTCCACATCAAGGTTACCGGCCTTTGGTTTTATCAGGCGCTCGTTACTTCTGCACAGTCTGGGCCAGGGACTCTTTCTGTTCACCGAGTGACTCAGCTCACGCGGACCCTGATGTTTACATATTCAGGAACTGCTGTTGTGAAACTCTATAAAGTTTATGTAGCGAAGTTGTGTTTGCCAGATGAATTCATTTGGTCAAGTTATTTTTAAAATGTGTGTGTGTGTGTGTGTGTGTGTGTTTTTTAGCTCCTTAGAGAAGCTCTAGTCTCCTCTTGTTTTGTGAGTCTAGGCTAGAAAAAAGTGCTGAGTCTACTGATGGAAGTCAGAGAAAATGTTTATCCCAACTGCATCCAAGAAGGTTCTCAGTTCGGAACAACAAACCCTTCCATAACCTGACTGCCGGGATAAGGTAATACATGGTGCTGGCTCTGGGGGCTCAAATCTTTGATGCTTCTAGAAAACCACGCAAATGAGTCTCAAACTGCTCCTTCAGATGGACGTGGGAGGGGGCACCCAACTGAATATTCACCCAGGAGAAACACCCACTATTGTCCACTGGAACTGCCAGAGTGCAGTAGCAGAGGGCGGGCAGAGGCAGGCAGACTGCAGAGGCACAAAGCTTGTCTCTCATCAGGGTCAAAAGGCATGAAATGACTTCCCAAGCTAAAGTGCAAATTTTTGACAGCTAATTTTAAAAAAATAACTTTAGAACACAGGTTTGTTTGCTGATTTGCTTTTTCAAGACAGGGTCTTGCTAAATTGCCAGGGTGAGCCTCAAACTTGTGATTCTTTTGCTTCATCCACCTAGGGTAACAAGAAGCACAGACTGGTATCTTTTGGAGCATCAGAGACCCCTTTAAGAATGTCATGAGCTGGGGATACCGCTCAGCGGCACAAGCACCTGCCTGGCAAGTACAAGGTCCTGAGTGCGATTCCCAGTACCCCTCCCCCCCCAAAAAAGAACGTCATGAAAGCTAGGGAAAAAAACCTGTGATGAAGGCCATGGGAAAGACCCACCATCCAGTAACAGGTATG
Organism: Chinchilla lanigera; assembly: GCF_000276665.1. Lineage (NCBI taxonomy): Eukaryota > Metazoa > Chordata > Mammalia > Rodentia > Chinchillidae > Chinchilla > Chinchilla lanigera. The sequence continues at coordinate 7,342,412 of NW_004955472.1, read as the reverse complement.
CATGTGCCAGCTTTTGTTTATAATTTCAGTGGTATCCCTGGGAAAACACCCAACAACTGCAAGGGAAATCTGTAAATCCCTTTGCCTTGGAATTTGGGGAAACTTAAAATGAGGTTAACAGGACGTATGTACTGTTCACTGATTGGTTCACTCCTTCCTAACTCACTGAGTTCCACTTCACAGTAGGCACTATGCCAGAAGCGGAGGACTCGATGTGTAAGGTAAGAATCCAGCCTTGTACAGCTGTCTAATGGGAAAACAAACACATAATAATGAGTTAAGTGTGATGTTAGCCTATACATACAGAAACCAGGAAGAACCCTGAGGGCAGTTAATTTGCCGTGTAGCTAATAAAAATATCCTACGCCAGGAAATTAGGTATAAATTGTCACAGACTGTATCTCTGGCGTACAGAGTTTAAAATCTGGACTATTTCAGACAAAGCTGGGGAGGGGACTGGGAGAACCTGCCACCCCGCGTCAGTCCTGATAGATACAAGCGGTGGGAAACTTTAGGCAATGAGAGCGGCACACGCACAGGTTCACTGTCAGGAGCCAGGGCAGCGCGGAGAAAACCAGGCGCGGCTCAGGAGGGCTTCACACGGAGTGACGAGCAACGAGAGCCAAGGGCGCGGAGACGCTGCAGTCAGATCCCGAAGGCGCTCACCGAGGGTTTCTAAAGTGAAGAGATTGAGTTTCATATCTGAAAGATCACACTGGCTTTTGTGCAGAAAAAGAACAGAGCAGATGGATCAGGAGTGGTGAGGGGTGAGATCACAAAGAAAGGAAGCTGCTAAATCAGAACCAGAAATGGTGGTCTTAATAGCGGCAGTGAAGATAGAATAAGGTGGACACTTCAGGAAACAGGATGAGGCCACTCAATACCATATTTGCTCTCACTCCCCGGAAAGACTTTCACCTAAGGCCAAGCTCTCTGCTCCATGCAGTGAGGGAGGCAGCGATGGGTTCGTGCTAATAAAACAATCTTGCTACTGAGCAAGTCTCTCCTAGAATAACGAGTGTAGTATTTCGGCTCAGTAATCAGATATGGGAACTCTATTTCATCGCATACTGATTATAGTCATGAGGATAATAGCTACAAAGTAATTTTATTGAGCATTTATTCTTTCAGTTACGCATCCAAGCACTCTGCCTGTACTAAGCCACTTAGGCTTTTTTTTTTTTTTTTTTTTTTTGGTTTTTCTCCGGTACCGGGAACCGAATTCATGACCTTGCGCTTGCCTGGCAGGCGCTTTTGCCGCTGAGCTAAATCCCCAGCCCCGCCACTTAGGCTTTAAGCAACCCTATGATGTTGGCTCAAGTCTCACTTCTATTGAACAGATGAGGACACCGAGCTACTGCAGCGTGCGAATGCCTGTGTAAGGTCACAAGGCTGGCAAGTAGAAAAACAGGCTTTACCCTTGGAAGTCTTGCTGTGAGACCCCTGTCCCCAGTGATTCGATTTGTCTACAGTGATAAGCAGAAACATAATTTTTCTCCATAGAATTCAGTCTAAGCATTAAAATTTTTTTTCCCCATTTGTTCTGAATATTCTGAACAAGTACGATGAAGTTTCCACATCACTTATGTCCACAGAAATGTCAAGAAGAGATACATGAAGCAAAATCTGGGAGTGATTTTTGCAGAGTTGGACTCAAAAGAAGCAAGAACACCAAAACAAAACAAACACACAAAAAGCAATGGTGTTTTTGAATAACAAATGCTGTTTTCCTTTAGTCATAAGGGAATTTTAAAACTGGAAAAACTCATTCAGCTTTCAAAGCATTCCACGTTCCCCACCCACACATGCCAGAAGGTGCCAGACTGAGCTAACTCTGGGTTCAGGAATGATTTTCCAAATACTAGATCAGACTTCTTCCATGTCCACTCTAGATGGGTATTTACCATTGCCCTAATTATTCTGATGAAAAGTGCTTTGCAATTTATCACAATTAATTAAAAAGTATTTCAGCAAGGGATGACAGTGCGGTACAAGTGCAAAAGCAGAAAATGACACGTTATTATTACTTCAAGTAGACCGAAAATCCCTGCCTCATATCTTTGAAATATTAGAGGTATGTTGTGAAAAGCCTCAAATTCAATGGACTTTCTGGGGAGAGGATCTGATTACATAATGAGAATAATTTACTCAATTTGCAGGAAATTATTTTTTTGCAGAGGAAACGAATACTTATTATACTCATTATATTCATTCAACTAATGTTTACCGGAAGCATGCCCCATGGCCAGCACCCTAAAACTAACCAATGGCGGCTATCTGGGAGAACCTGAAAAACTTGGAAACTTAAATAGCATTTCTTAAAGTTAGAAATTTTTGCTAGGCTGTGACATACAAAAATGGAAAAACATAGATCTTGTTATCTAGCACAGCTAGGGAGATGAATAAGTGAAGGTAAAATGCCATAAATGTTACCAAAGAAATATAGAGTTGGCCAAAAAAAATGTATACATCCTTTAGGGAAAGAAAAATTTGCTTGAATATTTTAATACTAAATTTATTTAGACATCATGAGATTAATATGTTACCTCTGGCCTCTACAGTTATAAGAGTTGCTCAAAGTGGTGGCTATTAGCTGCCACACATTTATTAGTACAGGGAACTTCTCACTGGGTAACCTTGGTCACGGGATTGCTGCACATGCGTTTTCAATTTCTTCCCTAAGGGTGGCAGTGTAGCGGGTTTTCTGCAATAACTGACAGCTTCTAGGGTCCTCCATAGGAAGGCAACATCATCTGTTGATAAAACATCACACATTCTTCTTGGCGAATCTGTATCACGTGTGACAGTTAACCACTTAACAGTATGGCAGGACATTTGTTGGGTACTCATTACCGCATCATCACGTGGGTGGGTGTCATTTCAACCAGTCAGTTCTTACTAACATAATTTTGTGCTACAATCTGTAAGTATACTAGATGTAATTTTTATACTTCTCTGGGACTCAGTGATATTCTAAAACAGACACATTTGGGACACTGAGACCGAGGAGGAAGTACCAAAAGATCTACAAAAGAAAAAACTGGAAAAGGGAGAAATGTTAGCATATCAGAGAGGAAAAGTTTGTGTTATGAGATGGAAAGACAAAAAAGACATCTCCGCATTGTCAACTACTCGTAATATAGAAATGACAGAACTTGGAAGAAGAAATGAAACTAAAAAAGTTCCAACAGAGGTCAATGGTTATAATTTGATGACCGGTGTTGACAAGAGGTGACCAACATCTAACAAGCTATCCTGTAATCAAAGGGAGAAAAAATACTATAAAATATTTATGAACTTTCTAAACAATATGGAACTCCTTTGTTAGTTACTCAAGCGGGAAGACGACGGGAAGTACATGGGGCAGGAGCGTACATAAAGGGAGGCTGGATTGGTCAGTGCACGTCAGCACGCGCGAGCGGACACATCACAGTGAGCCCCACCAACATGTAAAATTAATTCATGTTAATACAAATTTAAAATATTATTTCCTTATAATAAATTAAAAAAACCCTCAGAGAAGTTCACACAACATAGCAGGAATTCGCACTTGAGGAGCACAGACTGCAAGCAGGGCCCGCACTTGCTTGTCTTCTGTCCCTTCAGTCTGGCAGCACCGGATGCTCATGGAAACTGGGCTAGGCGCTCGTGGCGCTGAAACTATTACAATGGTCGGGGGTGAAATCCAACCCAACAGCTGTGTGAACACGGCTTGCAAATTACACCTAAGTTTTAGTTTCCTATATGTAAGATAAAAATAATACCAGCTTGGTAATATTACTGTGATAATAGATGTAGAAAGTCTAATGTGTAGGGTTGTGTTCATAAAGGGTTGTTAATTCTTTTTGCTACTTTAAGTTAACCCCTATAGATCCTAGAGAAATACCATTTTTTGCAATTGTACTCAAAACCAAAAGTGTTACATAAAAGTCACATTTACTATCTGTTTAATCTGTAGCATTACAGAAATCACCAAAGAAATATACTGTCTCGTAGGCCTCCGTACTGTGTGATCATTAAATACTATAGATTGCTACTGAGTTTTACTCCGGTTCTTGTAGACGTTCTGTTGTGCACTAACACTGCCTCTGAAGTGCCCTGCAACCTATTTTTCCTAATAAATTACTTTTAGCATGTAAGTTCCTTTCCTCTTGGTCATCATTTAATACAACTGACAGTGAATATCAAAACCCATGTTGTCTCCCTTCCTTTAAACTTCAGTGTTGCTTAAAAGTTAAATAAAAGGTTTTTTTCTTGCAATTGTAAAAAAAAAAAAAAAGAAATATACTGTCTCACTTTTACTTTATAACATTATATGAAATTTTGGGTTTTTTTTCGAGAATTCTAATGCAGTGAAATCAGGTGCACTCTAACACGTTCATAACAGGGCCATGTATGCATAACTGTTCCACTGGGGGGCGGGTGTCCAATATGACAGTAATACATGTCCCACCACTACTGGTCCACGCCATAAGGAACATGTGAAAGAAATCTTTCAACTCAACTGTCATGTTTATAATGAAACCTTTTTTTTTTTTGGAATTCAAATGTCAAAACTACTCTTTTTTTCTAGATTAAAGCATTTAGATTCCTTGGGCTTTTACTTTGGAAAACTGTACTAGATACCTGGAATGACTAATTTCAATTTAGGTTATACTAATACTATAACAGGGAATTTTAAGAAAGAATTTATCTAAGTAGTATTTTACATTGGAAATATTAATACATAATTTGAAAAATCATAATGCAACCCTAGAAGTTAACCAGAAAGCTTTAAAAAAAAGCCCCATAAGACTCCGTATAAAACCACATAATCATACAAAAGCTTTAAATATATTTTTATTTAATTAAAAAAAAGTTCAGATCCAACACAACTGTCAGCTGAACAGCAAGCTAATCAGTATTCCAATATCACAGTAGTGCTTTGACTGAACAAACAAAAGAGACAAACTTTCAAAGATGTTTATTTAAAATTCTCCATCTAGGAGAAAAGATATATAACAATGTTTACACATGCTTTAATAACTTATCTCACTGTACAATTTATATTCTATATAATAATATAATAAACCAGCAAAAGAAAACAATTAGCACATAAATAAGAATCTGTTATGTAGGAAGCGTTGAGTATGGGATATTAAACAGTAGCATCTACATATTTTTATGACTGAGGTGTACAGTATGATACCGTCATGTTCAGTGTGTACCTAAAAATTAAGATGCCAAGATCTTTCTGATTCATGATGTGAAAACTATTATGTGTTCTTTAAAATAGAACATCTTTCTTGTTAAACTTGGTAATTGAGGGCAGAAAGGCTCTATCACTTTTATCCCTTTTTTATAAATATGTTTTCCCTTTCATATTACTTTCACAGTTTTAAATAAAAAATTTGTATTTGTGTACAATCCTGCAGCAACACTGTTCTAAGCACAGAATTATCTTAACCAGGTATTATATAGCCAAAAAAAAAGATCCAAACACATTAAAGAAACCAAAGAAATGACCATTTAATTCTGCTAGTACAGCACCTAGGAAAGCAGTACTTCAGTACAGTTTGCCCTGCAGTTCTTAAGTGACGCAGGCAACACAGCAATAACTTCAAAGATATGGGCAGAATATAAGGAGGAAAAGAAATTTTTCTGTTCTCAAAAAAAGATCTTATTAGTGTATTCTCTGATGAATTGTATAGTCTTGGAGTTACAGTAACTGCCAAACTAGGTACATGGTACATTCTTCAACAGGGAAACAAGAAGGAAATGACTAAACAGTGAAATCTCAATTTCTTCTGAATAATTATAAATTATATGTTTTAAGGGAAAAAAGGCACAGGAGGTACACATTTCAATTTGGCTTGAAAATAATGAAAATTATTTCTGAGAGTTGGAAACAACTAAAACAAAATCCAATTTCCTATATTCTTAGACAGATATTGCCCAACTATAGGATACTGACAACAACAATAAACAAAAAGTATACTGTGGTTCGCCATAATCACTGACTACACATAACTGTTTGATGCTTCTCCACAGACTGAATCCTACTAAGTAGGACTTAATGATAATTAATTTTAATTAAAAAATCTGCTTCCACAATATCTTCTTCCTAAAACTTAACTTCTTTTTGTGGAACTGAAAATTTTAAATGCTCTAGTTTTCAGCTGACTGCAAAGGTACTACAGTAAGCTTATACTCCAAGGAACAACAAAAGACGGAAAGTCAACAACTATTATTATACCTGTAAAGGCTAACTCAGATTTCACCTTGACACATGTAAACACGAATCATGAATTTCAAAAAATAGTAGCTGCGGTCAAGTCTGTATCCCATTACTGTATCTATAAAAGATAGCAAAATCTATCATTAATTGTAAACGTAAGTCTCGAAAAGAGCACATTCACAAAGAGACATTCAGTGGAATGACGCACCACGCCCCTACACAGCTCTGCGACAACTGTAGTGAACTGTAACTGCAACTGCTGAGGACTCTGAGGTGCGACCGGAGAAAGTGATGCTTCCCACACCACTGAGCTTCTGGACAGCAATCATGATGGTGATGAAATATACTTAACAAATTAGCTATTAAAAAGTCATTAGAACATCTCTTTCTTGTACACTAGTGTAGAAAGGCCTTCCAAAGATAAAGGAGTGCAGGCCTGGTTTAATTTTCTCAGCCAGAGCCATTATTATGTTGAGATCGCCCTCTGCTGTTAAATCAAGGTCTATCTTCAGGTTCCGAAGAGATTTAAAGGGTTTTTTTCCCTTCTGCCTACAAATAATGGAAAAGAAAAATAGTAGTAATAAACAAACATTTAGAACAAAAGCCCATAATATGCAAAGGCTTTTCTTCTTGTGAGGGAGCTACTCACGTATCATCTTCTATATATCTGATGAGTGTCAGGGCTTTTCTGTGAAGGACGAGAAGAAATTGCGCAAGGAAAGTACTTCTGAGAGATAAACCAGGTTTCAGATGAAAGACCTGCAGGAAAATGAACGGCTGTAACAGCTTCCGTCCGTTCTTCTGCACAGCACGTCCTCCTGACAATGCTGCCAGTGTCTGGCCGCCCCAGGGCCTCTCCACTCCCATGGTCTAACAGAATGCAGAGCGGTGGCAGCATGCGTGCGGAAGCACACGGACAGCGTTTGAAGTTTTTATCTCTAAAAATGTACTCAAGAGTTTGCATTCTAATTCAAAATATATCCAGGCTTATTTTATTATGACAAAGCATTATGTAAGTTATTTTATATTGTGCTACCTAACTTTTTCCACCCAAATCTTCAACTAATACTGACTGACATTCCCAGAAGCTGGGCCGTACTTCACCTATGATTTTTAAGCACTTGTATATCTATTCTCTTAAGGAGAACGTGTGCTGATGTAGGAGAGAGGAACGGGAGGGCCTTTATTTGAGGCTGAGAAACATGAATTACCTGACTACCAGTTATCCTTCAGCTTTGCAGTATATCAGACCACACAGATCTGGATCCAAAGTTTTTAATTAGCATAAGGATCTCATTATTCCAAAGCTAAATCTATGACAAAATTTCCTAGCCTGGTCCTCAGAATGTTTTAGGACAATACTGTTACATTAAGAAATAAACCCCATATAATTTATCATTTCCTTCATCTGTGTCACTGAGTAGATATTTGTAAAAAGAGTAACAATGCTATCATTTAAATAGATATATACTAAGTCTTAAAAACATATTTTGGCTTATGTAAGGCAAATAACATTTCCTTTCCCCTTAAAGCAAAACAAAACCCTTTGAGTTATAGGGTAGTACTGTATTCAAAATAAAAGTATTTGTTTGAAATGGGAAATGCTGAATCTTTAATCATTAATGCACAGGCTAATGCCCAGAAATTTTTTTCTTGGGACAGGGTCTTCCTATGTAGTTCAAGATGGCCTTGAACTCACTATGTAGTCCAGGCTGGCATCTAACTGTAGTGATCCTCCTGCCTCAGCCTCCCAAGTGCTAGGATTACATGCATGAGCCACCACTGCTGGCTGCCCAGAAATAATTTTTAAAAAATCATTTAGAGGCTTTAGAAAGACCATAGGCACTAAAAGAAGTAAGGATTTAATTTTATGTGGTATGTACACGGTACAGGATAGAACCTCATTTTTTTGGGTGGTACTGAAGATGAACTCAGGTACTTGTGCATGCTATATGTAAATGATCCCCAGTATTTTAAAAGAAAACCTGCCATATTATTTATTCTGATAATGTCTGGTTTTATCTGATTACCTGATCCAGGAAGGCTTTTACTAGAGTATCTCTGTGTAAGACATCTTGGAAAATATTCCTAGATGGAAAAGAAAAAAGCCCAAATGTTGAAATGATTATACAGTGCTGCTTTCTACAATCCCTCCATCTTTTCAATAAGTTAAATTTTCTCGGTGGTGTATTATATATCAATAAACCTGTAAAAGTGTAAATTATATATCTAGAGAAAGAGAATAGATATTTGGGGCTGGGGTACAGCTTAGTTACCCATGAAGCTCTGGATGCAACCCCCAGTATATACAGATATGCAGATACATGCTATATGTACAGATACATGAATATGTTCACTCTGAATAAAAGATATGCTTGTATATTATTGGTGTTTGGGCTAAAATTTAATTGTTTTCTTCAGTTCCCAGGAAGGGTGTGCATACATCGATCTTGGAACTGTCATAAAAATAATGTTGAGTGTCTTAGACAACTAGTAATATAATCACCAATTCTTGCCAAAAAATAAAAGCCAACAAATTAAACACAATACTATACTACTACCAACTTTAAACAAAAACCAAGGACAAATGTTAAGAATATTTGAGTGGGACTAGGGAATAAATTCCAATGATAATGAGCAACAGACATGTGCAAGTAAAATGAACTGGTACCTCACAAAGGTGTTACCTACCACGGCAATGACCAACACAGTGAGAAGACACAATGCCCACGTGAGATAACTTGTGTCTGACACGGCACCTAGGATACAGCAGGTGCTAAACAAAGAAAACAGTACTCCCTTCTCAAGACCCACTCTTCTTTCTCATTTCTCTTTCATCTTCTGTAAGCTCTACTCAGTCAGAAGGGTAACGTAACATTCACTAAGGCAAGTGATTTTTAAATGAAAAGAATAAAAACACTAGAGATCACCATTTAACTCACAGAACCGGCAGAGAAAGAAGATGCGTGTATGCGGAAGTGGGAAAGCACCTGAAATTTCATAGTCTTAGGAGATGAGTATACTAAACTATAAAAGAAAACTGAGAAGAGGAAAAAAACACCAGCATTTTACGACTGGCTGGGCAGGCTGTGACAGAACCACTTCTTAGGCTCTGGAGAGCAGCTGGTGCTACTAAGTCCAGTGTTCAGGCTCTACTTCCCTGAACGAATACCCTGATCGTAAGAGAACTGGATGAAGCAAAGTGTTAAAAATGAGTATGTAAATGTTAATGTATTGCTGGTGACTGAAATTATTTTTAAAAGGTTAAAATTAAAAATAACTTCAGGGGTTGGGGTACAGCCCAGAGGTAAAGTGCTCTTAGTATGTCTGTGTCTGGCACTGGATATCCAGTGCTGCAAAAACAAACCCCACCTCCTCAACACAAAAATTTAAAAGTGAATAATATTGTTTAAAATACATAAAATAGTCAAATGAGACTATGATAAACAGAAGTTAACACATAATACTGTAGTTGAAAGTATTTCTTTTTTTTTTTTGGTAACGGGAATTGAACTCAGGACCTTGTGCTTGCCACGCAGGCACTTATGCCACTGAGCTATATCCCCCGCCTAAAAATATTTTTGACAATTTTATGTTCAAAACATTTACTTAGGGCTTGACACGCTAAAAGCACTCTACCGCTGGGCTATACCCCAAGCCCTCAAGTTATTTTTAACTTTAACCTCTTAAAAATAATTTCAGTCACCAACAATACATTTTATATTCATCCACAAGAAGAAGAAAAAAGACCCAGAAGTATTTTATTTTACTTTAATAAGTCTGTTCACACTAGACTATAAGTAATATAGCGTCTAAGGCTATCTGATTGATCACTATTAATCCCAGCACTTAGTATAGTGCCTAGAAGCTCAATATATTTTTAAAAAATAATATTTAAAGGTAAGTTTTACCTTATTTTTGGAAAAACACAATTATATTTAAAACACAAACATTTAAGAAAAAATTGATTAAATTTTTCTTCAAGCACTATTATATAGTAGTATTTTTCTCTTCTAAATACAACTTTCGTTTTTACTCATCAAAGATACACTTTCATATTGTGTGACAGTGATACCAACAGGCAGAGAATTACATACAAATCAGGAGTAAAGCTTTCATCGGTGTAGATGATCGTGTCCTGAGCCATGTCTTCCTCTGAAGTGGCTCTCCAGAATGCCGTCAGCTCTGACCTCATGTACCTCCGCTGATTATAAATATGTTCATGACAGGGTGGCATCTGCTTGACAGTATTGACATCCACATCTATGTGTGTGGTGGGGTATGGAGCATACATGACTTGTCGGAAAGGTAACACGAAGCTTCCAGTTGAATCCTGTCAAAATGAAAGGAAAACATACTGTTTTACACACACATGATGGTAGAATTTTTTAAATTAAATAAACCTGGCTTTGATTTTATTCTGTGAAATTTATCACGATTGTGTGTCAAGCATTAATGATGAACAGAGTTCACTACAGCATTATAGACAGCATCAGGAGCAGCCTGAGCATCCAAGGAGAAGTGGTTACGTAAGTAAATACAGGTTTATTATTTAGCTACTAAAAATAAAATTATTCAAGCTTGTGTTGATACTGAAAGAAATTTACAATATATTGTGAAAAATTAAGGATAGAATATATAGTGTATAAGCCAGTTTGGGGTTGCTCAAGTAAAGACATACAGAATAAAAAAAGAAAGATATATACCAACTTTTTTTTTTTTTTTGTCTTTTTGAGACAGGGTCTCGCTATGCAGTTCACGCTGGGCTTGAGCTCACTTTGTAGCCCAGGCTGGTCTCAAAAATCGCGATCCTCCTGCCTTAGTCTACCAAGTGCTGAGATTACAGGTGTGTGCCACCACGCCTGGCTATGAAATGTTAACAGTGGTAATTCACTGGATTATGAAATTGAAATTAACTTTTTTCTTGATTATTCTACTTCTTTTAAAATCTAAACAACTGTACATCTTTATAAGTAAATATTTACTTCTAAGTATAATCAACTGGGCAGCCGGTGACCATATAACATATACCTACTGCGTATGCAGTAGAATGTGTGCTAGAACAGAAGACAGAGGTTGTTCACATTTTTTCACTTTTATAATGCTATGGTAACATTTCTGTATAATGTCAGTGTGTTTTCTATAAGGCTATCTATATTTGCATGGTGGGCTCTCAATATTTCACTAAATCACTGTTTCAAATATTATTATGCATCTAGTATAAGTTTTTCAGGACTAAAATTATACAATGAAATGAGAGGTATGAAGGAAATAAATGTATTAAGCACTTTGCCTTTAAGAGGAAGAAGTACTCATTTTCAGATTTGTAAAATTCAAATTAGAAATGTTTTTTTTTGTTTCTGTATTTAAATACTATTATCCTGAGTTCAGGGCAGGCACATTACCAAAAAACCAAAAGCTGAGCTTTTATCTGCAACTATTTTTTAAAACAATGTATTTACTTTCAATTGACACACAGTAACTAACAGTACATACTTATGTAGTAAAGATGGCATTTAAGTACACGTATGTGCAATGTGCAATGGTCTGATCAGGATGGTATATCCCTCACTTCAGACACTTCCTTTCCTGGAGAACACTGTCTTCTAGCTATTTTCAAATATACGATTGATTGCTGTCATATTTATCCCACTGTTTTACAGAACATTGGAAATTGTCCCTCCTATCAAACTATACCCCTGCACCCACTCTCCCTATCCCTTCTTCCCCACACTCTTCCCAAACCTGATCACCAGTATTCTACTCTGTTGCTACGAGACCAACTTTTTAGTTTCCACGTGCAAATGATAACATACAGTATCTATCTTTCTGTGCCCAATTTATTTCTAACATAATCTCCCCCAGTTCCACCTATGTTGCAGCAAATGACAGAATTTCATTTTTTATGACTAGTTAATATTTCATTGTATATAACACACTATATTTTCGTTATCCATTCATCCATTGACATCTAGATTGATTCTATATCTTGGCTATTATAAATAGTGCTGCAATAAACATGTGAGTTCAGATGCCTAACACACTGATTTCATCTTCTCTGAGTATATACCCAGTAATGCAACTGCTAGATCATATGGCAGTTCTATTATCTAGTTTTTTGAGGAAAACTCTATATTGTTTTCCATAATGGTATAGTAATTAACATTCCCACCAACAACATATGAGAGGTTTCTTCCATGTCCCTGATAGCATTTGTTGTTTATCTCTTTGCTAATACTCATTCTAACTGAGGAAGATGATATCTCAATTCCGGTTTTGACTCGTATTTCCCTGATGATTAGTGATGGTAAGCATTATTTCAGGTATCTGTTGGTCATCTGTATATCTTCTTTTCAAAATGTCTGTTCAGATCATTTAAAAATCAGATTACTTGGGGATTTTTGGTTTGCTTGTTTTTTGTTTTTGCTTGTTTTAGCTCCTTACATATTCTGGGTATTAGTCCTTTAATGAATAGTTTGCAAATATTTTCTCCCCTTTTCCAGGCTGTCTCTTCAGTCTGTTAATCCCTATGCTATACAAAAGCATTTTAGTTTGATGTAATTTCATTGTTAATGTTTGCTTTGTTGCTCATTCTTTTTTTTTTTCCCCCCTGGTACCAGAAATCGAACTCATGACCTTGTGCTTGCCAGGCAGGCGCTGTGCCACTGAGCTAAATCCCCAGCCCTGTTGCTCATTCCTTTACAGTCTTCATCAAAAAATCTTTTACCACAACAATGCCCTGCAGCATTTCTCCTTTTTTCTTCTACTAGTTTTATAGTTTACGGTCTTACATTTGAGTATATGATCTTTCTTGAGTTGACTGCATACGGTAAGAGACAGTGGTCTAGTTCTACTCCTCTGCCATGTGGGTACAGTTTTCCCAGTTCTATTCATTGGAGAGAGACTGTTTTAGCCACTTTCCTCATTGCTGAGACAAAATACCCAACACCCCCAACTTACAGGAGGAGAGGTTTACTTTGGCTCACATTTCAGTCCAGGGTTGGATAGCTACAAAAAAGAAAAAAACATGGCAGAAGAGCATGCTGGCAGCTAGGAAGCAGAGAGTGAAAGGAGGAGCTGGGGATGGAGATACACCTTCCAGGTGATGCTGCCAGTAACTGGCCTCTTCCAAACATTCTCTGCCTCCTACAGGGAGTCAGCTGTAATGCCCACATAATCCCATCACCTTCATTACCTTCCAGTGGTCCTACCTGTGACAGCATGAGGTTTTAGGGAGACAGCTAGATATAAAGCGTAACACTGTCCTTTCTCCAATGTATGTTCATGGGGCCCTTTTCAAAAGTCAGCTGGCTGATTCACACTTGGACCTATTTCTTGTTCTATGCTTCGTTAGTCTACGTGTCTGTTTTTATGCCAGTCCATGATGTTTTGCTTACTATCACTATCTCGTATCTTTGGAAGTCAGTTATTATTATCCCACCAGCTTTGTTCTTTTTGCTGAGGATTGCGCTGGCTATCCAGGGTCTTTTAGGGTTCCATACAAACTGTAGGGGTGTTATTTTTCTATATGCTATTTCTGTGAATCACATCATTAGTATTTTGAGAGAAATGGCACTGAATCTGTAGACTGCTTTGGGTATTAGCGACATTTTAATAACACTAATTCTTCCAGTCCACAAACACTGAATGGCTTTCCATTTATTTTGGTTATCTGCAATTTCTTTCATTAGGGTTCTGTAATTTTCATCATAGAGATCATTCACTTTCTTCATTAAATTTATCCCTAGGGCTTTTTTGTTTGTTTTATGGCTATTACTACTTTCTTGATCTCTTTCTTGGTAATTTTGTTATTGATACATAAAAGTGCTACTGATTTTGTATGTTGATTTTTTTGTATCCTTTAACTTTACTGAATTTATCAGTTCTAACAGCTTTTTGGGGAAGGCTTTTAGGTCTTTTCTGTTTTATTATATGTAAAATCTCCAAACAGAGATAATCTGACTTCCTCCTTTGTTATTTGAGTGCCCTTTACTTCTTCCTGGCTATGACTTCCAATGTCAGACTGGATGAGAATGGTGAAAGTAGACACCCTGATCTTAGATGATTTTCAGCTTTTCCCTGTCCAGTATGATGTTTGTTGTGGGTCTGTCACATGTATCAAATACCTAATTATTTGGGGGCTTTTAGAATAATTTTTTAAAAATTCTGATTCATTTTGCTATATACCTACCTACATTCTCAAAAAAGTATTCATTATGAGAACCATACAACCATTAAGAAAGCTATTTCTTCACATCTTGACTGTAATTGAGATCAAAAACAGAACTAATAAAATGAACTGCTTTCTCTTTAGTTACTGAAATTAATGCTAATTTATTTGTGTTTTGCTTCTTGAAGAAAAAACTTGCCTTAGTTAAATAATAAAAATAATTTTATTTCTAGAAAAAACATTTCTAATACCTAGAAATGTACATTTTTTGTGTATATATATTTATATATTGCTCAAATCCTACATATTTTAAAGATGCTTTAAAGTTTTCAATAAATGAATATGCTATACAAACACAAAATACTAAACAAAAAATTCAAATCTACTCAAGTAAAGAGAAATGTTCCCATTTTAGAGGTACACCCTGATGCAAGCAAGAATTAAAAAGAAATAAAAATCCTAAGGCTGAACATTAGCTATGAACCATCTAGAAAAGAATATTCTGTGCCATTTTACCTATGATATTAATTATAAATCCAGAAGGCACTCTATGCTCAGTACTATGTAAAGAAAGTCAGTCTCTGGGCATATAAATGAGATGCATTAAACTCTATGAAAGTATTTTTTACAAAGACTCTCAAATATTACTTTTTAAAATTCGTTTCATTCATGAGAAATGAAAAGCATACCTTCAGCAGGCCTTGTACAAAGAGCCCTGACTCATATTTAAATGATGATTCTGCTTCACATAATCTGGAGCATTTTCTCTCCGCTGGAGTTAGAAAAAGGCATAATGTTCTCACTATCTAAAAAGAAAAGAATTTAGCATTAAAATACAAAGTTAAAAGAACAACGGTTTGCTAGTGAAAGAAATTTAAGTAGATATTTTTAATTGCTATTGTCAATAAAATATATTTCAAGTGGTAAGAACTCCTTAATCACTAGAATAGTGATGGCCATGCGATATAACACCTACTGCTTAATAAAGGGATTTTTGTGGCTAAATATTAACTGTATGGCATCTTAAACCCTGTAACATTTGGGTATATATTGTGATTCTTCAGGTGAATAATATAATATATAGCCTTTCTCAAACTTAACTATGAAATTCTTATTTCAGTGGGGAATAATCATGGAATATAATGACTGATTGCACCTCTACCCTACAACTGTTTTTAATCTAAGCAAACAACTTTAAAGAGGAAACTAAGTGCATTTAAATTAAGCAGAATTACAACTTTTATTATAATAGTTCTACATGCAAATCCCACTGTAATAAAAATCAAGGAGTGTCCAAACCATTCAGCAAAAGAGAATTCTATCAAATTTGATTTAAAGCAAGGCAAGGTATAGGTAAAGGGTTAGAAATCTCTGATTCTAACAGTATATTTGACCTACAGCTCTATTAGGAAAAATAAAAAACTATGTACCTATATTGGAATTCATGCTATATCTAGAGTTCTTATATTAAAGCAGTGTTTTTTTCAACTAGAGCAGCAGCAACTATTCTTTCAAATTAAAAGATAAAAGATGAACTATTCAATCTAAAGAGGATGAAAGACAAGAACAATACTTAATAAACAAAGCCCCAACCATGGGGAAGTTTTCTCTTCATAAAGCAGACTGAAAGGCCTATGGAATCCTCAGGTGTTAAGGATTATAAATGGCAAGACACCTTTTTGCAGTAACTATGATTACTGGATGCAATAGTATACCTTGGATGCAACAGTATACCTTAGAAAGGTACATTAATCATTCATAAATAGTTATATGAGAAATACAGTTTTGAAGATTAAAAGTAATGTAGCTATTAAAGAAAATAAACAAATAAATAAATAAATAAAACCTTTGTAAAGCAAATAATCATCCCCAACATAATTTCTTGTTAAACTTTTTTTTTTTTACCAAATTAAGTCTGCTTAAATTCATAAGGGTATAAAGCACTTATCTCTGGATTCTTCCTGATTAATAGTGAAGAAAGTGCAACGTCCCTTTGTTTATTGCCTAATGCTTAAAAACACAATTTATTAATTCTTTATTAACTCAAGTAGCACTGAAGAAAGTAGCCAAAACATTATCTAAGATAGCATTATCTCCACTAGCCAGCTCCCTGTAAGTAAGGTACAGACGTGTAAGTGTCTGAGTGGGTGGGCGCGGTGTCAATGTAACAAAAATCAAGTGGATGGTCAAAGGTCGTTTTTTAGGACTAATACCAAATGTATATGGCTATCTTTATAGTTATTAAAAATAAAACTGGGAAATAGAGGACAAATATTTAAAAGAATGTTTGATTTTAAAATGTTCTCAGAATCATTTTACACAGCTGATACTCATATATATGAACTGTCCAAGTGAAGCTGATAACTGAATTCCTATTTACAGTTTTTTTCAAACTCATTTTTGCCACAGGGTATCACGGTAATTTGGCAGGACCACACTGCAATCTTATGCTACCACGTCGAGAACTGCAACCCATGTAAATGTCAATCAGTGACACGTTAGGAGTACGAAAAAGTCCAAATGTCTTCTCAATTATAAAGTAAATTACCTTATTTACTTTCTCTGCACTGCTACCTACAACAACAGAACAGCCACAGGTTTGCAAGTGTGAGCTGATGGCACTGCAGGGAAAAGAAAACATTGCTTGTAAAAAATTTCACAAACTGAAAAATAAAAGTGAGCCTCAAATAACTCCAAACAGCTTTACCAGATAAACATCAATAGGCATAATGCTATTTTTATTGGTATAAAATTTTTCATTTCCTAGCAGACTGTCATAGAACTTGTCTCATTTAAATCTCAGGCTAAGCCAGTTGGTTTGTAAAATATTACTTTTTTTTAATATCACCTTTTTATAGCTAAAAAAACTGATGTATAAAAAGGTTAAGTGACTTAAAGGCAAATGGGATTCAAAATAATATAAGTGGTGACACTAGTGAATTCAGGACTAAAGTATGTCTGACTCAAGTAACTGAGACTTTTAGGTTAAATATTTGTGCCTCTCATATTTCATCGTGAGCCTAAAGAAAACGAATGTAAACATCGAAGTCATAAGTGTTCATTCGCTTCTCATTTTTAAGAACAGAAATTTGTGACAATCTGCAATTGTAAAGAAATACTAAGACAGAAGATAACAAATGTAGGGCACCTAACATTAGGGATTAACACACTAGCACTCAATAAATAGTGGCTACTAATATTTTTATTTTCCTTAGAAATGTAGTTAGAAAATTTCAGCTATTGAGTACAAAGTGATTTTATGTGCTAGGCACTGTTCTAAGTGCTGTATACGATCCATCTCATTTAACATCCATAATGACCCTATAAAGTATTTACTATTACCATTCCCATTGCAGAAATGAGGAGGTGGAGGCATGCGTGCTTCAGGCAGTCTTCCCTAATGTTGCAAAGCAGTAACCACAGCAGTCTGATTTTAGAGACCACTCTCAAGTTAGATGCAAAAGATCAGGTCAAATATCAGTGAAGTTCCATTCTTAGGCCTAAATAACTTAAGCCACTCTACAATGCAACTTAATTTGAAAGGTTTCTTAGTTTTAGCTTTAATGGGAAGTAAAACAAGAAACCAGAACAAAGGACTGACACTGCTTGTGTGGGCACTAAAGAAACTCAGTTTCATTGAACTGTAAAAGGAGTAAGTACAGATTTATCAGACATATGAGTAAAAAATAGTATGTATTAAACAACAGCTCAAATATGCAATGCTGTCTCTAAAATAATCGGAGTAAGCAGTATTTTATTATTTTCATGCTTCCAAATGTTGTCATAAGGTAACTATAAGATTTTTATCTGATTCATCCAGCATTTAGGAAAAGAAACAAAATTCTTACTTGAGAAGAAAGCCTTCATGACAACTGTCACCGATATCATCATCATTCAGTACTGTATCAGCTATCTAAAATATACCAGAGAAAAAAGTTAATCTGGCTATAACCATGTTGAGAGAACACTTTTAATACCTAAGTTTTCTGAAGCCTAGATTCAATGAAAACACACTGTCCTCATTTCTGAGCATCAAGTATCCATAAAACAATCTCTACGCTCTATCAGAACTTGGAAACAAACAAATGTGAAACTGGGTAAGGCAGGTTAAGCAACAGTTTTTACAAGAACAACTTCTCAGCTGTCAGATTCAGGAGACCAAACTTAATGACTCTGTCATTTGTTTGGTGATACAAAACTGAGCAATATATGTATGCTTATTTGTTTGAGGCTAATACTTCATATGAATAGTATGACAAAATGCATACTACTAAAATTAAATTTATTACTAGTAAACAAAATAGTAGAATTCAAAGAAACTGATAAAGGATAAAACTGCCCCCATAAGATCTTACATCTATTTCTTCAGGAACACTATGTGATTTCATAGATGAAAGCAGTTCCATCACAGGAATGACTTCCCCAGTAAGCATTGGAATAATACTCTGACCCTGCACAACAAAATAAAATACAGAAATTCACATGAGACGGGATAAGCTAGGCAATAAAAGATTAAAAATGAAAGAAAACACTACCCTTTGATAAGAATGCTTGGTAATTTATTGAAAATCTACTACAAAATATTTCCAAAGTATTTTCATGCTATTTAAACTCATTCTCATCCTTTCAAGAATGATTTTCTTTAGTGAGCATGGAATTAGTGCTTTATCATTTACTGTTACATGCCTGAATTAAACTGCCATGTCAAATTTAAAAAGGATCTCCTTTTAAAGGTCATCAATATATTTCCTATTTAAAATAGAGGAAAGTCAAGTCAGGTGTGGTGGTGCACACTTGTGACCTCAGCACCCCACAAGGCTGAGGCATGAGGGTCACAAGTTAGAACCTAGCCTGGGCAATTTAGCAAGACCGTCTCAAAATAAAAAGGGATGGAGATGCTGCTCCGTGCGAGGCACTGGGTTCAATCCCCAGTACCACCACCACCACCACCATCACCACCCCCATCTCGATCACCAACAACACTCCCCCACACCCCCACTCCCAACAACAAAGGAAAGTCAAGCATAAAGTCTTTGACATCCTTACTGTATCTTACTAGTAAAGCTTCAACCAATACCCACTTATCCCCATTCAAATAGGGTATAATCTATCCATATGCAAATGAAAATTATTACATATAGCTTAAGGATCAATGAAACATAAGAGGTTCCTTTAGAGATCCTTAGAACTATTTATTTTTGTATTTAAATTTTCTGGAGTTAAGTTTATAGCCCAAATATAAAATGTTTCAAATATAGGTGAATCTCCCTTTATTCACTAAACCCTCAGTTTTATGACTAACCTAAATATGTAAACTTTTCAAGATATAAATGAAATCATCAAATGTTTACCAATTTTATCTAAACATTTTAAAAGTTATGTAGTGAATTCAGCAAGTTTTCTTTGCCTACTCAGACTTCACAAAACAATTTTATTCAAACTCTGCACATATATCTTCAAATTAGAACCTTTGTCATCCTAAGAGCCAACTTAACAAAGGTTTTCATTTAGATTGCTTAATTTGAATGCTGTATGCTGCTATCTTTGAAAGTTCTATCTAAAACCATTAATGCTTTTGCCTAACATAGACAGGCTTATTATTTTTAAGAATTCATCTAATAGTTACCTCCCAAAATAACAATTACTGTTTTTGTTTTTAAAAGTAATTGTTGAAATGTTTGTTTACAATTAACACAAGCAACCCAATAAAGGTGACTCAATGTGCTCAACTTCCTTCCTTGTTAACTGATTTTATCAGATGACAGCTATAAGCATTCATTACTAGGAAGAGCCAAAGTTGTTTCAGACTATTATATCATTCCCCAAGCAATATTTATTGTTCAACAGAAAGCTATTGAAAACATGTAAGAGATTTGCAAGGACTCAGTTCTAAGGCAATTCCATTTTAGAAAGGATAATTTTGAGACAGTATTTCTGTTTAGGTTTAGGCACATATAGTATTTTGGACACGGAATCTCAGACACTGACATCATTCTAAGTGAATGGATGGCATCATCTATGCTCAATAACACAAAACTTACAGAGCTGAATAAAGAAGACACTATGAAAGAAAATCCCCAGGTTTTTTTTCTTCCTCGTATGTTCTTTTCTTGTTAGTACGACATTCCCCTGAAAGTCACTAGTCTGTCCCAATATACTTTCTTCCTGACATAGGCTAGGACAACATTTTCAAGAAGAGCCCTTAAAAGGGAGGCAGAAATTAATTAATAGTAGTCAGTCTTGTAAATGCAGGTTTCCGATTTGAAAAAAAACCCCAAAATCCCACTAAGGAAGCATTTTATTTGCTCCTGTATTTCCTTATCTTGAGATAAATTACTCTGTAAGTATCAGGTTAGAAGTTGGTGACATCCCTGGAGACACCACTTCCTGACTGATCAGACCTGTCCCACTAGGCTTGGAAAGCTTACAAACATAATAATTTTGTAAATAAGATCATTTTACAGGGTTTTGTATTTTCCTTGATGTACTCATATTTTCTTAAGGTTGTGTGTGTGTGTGTGTGTGTGTGTGTGTGTGTGTGTTTTACGGTGCTGAGGTTCAATCCCAGATTCTTGTGCAATGCTAAGTAGGTGTTTTCCACTGGGCTATACTACCAGCCACTCAGACATACTTAAAAATTGTTTTGTAAACATATTCCTGTCTTAATCATGCTAAAGAGAACCAGAGAAAAAGCAACACAGCCATGTTTAGAAGACTGGAGTTTTACTAGAAGGAACAATGAGGGAAGGTGGCCTGCCGGGGGATTAGGAGGAAAGTTAAAAACCCTTTCTCCACTAGAGATTCCCATTTTGAACTTCTCTGTCCTACACTGAAATGGCTTTTGTTTAATTTCTACAAGGGAAGTCATCACCTGCTTGCAGTCATGCCTCTCCGCCTCTAGGTCTACTCCCCAAGATCATTCAAAGTCACTGCATAAAAATGGTATCTCCTCCTAAGGAGTCCGTGTTACAGAAGTAAGGCAGGGAATATCACTGGCAAATTTTAATATTAAAACAAATAGATATATCATAGAATAAAAGTAAAATGCATAACTTTTAAAGATATCAAGTAAGACTTTAAAGAGATATTGATTGTGCTAGAGCTGTGCTGTACCTTCAAACAGATAACAGGAGCACACTCTCTTCCTGTTGCAGCTAGTTCTGTGAAAACGTTTAAGCAATATTTTTAAAAAATTACATATACACTTCTTTACTTTTCCTATGAACTAGGTATCTCAAACTTATTCTGCAAATTGAACAAAAGAAAAAAGTTGTATGTATATGTAATTATCACTTTCCCTTGTTTACTTAATTCTTCAGATGTAAGACACAGAAATTTTCATCCATATACATCTTCATAAACTCCACATACACTATTCATCTTCAGGCTCACTGTTGAACGTTGTCTTCAAGCCCTTAACAGAAGCAGCCATCAGCCTTCTACAAACATATGCCACAGGAATATGGTACTTATAACAGTATATGCAGTTTGCACTTTACCTGATCTTCCATTCTCTCTGAGCCTTCTAAGACAATCTTCTGGACGTTTTCTTGCCTTTCCTAAGCAAAAGGAAATTTATATTTTAAAAAATACTGTTTGACACATGCTTATTTTTCAATGTAGACATGTTGTATAATTTAGTTCAAAGGAAAAATACTTTCTACTGTAGGGGAAAAAAGGAAGGAAGCAGGAAATGAACCTAACAAACTCATGTCCTCCAACACTATAGAAAATAAAATCAAAACATCCTTTATTTTGTACTGAGAGATAATTTAGCAGAAAATAGTCAACATAACACCTGCAGTGCCAATAAAGGAATATAATGATGCACATTTCAAATTAAATGAGATTAAGTTGAATCTGAGGAATAGAGAGCTTAATTTTAAATAATTTTCATAAACATGAGCAATAAGAAATTGAGACAGCAGATAAAAAACTATTACTTTCCCTCTAATTCTAATATAAGAATTAGATGTTTTCTAGATTCTTCAAAAGTACATCAAAATGTAAACATCATTCATTATGTATTAAACTATAGGATTTAGTGGAAAACAATTCTAAGCTTAGTCTTAGGACCCTGGGCTGCAGCAGCCATGGAGCTAGTAATGTGGGTAATGAGGCCCTACAAAAGATCATAAACTTTTAACGTTATTATGGGTCTTTAAGGAATTTTTTTATATGACTCGTCTGTGTAGTGCTAGGTCCTACACACAGGAAACAACGGAATGCTGTGTAGGGGAGGCCACACTGCAGTGCCTACTCAGCCTTCTATCCCTGACATACACAGTCAAGCCGAAACTTGCACATATAAAACATTATATGTACTTATGTGAGTTGGTAAGTAAGATGCAGAAATTATCCAATAGTATTTCAACTTACCTACACATGTATGTTCATATGAAGACAAGTGTTTATTGTTACTAAGCAGACATGTAAATTTTCTTATTTATTAGGGGGCTTGTGTTATTTTGTATAATAAGTTAAAACAGTTTTTTAGCAGCTGTGGTATAGGAAGTAAATAATATATCAAAATTTTAAATTCATGATATTGCTACCATCACATGTAAAACAGTGTTAACCCTAGAAATGTTATAGTAAAAATACATAAAAGGAAGTTTTATTACTCATACACATTAACTATATTATGTTATATGTGCCTCAAGACCACTCTTTTCACTCTCTGCTACCCAGGCAAGCCAAAATGTTGGATACTCATACTCCATCTTAGTCTGCAAAATTAAAAGGCCTTCCTCCTAAAACTGCTTGGTCCAACCTCATCACCTTACAATGGAAGCCTGGCAAAGAAGGTGAAGGAACCCAAGGCTACATGGCTGAGAACTTGTAAAATAACTGTTGAACTGTTATATCTACACATAACTGAAAGACAAGATAATATAATAAAAGAAAAATAAAAAGGCTTTAGAATCAAAGGCTTTCAAGACAAACCTAGACACTAAAAGTTTCTTAACTTCTCAAAGTGTTAGCCTTCTGTTTGTAATATAGAACTACCATCTTCTACTTTCCAGTTACTGTGAGGCTTATAAACATCAGACCAGATCGACGGGCACACAGTAAGTAACAGCTATTGCTTAGTGGTTTTTTCGCTTAGTGTTAAATGCCTTTCCTTTTTTTTTTGGTGGTACTGAGGGTTGAACCTAGGGCCTTTGCATGGAGCTAGATCCCAATCCTCTTCCTCTTTTTCATTCTGAGGCAGGAGCTCTCTAAGTCACTAAATTGCCTAGGCAGTGATCCTCCTGCCTTCGCCTTCCTGAGTACAAAGATTATAGGTGTGTGTCACCATGCCCAGCCAAACGCAAAAAACTTCTAAAAACTGATATAAATGCATCAGAAAATAAACTTTCAATGGCCAGGTTAGCATGATGAACAA
This sequence comes from Chinchilla lanigera, assembly GCF_000276665.1. Lineage (NCBI taxonomy): Eukaryota > Metazoa > Chordata > Mammalia > Rodentia > Chinchillidae > Chinchilla > Chinchilla lanigera. The sequence goes on along the minus strand of NW_004955472.1, from coordinate 7,318,637 downwards.
GTTGGAGAACCACTTACCTTATGCATCCATATCCTTCCTTTCCGAATAATGTGTGTTAATCTATCAACACACACTCTGTGAAGTGGAAGGTAGAAACTAAGTTCCGTCTGGGGAAGTATAATTGATAGTCCATAAGTACTCCGATCTCCATTCCAGTTTCCATCAAAGATTAAGGAAACAATAATTACTCCTTTTTCAGACAAAACAAAAAACTTTACATCTATCGCCCCACTCTCTGCATTTCGAAGAATTTCTCCATTTAGGGTGTGGTTGGCAAGAAACGTTATTTCTCCATCACTGAGCAGTACTTGTTCTGTCTTTGGAGCCCAAATGTGCCTTACCCTAGGACCAAGAATATTGTCCCAGTAAGCAAAGGTAGCTGCTAACAAAGGTGATTCACCACTTAAAGCGATCTCTGTCTTGGCAACAGCTGGAGATGGCGGCGGGCAGAGGGTCGACATCACTGCACCCCAATGCTCACATTATCCAATCCACAGACAGCTAAACAAGGACATAAGGAACCAATATTAGGTTTAGCAATTCTGAAGTTATTCAGCCAAGTTCCAAATGACTGAGGCAAATGTTATAGCGAAAGCTTGTACCACAGGCGCTTATTCTTTCCAAATATCTAGACTATGTGTTCTTCTACTAGGTATTTGGTCCCTAAGCCACTGCAATGGAGATGCAAAATTGCAGGCTCAGCTAGAGATGGTGATAACTTCCTATAGGTTGAACTGTGTTCCCCTCAAAAAGATATATTCAAGCTCTAACTTCTTATTTATGTGAACGTGACTTTATTTAGAAATAGCGTAATTGACATGGGGTCATACTAGACTGGAGTGGGTCCAAATTCAGTGACTGGTGGGCTTAGGAAGGGAGATCTGGAGATAAACAGATACAAAGAGAAGACAGTCATGTGAATACAAAAGACACAAATTGGAATTATACAACTATAAGCCAAGGAATGTCAAAGATTGCTGGTAACTGCCAGACAGGAAGAAGTGAGGATGAAGACGTCACTAGAATCCTGTTAGGATCGTGCACCTTTACATTAGACTTCTAATTCTCGACACTGTCAAAGAATAAACTGCTGCTGTTTAAGTCATCTAGCTTGTGGTGCTTTGTCCCAGTACTGTATTCCTAGAAAAGTAATACCACATCTGACAGCAGCAGAAATACCTTATACCTGCTAAAAAGGTAAAGAGATCTAAGATCACGAAAACACAAGTCTGGAGTCTTAACGAAAAGTGAGTAAATGGTCCTGTTTTCCCTAATGAGCTTTCTGGGTGTCAGAGTATTGACAGTCAATATTAGTGCTTATTTTATTTTTTAATTTTTGGGTTTTTTGAGACAGGGTCTCTCTATGTAGTTCAGGTTGGCCTTGAACTCACGATGTAGCCCAGAATACTAGCATTTAAAACACTGGTGTTTAACTGAAATATGGCAATGAAGGGAAGTACACTTAATGTTTTAGTCAAGAAAGCAGTATGCCAGAGAAAAGAAAGCCCCTTAAACAAACAATGGTAGGAAAACTGGTTATCCAAATGCAGACGAATTAATCTAGACCTGTATCTCTCATCCTGGGCTAAAATCAAATCAAAACAGACCAAAGAGTCAGATACAAAACAGAAACACTGAATCTGCTAAAAAACAAAATAGGTAAAGCACTGGAAGACAGGCATAGGCAAGAACTTCCTGAACAGAACACCAATTGCACAAGAAATAATTCCAAGAATCAACAAATGTGATTAAATCAAATTGAAAAGCTTCTTACAACAAAGGAAACAATCCACAGTTTAAAGGCCCAACCTACAGGATGGAAAAAAATTTTGGCAGCTAATAGCTAGGTTAATATCTAAAATATATGAAGAACTAAAAAAATTGGATTCCCACCACCAAAACCAAGACCCAATTTAAAAAAGGCAATTTAAATGAATAGACATTACTCAAAAGGAAAAGTACAAACAGCTAGTAAGAACACTGAAAAATGCTTAGCACCTCTGGCCATTAAAGAAATAGAAATAAAAGCAATACTGAGATTCAGCCTTACTCCATCTGATCATCAAGGATACAAAAACAACAAATGCTGGCCTACATTACTGCTAGGAACACAAATTATGGTAGATAACCCCACTATAGAAATCAGTATGCAGACTCCATAAAAAAAAAAAAAAAAAAAAAAAAAACCAAAAAACCCACTAAACTAAAAGTAGCAATTCCATCTGACTCAGGTACATTGCTTCCGCGTATCTTTCTGAAAGAATTAAAGTCATCATATTATGTAATACATGTACATCCATTTTTTTATAGCAGCACAATTTACAATACTTAAGCTTTGGAAATAACCTTGAAGCCCATTAACAGATAAATAAAGAAAATGTGGTATAGGTACACAATGGATTACTGTTCAGTCATAAAGAAGGATAAATTCTCGTTATTTGTAGGTAAACGGATGGATCTTGAAACTACAATGTTAAGTGAAATAAATAAGACACGGGGAGTTATATATCACATAATTTCCCTTACATGAGAAAGCAAAGTATACAAAATTTAAAGAGCAAAATAAAAGTAGTTGATTGCAACAGGGAGGTAGATATTTTGGAGATGGGGAAGGGATGAGAGGGGATAAAAATGATAAAAATATGATATATATGTACTAATTTCCCAAACAAATGTAGTTGTTATACATCACAAACATACACCAATAGAAAATCTAGCATAAGGAGAATCATATTATTAGAAAATGTAAGAGCCATAAGGGCCATAACTAAATTTGAAAAAAAAGAAAGCAATATAGCATTTTATCATTGCAAAGAGTGTTCTATATTAAGTGGCTAAAATAAAAATGCTTCATTTAGAACATACTGTAAACAAAAGGCATGAATGCACCCTGTTTAAACTTTTCAGGCTACCAAGAAAACAGGCACACAGAGAAAACAAGCCCACAGCTAACCTAGAACCCAGGGCTCAATTTATATATCTTAATCTACTCAAATGTACCTCTCTGAGAAGATACATTTCATATCAGTGTAAAACTAATCATTCTTACAGATGCTATAACTGAAGACTTGGAATCAGAGACAAAGCAAAACAAATTATGACAATTTTATTCAAACAAGTCTAAAACTCTGAAGTAGTAGTAATGAAGAGCAACTCTATGGTTTGTATGATAGTTTTGGGAGGTAGTATTTGATCAACAAAATTTATGTCAAAGTAAACCATTTTACTTAAGAAATTTTACCTACATCTTGTCAAAAAAAGAGTTCAAAGTCTGATGAAAAGAGTCATATTTTTAGAGCATCAGATGAGTATTTTTATCATATGACTACACACAGAACCTGGTAAGACAATCAACTGAACATATGTGCACAAATTGTTTAAGTGAGTTTCTACATGTGTATGTTAGCCTCAGAAACTCATTAAGTAATCTTGTCAATAATCTTAGGAGAGGTCAGTGGATGTAAGCTATACACAGCTTGTTTAAAATACTCACTGTTTTGGATGCAATTTAAACAACCTATTTACAATGACGTAATCTGAATTGAAAATATACTGATGCTATTGCTGTCACCATTAATAACAGCAAACTAGAGGCTAAGACAAATGAAGTGAAGACATAGGCATAAAATCGTATTTTAGATATATTTCTTTTATTCTTTTTGGATAAAACAGTGAATAAAGACAACATTATAATTCAAATATTCCATCATGATACTGAAAATAAAAACATTTCCTAAAACAGAATTGAGCCCTAGAGTAAAATCTGACTGAATTATGGACAATTTTTTTACCTCACTGTGAATACTGAACTATTATGAGTCACTAATTACATTCAGTCTCATTCCTAGTTCTGTATAATTACAAAGAAAATGAAGGGTAAAAATCATGTTGAATTGTTTAGCTTTAAGTGCTGCCAAAAGACATATGGTAGTTATCTCTTATGGCTTATACGTTCCAAGAATCTCATTGTATGCCTGAAACTGCAGATTAGTATCTAACTTTATACATGTTTTTTTTTCTTTACATATATACATATTATAAAGTCTAAGTTATGAACTACAGATTAGCATAACATTATGCTGTAAGAGTTATGCGAATGTGTTCTCTTTATCTCAAAGTATCTTCTGTCTAACACCTTTCTTCTTGTGAGGATGGGAGACTGCAATGCCTACATGATGAGATGAAGTAAATGGCACATACACTGTGATTTAGTGTTAGGCCAGTATTGACCTTCTGAAGGCATGTCAGGAGACGAAGCATGTGTTTCAGGTGATCCTAGATCATTGAACCATGGTATAATCAATGATTAGATGCCAGGAGCAGACAATGCTCATGGTTGGGGATCCTCCATAGTTGAAGGTTTGATTTTTGTTAAAATCTTTTAGAAGAATACTGTAATCTGATGTTACCTCTTTTTAACTAATTGAAGTACTGCAACAGAAGCTGTAATCCTTTGGATAATGGTATATTCTTTGAGGATTGCCACCCATAATTTTGTTCTTCTAATGTCTCTGCAATTTGAAATACTTCAGCAAATTTCAATAGTGTCAACATTGCTGGTTCTGCTTTAGTTTCTTCTTTGTTCTTCCTCTTTCTCTGTAGATTGTTAAACAAGTTCTTCCAACTCATTTGTGAAAACTTCCCAATGGCCTTTCACAAGTTTTTCCACTTCCTCCTCAAGCATGCTGACATATCTTCACCAATTTAACTTACAGCTTCTCCAGTGCTTTTAGTGTGTTCACTTTTTTTTTTTTTTTTTTTTTGGTTTTTCTCTGGTACCGGGAACCGAACTCACGACCTTGCACTTGCCAGG
>NW_004955472.1:7310778-7313724 GCF_000276665.1 Chinchilla lanigera | reverse complement strand
TCTGGTACCGGGAACCGAACTCACGACCTTGCACTTGCCAGGCAGGCGCTTTGCCGCTGAGCTAAATCCCCAGCCCCTTTTAGTGTGTTCAGTACAAACCTATTCCTGAATCTGTGTAACTGTCTCTTCCTTGTAGCAAATGACTTGTTGTTACTTGTTTCAAAAGAACTCTTGTTGAAGTCTTTGTACAGGCCCAATTCTAGCACAACCCACTATCATCGATCAGAACATATTTTCTGTTCAGTCTTTCACTTACAAATTTAAAGCCTGCTCTATCTTAAGAAGCACTTATGTATAACAGCTATTCTTGTAATCTGAAGTGTAACAGCAGGATTAGCACAAAACTGTTTTCCTTCTTCACAATTTCGCAAATAGAAGATTCACTCTTACTGTAGATCTCAGCAACCTCAGCATATTTCCTTATTGAGAACATCCACCTTTTCACTTAAAGAAGCACTTCCTAGTTTCTCTTTGGCATAACCAAATTTCCAGAATCACAACTCCTGTGCTTTCACCATTAGGAAAGTTAGAGTTACTTGATCACAAGCACTACAATCCTGTGATAGCTGATTTGATAACCAAGTTGGCAATTAAGAGATTAATAGGTAGGTGGCATATACAGTGTAGATACACTGGACAAGGGATGAATCATGGCTTGGGTGAGACAGGGTAGACAGGTATACTTTGTCCAAGCACACTACTCAGAGTGGCATACAATTTAAAACTTACCAATTATTTCTGGAACTTTCCATTTAATACTTCTGGACCACAGATGAATGTTGGTAGCTGAAATCATAGATGGGGGGGTGATTGTAATCTAAGAAATGAAGTGTTACAGAGAAGTATAATTAAGACACCTTAAGTTGTTATCTTGGGTGAGGAAAATTCATTAGATACAAACATCGCAAAAAAAAAAAAAGAAAATCAGTTCAAAAACCAATGGACTGTTATCTAGTATATATATATTATGTAAATGTAGTACTGGCTATTCCAGAAGGTTATCAAACATTAGCACAGAGTCTTTTGAGGGAAGCCAGGATCCAAACTGGGTGAGATGATGGCTTGCCACTCCTGTAAACAAAGCACAGTGTTCAAGATTTACCCAATACACTCCCCCCCAAAATATCCAACATGTAGACATATGATTATATTAATCACTACCTGATAAAACTGGTAGCAGATTGGTAAATTTAAGCTTTGGCTTTTTATTTAACTCTCTGCTGAAAATCTGCCATCTCTTCCCTAACTGGTATTCAGAAAGTTGATTGATCCACTGCTACTACGAATCACATTTCTGTCCTCATAAATCCTTTCCATCTTGTACCAATATTTTCACTTCTCCCAGCCCTAAAAGAAGCAGGGTCCTAATCCAGCCCACCTCTCAAATCAGAGGCTGCCCAGGCCCACTTTATGAATAGCAACACCACCAAGCTATTTGCAACACTTTCTAAATTTCTAACACGAGGCAAGACTCAGAACCTCAGAGGACTTTCATGGTATCACTATCTGGCCATCTCTCACAGGTCCAAGTTTCTCAGATAATAAGCAAGTTAACCTACAAGCCCTTGGGCTCAATTAACAAAGAGCCCAAGAGCAGGCATAGGATAGGAATCTTCATAGGTTTCTCTATTACTTTCTTCTCTGAAAGCAAATTTTGAACTGCCAGCATAGCTCCAAATAAAGCAACTATTTTATCAACTACTAAGTTGTATGTAATCATCTCCTGAAGCAGGTAAAACTACAATGTGGTCTGTAATTTCTCTGATTTTTGTTTCGTATGTATGAAAAGATGAATCATCTTGAGGCCTTTTCAACCAACTCAGGTGTTTTGTTCAAGAGTGGCAAGGTTAGGAGGTGATGGTTCACATTTCCTGTGTAACAAAGGCGTCATATTGTACTGCCCCCTTTGTACAGTTTTCCTTTCTGTGGTTTCAGATACTTGTGATAAACTTTGGTTCAAAAATTAAAACAATAAAAACTTCCCGAAGAAAACATTTCATAAAATTGAAATAGCACGCCATTCTGAGTAGCGTGACTAACTTTCACGCTGCTTCATGGATGTGAATCATCTTTTTGCAGAGCATATTGACACTATAAATACTACTTATCCATCAGCTATTCATTAATCCTCTCAGTTATCCAATCGACTGTCCAGGTATCAGAGTGCTTATGTTGAAGTATGTCTCATTTTACTTAATAAAGGTGAAAAGTATAATAATATATGGAGATAGATTTTACTACAGTATTTTGTTCTAAATATTCTATTGCTTTAGTAGTTATTGTCAACCTCTTCTTGGGCCTAATTGGTAATTTAAACTTTATCACAGGTCTGTATGTAAAGAAAAAAAAAAACAAACACAGGATAGTTAGGGAGCTAGAGTAGAGGGGCACCACCTACGGTTTCAGGCTTCGCGGGTTTTCTCACTCGTCCCCTAAACACTAGGAAGAACTACTACATTTCTCCTCTCTGTGATGTACCCAAATAGAAGTTTTCCAGAGTCTTCTAAAGACCCTAGCAACACTTTCCAATCTTTCCACGCCCCTGGACAAAGCAGAAGTCCTGCCAGACAGCATGTGCACCCTTCGCACCACCAGTGACGGCTGGAACAGCACGAACGGGAATTTACTTGCCACCAGCAGACTAGAGATCTGAGAGTCTAGCAGCCTCTGCGGCTCTCAAAGGGTCACCCCTGCTTGGCAAACGCACAAGTTTCTCCCTTCCTTTTTCTGCACGCTGGCGCACACTGGAATCAGTGCACTTCTCTCTGCAGCCGATCGCATCCCTCCAGGCCGCCCAGGCACGGCGGTCACTTCCTTTCGTAAGTCCGGGCAACCTCTGCGCGGTGAGGCAAGCGGGTCTCGGCGCGCGGGAGGGCACGCCGGCGCTATCACCGCCGCCCGCTCTTCCAGGACCTCCGCGCCGCGCACGAACTTCTCCCACGGCCG
>NW_004955472.1:7212021-7310299 GCF_000276665.1 Chinchilla lanigera | reverse complement strand
CCCGGGACAGGCCCCGCCCACAGCCCCGGCCCTCGCGGGGAGCGCCCGGCCAGCCTCGCGCCGCGGGGTTTGCCTTCTTCTGACCAGTCTTTATCGGATCTTTCCTAGATCACCTCTGGCAAACGCTGTGGAAACAAATGGAGAACAAGAAGGGCGGGGGGAAAACAGCTCCCCGACACACCCCTCCTCCTGTCTAGACCCCGCCCCCAGACAGAAGGAACCGGGCAGCAAGAATGGCTGACGCGACCGGCGCCATCTCTTACGTGGGCGGAACCAGTCGCCTCTGGACGCGCCGCGGTTTCCTAATGGGACACCGTAGGTTTCGTCGGGGAGTTTTTGGTTTGCGTGGGCGGCCGTGTACTGGGCGCCTGAAAAAGCGTGGGCCGACGTGCGGGTCTTCTTTGCTCAAGACCTGCTATTTAAAGATGCTCGCGAACCTTTAAGGTAGATGCATAGTGCAGTTTTTAATAGGAAAAACTGCCGGCTCCTGGGGAAGCGGAGCAGAGTTGGTTGTAAACGGTTTTAATTGTATGTGCTCCTGAATCTGTAAGGCATTACACTTAGAAAGTATGTGAAGTATTTCACCAACGGGGTTTTTCGCCACGACAAAGTTAGCTATGACTCCTCCTCAAAGCCTGTTAGGTGACCGTCCCACTTGTGGTCTTCAGTACCTGTGAGCAGTTTCTCAGGCTCCTTTGAGAGTCACGTTTCACCTGATTGGACAATGTGCATAAATTCCCTTAATCTGGGGGAATTGTAACCATTACGTTTGATAACGCTTTATGAGATATTTTTTGGTCTACAACGTGCACATTCCAGTGTTTCATTATGGGTAAGTAGCACTAAACATTTTTTTAGCATTAAAAATCAAGTAAGTTTTTATCGTTTCCGGGGGGGGGGGGGAGACTGCAAAATGCTTCTCCTGAGTCTACGCTCTTCGCAGTAACAGACCCTTTACCACACACTGCTTCATGCCTACTCGCAAACTGGCAGTCATTTAGCAAGTACGAACACAGTGTTGTGTGTATGCTCCTCAGTCTATGTAAAGAATTATACTTCACTTATATGTGGAATTGAAAGAAAATTTTGAATACATAGAGGCAGTAAAAACCATGACTGGGATACTGGGAAGGAGTGGATGGAAGCTGTAGGCTGACTGTAGGCCTAAGAGTACTAATAGTACAGACAGCTAAGTTAGGTAGAAATATTGCAGGCAGTCAGACAGCTAGGCCCCCCAGAGTTTCAGGGCAGAGGATAACACATTACAGTTGTGGCTGGAGGCGCATCCATTGAAGGCCAGGCCAGTCCTCAAGATAAAGATAAGTGACCAGGCCCACATGCCTCCCCAAGGGATAAGCAATATTACAGAACATCAATAAAGTCTAGTAAAGTCCAGATAGACATCAGTCACTCATGTGGGTGGCCAGGACCTCCTGACTCATCTCTTCCAAAAAAGGTCTTTGTTCTTTCCATGGACACTTGCTATGTGGCTTGTTTGTCCACTGGATCAACATTACCTAAGTGGCTATACTTGTAATCTTATTGGTTGATCATAATTTTTGTTCCATGTTGCACCCACCTGCTGCTTCCTGAGAAGCTCTTCGTGTTGGGGAAGGGAGAGGATGGGAAAAGTAAAGGTGAGAGACAGAAGCTGAGGGCAGGTGGGGCCCTTTCTCTCCTGTTGGGAGGAGAGGAAACTGCTCAACCACCTTAGGGGCGTTTATTTATACATTTGGCAAAGTATGGCCTGACACAGCCTTGCCTAGCAACAACTAATAGCTTGGATTGTCTCAGGCTTGGTGGTTCTCTGGACCCAAGCAGCTCGATTGCCTCAGGGTCTCTTTGTTCTCCCCCACACTGTGACCAATTTCTAACTTCAGCGGCACCCTACACCCACCTCACAATTTTGCTGTATAAAACTTTGTGGAAAATGGGCTCTGCCAAAACCTACTCAGGACTCCTCCTGTCTCTCCAGAGCTGTCTCTCCGTCAAAATTTCCTACACTTAACCTCTGTTGTTCCTTAGAATTTATTTTTTTATTCTGGAGAACACAAACTTGGTGTATTGGACATCTAGCAGGTTGGGAGTTATATTTTCCTTTTATCATTTGGAGGCCCTATATCACTAAGTTATACTTGTGTCAAAACAGTGAGAGGCCAGAGTAGAGTAGAGACCAGATTAAAACATAAGGACTGTAGTTAATGCTGCATACTAGAAATTTGCTTTTTAAAAAGTAGATTTTAGTCTGAGTATAGTGGCACACACTTGTAATCCCAGCACTGTGGGAGACTGAGGCAGGAGGACTGCAAGTTTAACCCCAGCCTGGGCAATTTAATAACTTAGTGAAACCCTTTTTCAAAGTAAAAAATAGGGGCTGGGGATATAGCTCAGTCCAGAGGCCCTGGCATCAATACCTTCTTCACCCAACTCCACACACAAAAGTAGAGTTTTAGGAACTACCGCGCATGAAAAAAGTAACTGTGAGAGGATGGATATGTTAATGTTCTTGTCTGTAGTAATCACCCTCCTTGTATATAGATGTATCAAAACATTAGGAGAACTGGGTATGGAGTGCATGCTTGTAATTGCAATACTCAGGAGGCTGAGGCAGGAGGATTGCTGCACCTTTGAGGCCAGCCTGGGCTACATAGTGAGACCCTTTCTCAAACAATAAAAAAATTATGTTGTATATTTTACATGTACACAATGAAAAAGGAATTACACTTAATTCTCCTGATGTCTTTAAGGGATCTCACTTTGTTTTAATAGAAGAGATTACTGGGATTCCAGGCGATTCAGTTGTTTACCCAAGGCCACCTACGTAGCTGATTTGGGCCAATTCTGTGTTATTCTACAGCCCACTGATGGTTAAAGACATGTCTGGTACCAGGGTGAGGAAAGCCTTTCTTAGATAACATCTGTGGTGTCTAATTCTAGCACCACCTTTTAGTATAAGATTAGAACTTTGATTAAGAACCTGGAAACGGAGTACAGCTGCTCAGTTCTTTCCTATTTCAAAATTTTGCCTATAGACAAAATAACTTCCACTATCTACAACAGTAGATTTCTGATTTTCTGTAGTATTAGCACTAGAACTGCTATGTTTTATAACAGGAGTAATGAAACACCAAGGTCTAAGTTCTGCATGATCATGAGGAATGAGATATTGTAGGTTATAAAGTGGCTCTGTATGCATGTTTTGTGGCCAGTGACTATGAATCTTTTTCCCCACATCTGATTGAACAATTATTTAGTCATTCTGTAGCAGTACAGTCACATGCATGTACTGGATTGGATGGGAGCAGAAACAAAAAATCAGAATGAATACAATACTTATAATGTAGTTCGGTGGTCTGTAATACTTAGATTGCCTGAGGATGTAAAATAGGACAGATACTCTAGTACACATCCCTTCTCCCAGGAACCAAGAAGAAAATGATATTATCTAGTACTGTTTTAGCTGCGCCAAAGATTAGCTTGGGAGGACTTTCACATTTATCCCCTTCGAAATCTTCTCACCTGTACAGGTAAACCATTCCAAATAACAGTACCTGCAAGTGAACATAAATTTTTGGAGATGTACTATTCTTCAAACAAGAATCATATTCCTCCATTTCCAACCAGAATGACACATTTAAAGACAATATGTAGAAAATTTTAAAGTATCTATGTGTAAGGAACACTCAGTCACATAGAATAGCTCTCCAAATAGGAAAGAGTAAAGCAGGTTAAGAGATTAAAATCTAGAATTTGAGCTCATGTAAGTACTGTCTCTGCTTTTCATTATGAAAATTTGGGCAGCATTTCACTTCTCTGCCTCAATTTCCTTAGCTGAAAATGCACGCATAATAATTCCTCAAAGAGTTGTGAGGCTAGTGTGCAATCAAGCAAGCTAAGAACTTAGAACAGTGTGTTCAAGAAGTGGTGGCACTTATCTTAATTTCAGTATCTACTCAGGGATATTTCAAGCTATAACCAATGACTTATAAGCCTCTTAAACTATACACATATTTACAATTCCAATAAATATTATACCGGAACCCGGAGAAGAACCTTGCTGCTGCATACAAATGCCAGCTGTTATTAGGAAGCTTTTTCTCCATCCTCTGTTAGTGTTATTCAGAAATGTTATATGTGCTGCTTCAAAACTGGAGTGGAAGGCTCAGTGATTAGCTCCCACTCACCAAGATTATAGCAAATTCGATTTAACTGTGACTGGAATGTGAACGATCTGATGTTGGACACAGATGAGGAAGATTGCTATACAAACCACGGTGCATTTAATTTCTTTTAAGTAATGAAATTTTACGTGGTTGCCTTGATAATTGCTGACTTACCAATATGTTTGTTATGGTACATTATGTTTTGGTTGGAGTGTGAATAAACCAACACCACTTGAGGTACATCAAAATGGAGTCTTGGTTCCTGAATATGTAAAGAATTTTATATGAATATATTAAGTTCTATAAGTCAACATAATACATGATTTTAAAAGCTCCAGTGGATCTCTGTCTGGAACTGTTACGGTTTATGTCTTGATGTCACCCCAAAGGCTCATGTGGTCATGGGGCAGGCTTTTAGAGTTTTTGATTGATTCATAGTCCTATGCTGGGATTATGGGTGTGAACCCTGGGGCGGATAGTTTGCATACGATATAAGGGAGGGAAGGAGCCTTGCTGTCCTCCGCTCTTCCCTTTTTGCTATTATTGCTTTTGCTGTTTTCCCACCATGAACTGTTGCCCTGTGCCAGGTGCCAGTCTGCCCTGGAGCCAGCTAAGTACGGACAGAAACCTCTACAAGCTGTGAGCTAAATAAACCTTTCCTTCCTTAGTTTTGGTGTATTTTGTGTCAGCAAGGAGAGAAAAGTAACCAAGACAGGAGCCAACACTATAGTTCCAACAAGTAACAATGTGGGGAACCCCCCTGCAGGGGAATGTCACCAGGAGCCAACATGTATTTCAGTTCAGCTCCTCCCCCAGTTATGCTTCTATAAATGAGAAGCTCATTGTTTTGGCTAATACATCGTGTCAACTTGGGGAGTCTAGAGGTTTGACTGACTCAGCAGTTCTGCATCTTGGGGTACAAAAGGCATGCCCTTATCCTTCTGGAATGTTGTTCATTGTGTCAGTTTAAAAAGTTTAAAAAGTTAACTGTGTGACTCAGCAGGGAGCCAGAGTGCTTACTTTATTTTTTTTTATTTTTTTATTTTTTGGTTTTTCTCCGGTACCGGGAACCGAACTCACCACCTTGCACTTGCCAGGCAGGCGCTTTTGCCGCTGAGCTAAATCCCCAGCCCAGAGTGCTTACTTTGTATTCATCCTGAGTCTGTGCAGGAGGAGGGCGTGAAGACTTTGTGAGAGCTACACGCCCCTGGGTGGGGGTAACCTGCTTACAATATTAAAAAAAAAAAAGAGGCTTGCTCTTCTGTGCCACTCCTCCCTTTTGCTGTTGTTGCCTTTGTTGTTTTCTGCTTCTGTAAACATTTGCCCTCTGCCATGTGCCACTCTGCCTTGGGGCCAGCCAACCTTGGAGCCAGCCAACTATAGACTAAAACCTCCACAAACTAAATAAACCTTTTCTTCCTTAATTTTAGGTGTTGGGTACTTTGTCAGCAACAAAAAAAAGTAACCAAGACACTCATATTCTTCTCAGTGAGAGGAATCCTATCCTCTACTAGCTATTAGCCCTTGTTCCTTCCATGTTGGTGCTCTTACAATGGTTGTAAGTAATCAGTGCTCCAAAATAAGTGTCCCGGGGAGGAGGGAGTTTGTAGTTTATTGCAACATCATAAAATAACATGAAAGATAGTAAGATGCAGGAAAACAAAGCACCATCTTCCTGAATCTTACATAAGATCACTAGCTTGTAGTGGAGGAGAGAACGTGAAACTGTACAATTTCCTTAGAGGAAGAAAAATTTGGAGTTGTACCTTAATAGACTGGTCGTGATTTGATGGACTTCAGATGCAGGGAACAGTTTACACTGCTGGTTGTGGTTCTGCCCTACATGCCTCAAGCTCTGATGACCTGAACAAATGCACCACCACACTGTCAACACCAAGGACTCCCTTTCTGAGTTTACACATCCTGAATCCAACTCAGAATGCTTTCCTGAGCATGTCTGCCTAATTTTATTCTCATTTGCAAATCTCAACATTTTTGCAGGTATATTTATGCTTCATTGAACTTAACCGATATGGCACTTTGCAAGCAGTTTTTTTCATTATTTTCTGTGGGGTATGAAATGACTGCCCTAAACTTTGTCACATGCTGTTTGAGACTGAGAACTATATGCTTACAATTTCAGTCACTGACTTCTTTGTTGTTTTAGCAAATATCTGGTTGTTAGCCAATGCCATGTGGCTGATAGACATTTTGCTCTCCGTACTTGGGAAGTATTATCTTTAAGTCAGGCACCTCTGATTTGATTCCCCACTTTTGAAAATAGCTTTTCCCTTTTTTTTAAATGTCAGGGCCACTCTGTCTAAGGGTCAGGCTCACACTGATTTAGAGTGGGTAAGAAACTGTGCAGGAGCTTATAGTTCTTTTGTCATCAGTTTTGCCTCTTTCCTATTTTCCCTCCCTCTTGCTAGTTCTTTAACTCATTAGATAAATTTCACAAAACCAAATAATATCTTTGGGAAAATTTAAAGTCATTTAGTTTTAAAATGTTTTGACATGTACCCTTTTTCTTCTTCAAAATTATCTTGACACACTCAAAAATCAATAGCATTCCTGTACACACACAAAAAATCTCACTGAGAGAGAAATTAGGGAAAACACACCCTTCACAATAGCATACAAAAAATATGAAATACTTAAGAATCAATCTAACAAAGGAAGTAAAAGATTTATACATTGAAAATTACAATACTCTGGAGAAGGAGATCAAAGAGGATTTCACAAGAGAAAGATATTCCTTGCTTATGGATAGGAAGAACCAACATTGTGAAAATGGCCATACTCACAAAACTATATATAGATTTAATACAATCCTGATCAAAATACCTTAGCATACTTCACAGATCTAGAGAAAACATTCCTAAAATTCATTTGGAACCAGAAAAGACCTAGAATAACAAGGCAATCCTGGGTAATAAATGCAAGGCAGGAGGCGTCACAATGTCTGACTTGAAATTATGCTAGAAAGCTACTGTGATAAAATCAGCATGGTCCTGGCAAAACAAAACAAAACAAAACAAAACAAAAACCCACAAAAAACAAAAGAAACAGACCTGCAGATCAGTGGGACAGGTTAGAAGACACAGACACAGCTACAAACACACTCAGCCACCTTATCTTTGACAAAGGGGCCAAATGTGTTCACTGGAAGAAAGATAGCTTCTTTCATAAATGGTGCTGGAAAAATTGGCTTTCCACATGCCCAAAACTAAAATTAGACCCATGTGCATTACCATAGACTAAACTTAAGTCAAAATAGATTAAAGATCCAAATATTAAAACAGAAACACTAAATGTAGTAGAAGAGAAAGTAGGTAGAAATCTTGAAGACATAGGAGTAGGTGGAGAGTTCATGAAAAAAAA
Source organism: Chinchilla lanigera (assembly GCF_000276665.1). NCBI lineage: Eukaryota > Metazoa > Chordata > Mammalia > Rodentia > Chinchillidae > Chinchilla > Chinchilla lanigera. The sequence goes on along the minus strand of NW_004955472.1, from coordinate 7,302,755 downwards.
AAAAAAAACTGCACAGGAAATACTTCAAAGAATCAACAACTGGGATCTCATCTTATTAAAAAGTTTTTATACATCAAAAGAAATCATCAACAGAGTGAAAAGAAAACCCACAAATTGGGGAAATATTTTAGCCAACTGTTCCTCAGAGAAAAGACTTCTATCTAGAACATGTAAAGAATTTAAAAAAAAATCAAATCAGGCCCCCAACAGTTAAAGACCCAATCCAAAAATGGGCATCTGAGATGAATACACATGTCTCAGATGAAAAAATAGAAATGGCAAATAAATGTATGAAAAAATGTTTAACAGCATGGACCATTCGAGAAATGCAAATTAAAACAACACTGAGATTGCATCTCACCCCAGAAAAAATGCCTGTCATCAAGATATCAACCAATAACAAATGCTGGAAGGCTTGTGGGGAAAAAAGAACCCTACTCCACTGTTAATGGGAGTATAAACTGGTACAACCACTGTGGAAATCAGTGTGGAGCTTCCTCAGAAAACTAGGATTAGAGGTCCTGTTTAACACAGCTATTCCACTTTTGGGTATTTTCCCAGAAGAAATGAAAACATCATATCGCAGTGATATATGTACACCCATGTTTATAGCAGCACAATTTGGAACAGCTAAATCTAAAAAACAACCCAAATGTCCCTAACCAATACATGGATAAAAAAAGATGTATTTTTATACAATGGAGTACTACTCAGCTATAAAGATAAACTTGAAACTTTTATAGGTAAATGGATGCAACTAGAGACCATACTCATAAGTGAAATAAATCAGAATCACATGTATAAACATCATATTGTCTCCCTAGTGTAAGAAACTGAAAGAGTAAATAAGATCCAAAAGGTACAGTAGGTACAGTGAAAGGGAAAGAAACTGCTCAAAAGGAAAAAACAACTGGATGGGGAAAAGAGAAAAGAAGGAAGGGGCAAAAAAAGATTTGTGTGTGTGTGTGTGTGTGTGTGTGTGTGTATACACACATACACATGATAGTTAAAATACTTGTACTCCTAATTTCTGTTAGTTCATTGAAAGGAATAGTTAGCATGCTTATATTGTTTGATCCACAATCTGGATCTGGCAGGCTTTCAGGACTTCACTTTGGGACTATCTGTAATAACACTCTATCCAAGCAACTAGATGAGAGCTCTTTACCAATGTAGGGCCTATGTAAGTCTGTCTCCTCACTGGACTGAAACTGTCCAGAGAGCAGGACCTTATTTGATTCACTTTTTTTCTTTTACCCTTTGCTTTTAGGTGTAGTGATTGCCTATGTAAGATTTTCAATAAATGCTGAATGCAGTTCAACTCAAAAGAGTACCTAGAAGAAATAAGAATAAATTAATAAAATCTCTCTAATCAGTGTATAGTTGTTACTTTGCAAAATTTTACTAAGCTCTACATATGGCCCATGTGCAAGAGACATTAATAAGGAAAAGTTTAATTTAACATTTTTGCACTTTTAAATGACAAGACAGCAGGCTACTTAATCGAGTTTTCTAGATAAAGCAAAAATTTTACACACTTTTAAGAAAAAGGTGTAAGATATTCAGACACATATGTTTAGTATTGTTTTTTTTTTTTTTTTTTTTTTTTTTTTTTTGGTTTTTCTCCGGTACCGGGAACCGAACTCACGACCTTGCGCTTGCCAGGCAGGCGCTTTTGCCGCTGAGCTAAATCCCCAGCCCTGTTTAGTATTGTTGTTGTTGTGTGAGACAGTGTCTCACTATGTGGTTCAGGCTGGCCTTGAACCCACTACAGAGCCCAAACTTGCCTTGAACTTACAAGGATCCTCTTCCATCAGCATCCCGAGTGCTGGGATTACAAGTGTGCACCACTATGCCTGGCTGGACACATATTTTCAACCTGTAATTATATCCATGGTATTTATCATCAGTTTAAAATTTAGTTACAAAGACTTTAAAATACTGTCTTTATAGAAGTAATGGAATTTGACAAGTTGCTATGACAAAAAATTCATTAGTTCCTTTTATGACAGCAGAGAATTGAGTCATAGGTAGTAAGTTTGTGTTCCATAATATAAGAAAGGATAGATTGCTATGTTTTTCATCTCAAAATATGTAGATATTCATCTGAATAGCTTACTTGGAAATTACAGAATGTCTATTGTACCATATTTAAGACTTTGCAAAACTTCACATAAATTAGATGCGTATACATAACAGTATAGGATAATAAACTACATAGAGCCAGAGTGAGTTATTGTTTTTAAATCATTGTATTCTCTCAAACTTATTTTTCTACTCAAAAATGACTCATTGCTTGCTTGCCTGCATACTGCATGCAGGGATATAAAAGAGGAATTTGTAAAAAAAAAAATAAAAGAGGAATTTGTGTTTGAACATTGCCTATCACAGTCAGGACTATCAGTTGCTTTTACAAAATAGTGTTTTAAGTAAAGAATGAAGATACCACACAGGAAATAACATAAGGTTCTAATTCTGATGCACTTTTCCTGCTAATTAACTGCACATTACCAAGAGATGTGCAGTTTCTTTTCTGAACATCGAGGAGAAAAGAAAAGTGAAAACCAAGTGATGAATAACAAATATCCAACATCATTCTAGTTTTGCTAAACCAAGATCTAATTATCTACCACATTTTTTGAGTTTACAAGCTACCTATGATTGTAAGTAAAATTAAAAGAAAAAAGAACCTAAACAAAGGAAGGGAACAATTAAAGAACAAAGTAGAGCTGCATTCCAGATAATATTTAATGCTCAAATAATGTCTTTGTGTTAAAAAAAAAAAGTGGTTCAAATTAATACTTGGTGTAAGGCAACTTGCAAGCTGTCCAGCTTAGTTTGCAAAGTGCTTGTTAAAATTATTAGACAGCAGCTTTCGCTCTCTAAGTAGAACTCCCAGGAAATATGCTTGGAGTGGGAAAATGCAAATTGGGTTATGAGGTAATTTTGTACTCTAGGGACAGATGTTTTTTCATTTTACATATTGGAAAGGTTCATTATTATTTATAAAGCAGAACAAGCCCCAAAGCCAATCCATTTCCAGCCTCATTGTCACTTTCTGCATTCCAAACCACTAAATCCCCAAAAGAGTAGGCTAATTCTTGCCTCACAGAGCTATAAAACTTGCTTGGGGTGTTACTAACTTAAGTGACAGCACTTTATTCAAAATAATTCTTATTCTCCATGACAGGCATTCCAACACCTTCTTTTGAGGTGGGCATAATTTTGATGAAAGAGAAGTAGGCTCATTTCTTACTTTTTGTGACTGAATTTTGTTTCTTTGAGCGTCTTGCTCTTATAGTAATGGAGGTTGCTAAAATACTTTGGAGTATGGGCTTAGAAGGCAGTTATACTATTTACCATATTACATCTCTAAGTTGCACTCTCAAAACTTACTTTTCAAGTGCATTTAGTCAAAGGGATTCTTAAGTAGTTCATCTAATACAAAATACTATAACATCCTATTTTGCCATGCCTAGATCTTATAGCTAATTAATATTTTTAAATGTGAAATCGGTAAAAGTTTGTTTGAAACCAAGCACCCCCCACCAAAAAATCACGCTTACTCTAGTCTGATTCTGAAGGCAGAGTGCGGGTTTAACTCAGAATGTGTCTTGTCTGTAGGTTCCAAGGTGGCCGCAGAGCCAGTGTGTGAAGCGGTGGGAGTTTTTCATCTCAGCATAAGAAACTGGCAGTCAGAGCTTCAAGGTGACGGCGATGGTCCAGCTCCCGTAGGAGAGCATTCAAGGGTGAGTGGCTGTGCCCCAGAGGCCGTGCAGGTGTCCCATGTTCCCGTCCTGAGAGTCATGACTTAGTGAGTCATCTAAATGTGACTGTCCTCTTTTCATCACTGCCTGACCCACAGAGCATTTCGAAAGGGAAACCCCTTTGTAAGTGCGGGACAGGAACACAAATTTGCAGTTCCTCTTCTGATTCGAGCCAACCCGTGCAGAGAAAACGTCTGCGAAAGCTGTCAAAATAGAAAGCTTCTGAGATGACATACATTTTCAGTTGGAAAGTAGTGAGAATTTTCAAATAGTAGGTTTCAACTCAACTCCTATTTCTGCATACTGCTTCTGTTTAAGAAAAGATTAAAGACCACTGGGGGGTATCTATAAGGGGTGATAAAATATAGTGAATGTTAAAAAATGTCTTACAGTAAAGGACACATTGCCATTAACCCCCTTCAAAATAAGCCCTTTCACTTTGAGCACACCAGTCCCATCATTCTTGCCACTTTCTGAAGCTGTTCTGGAAGCCTTCTTTCATGAATGTCTTTGGGGGTATGATAAAGATACAGTCAATGCTGCTGCTGTGTGCTATTCAACAAAAAGGCTGGCTCGTAAATCTATTATGGTATGTTCTCATACACCTTATTTACCAGATCTGGCACCATACAACTTCCGGCTCTTCCCCAAAGTCAAAGTGACCATGAAATGTCACCATTCTGAGACGATTCAGGACACTGAAGCAGCACGACAGCACAACTAAACAGTCATGAAAGGGGACTTCCAGAACTGCTTCAGAAAGTGGCTAGAACAATGAGATAAATGTGTTCCAAGTGAAGAGGACTATTTTCAGAGGGATTAATGACAATGTGTCTTTTAGTGTAATGAGTTTTAAAAATTTAGAGTCATCATACTCTTCAGGCACATTACATAATTTTGCAGTTTTTCACCGTTGGGTAATTTGGTGAAAACAGTGGGACATGTCATTACCATTCTTCTCTCCTGCTACCTTTGGTAAAATAAATACACTTAGGGAAGTTCTAAAGTAGCGGACATTTTATGAAAAAGTTTAGGACTTGGGCTGGGGACATAGCTCAGTGGCACAAGCCGTGCTTGGCAAATGTGAGGTTCTGAGTTTGATTCCTGATACCAAAAAAGCCCAAAAAATGGTCAATACCTTTTTGTTAGATGCTAACTTTAGCACTGTGAACCCTTTCTGGACTAGTTCACCCAATGTGATTTTTTCTTCTTCTGATCTAGAACATTTTTCTTTCAGTATTTAGCTATTATTAGGCTACTTTCAAAATTTAGAAACAAGTTATCATCTACCGTAGGGTGTTTGGATTTATTGTTTGTATGATGATTAATTAAATGGCATAGGTTAAAGGTTAAGAAAATTGAATGATTATTACACTTTCGTAGTCAGAGGAGTCCATACCTAGGCAGTGATTGTTCCTTTACATAGTCTCTGTCTTCTTGTGTTCCTCTGGAGAGATAAGCTTCCACTTAGAATTTACCAAAAAGTGCTAATTTTTCAATAAGGAGGTAATTTCCTGCTTCTGATAGACCCTTGTTGCTAAAGGTATACTTAGGAGTAGTATTAGTTTCTAGGGCTAATGTAACAAATTATCATAACCTAAGCAGCTTCAAACAACAGAAATGTACTTTTTTGCAGTTCTGGTGGCCAGAAGCCCAAAACCAAAGTACTGGCACATCTGTACTTGCTCTGGAGGCTTAGGGAAGAATTCTCCTTTTTCTTTTCGTATCTGTGGTGGTTCTCAGTTCTCGGTTGCCACATCACATCTGCCTCTGTTACACCAATCTTACTTCACCTTTTCTGTTTTGTTATGGGAACATTTGCCATTGAACTTGGCCCAGCTGAGTAATCTGAGATAATTCTTATCACAAGAGCCCTTTAACTATATGAGAAGATGTCTTTTTCCAAATAAAGTAATGTCTCTGGCTTCCAGGGTTTAAACATTGACATTTTTGTGGGGAGCTACTATTAAATTTGCTACAGGAATTTTCTCACAGGGAAAACAGACTGTACACACAGATACCCTGGTACTCGTTGTGGAAGTGGGAAAAGATACCAGGACCTGCATGCCTTTGTTCCCATCTTTAACAGCCGCCACTCAAAGTCAGTGGTGGAGTGAGCAAATTTCTCACGGCAGGCAATTTAATGTCCATGTAAGAGTTGCTAGGTGCTAGCCTGCCAAATACATGTTTCTAGCACCCCAATTTTGACTGGTTCCAGGGACATAGGTCTTCTTCTGCCCCATCCCCTTCTCATCACTTGTGCCCAAAGCTGTCCGCATCCACTGAATCCTTTGTCCTGTGCTGTGGGTGAGTGGAGGAAAGGATTTACTGACCTCTTAAACTGTAGCATCCTGCCCAAAGACAGAGGCGTCCAGCTTCTGTACCTATAAATTAACCTGCTGGAACCTGCTTACTACAGGGGCTCATTCCTGGCTGTGGGTGTGGCTGTAGTTTGGATCTTGAATGTCACCCAAAGGCCCTGTGTTAAATACTTGGTCTCTGGATGGCATAATTGGAAGGTGGTGGAACTTTTGAGAGGGAGAACCTTATTGGAGGTTCTTAGGTCACAGGCATGATACCGTGGGAGAGGATAGTGAGACCCCAACCCTTTCTTCTTCCTTTCTTTATTTCCTATCCTTCAGGTGAGCAGTTTCAATCTGCCACATGTTTCTACCGTAATGTTCTGCCTTGCCACATGCCCAAAGCTGTGGGGCCAAGTGATCACGGGCCGGAACTTGCAAACTGTCAACTAAAATAAACCCTTTCTCTTTATAAATGGATTATCTCAGGTATTTTGTTATGGCAATAGAAAGCTGAAACGGGTGTCTTCTGAGCAATACAGTTCTGCGAACAATTATAGATATTAGGACAGCAAATTTATAATTGTATAAAAACTTTTAAATCAGATAAATATTGCAACACAGGATCAATATGTCTGGTATCCTTGCTTAGTGATATTCTGTGGGAATGGCTAGAAATTGTCACTTTTATAGAGATGTGCTCTGTTTTGATAATGTTAGAAGGAAGATAATGACATTGGAACATCAAAATTAATGTTCATAGCGTCAACATTTACCCTCTAGTCAATATAATGTTAAATCCACTCTACCTGAAGTACAGTCAACTTCAAGGGAGAATGAATTTATGCTTCTGGTCAACAAGTGATATATTATGGGAAGTTGTATGTCTGTTGCAATCATTTACTAAACTTCTTTTTAAATTGAAGAATATAGCAAATATACAGAAAACTGTATTCGTAAGTGCACAATGCAATGAATTACCAAAAGTAAACACACCTGAGTAATCACGTCCAGGTGAAGAAAGCAACATTGCCAGACTCACTTTCTCAGGAAGGACCCTCAAGCCCTTCTCTATTACAACCATGACCTTCCTCATTGAAAGAAGCTGCTACCTTACAGGTAACTAAGTCAGTTTTGCCTGTTTTGGAATTTTTTGCTGCATATACACTTTAAGCCTTTTTAATCAAAGCATCGGGAAATTATTCCTTTTGTGATATCCCATTTCAGAAGGAGAATAATTCTTTCTTTGTAGGTATCTGTCTGGAAGATGAATAGCTTACACCATGTGTCATTGCATAAGAACTTATTTGTAATTTATGTGAAAAGTCAGCAGGAAGGGTAACATTATGACCTTGTGATCTGACACATTCCAACAAATGGAGTTATTAAAAAATAAAGATAAATGAGCACTGGAACTTTCATTTTGTGAATTGTCTGGTTCTCCTTGCTTTATTCTTCCTCACTTGATAGTATGATTTTAGCCTTTGGGATACAATAGCATTTTCTTGGTCATTTAAAATGTTTTTCTTTGTACTTGCTTGTTTCTTGTTTGTGTTCCTCCAATATAATATTTTAGTATTTAATAGTTAAGAAATAAATTACTTTAAAGCCAAAACATATAAAGAGACTTGTATTTGATGACATATTTCTAAAATTATGATTGATCTTAATTTCCATTAACACATATGAGCATTATGTTTACACAGTTCTAACGGGGGAAATCAGGTGTGAGACATCATAAGAAGAAAAAAGAAAGACCATGGAGAATGTGCAATCAGGTGTAAGGTACAATTAAGTTTCAGAAATGTTAAAATGGGTATAGGTGTTGCATCTGAGAATTCAGGAATCTTATTAATGTCTTTTGTTGATGATAAGGACAAAAAGTGACTTGATATCTTGTTTTTGTTTTTGTGCTGTTTTTTTAACCCAGGAAGTCACTCTGGAAATTTTAGTATTCATCAGCTGTCACTGAAAGTAGGTAAGTTACTTTTTCAAGATAGTGGGAACATTTGTGTGCCATGTCATTTCAGAAGTTCTGCAAAAACTCTGCTCACCCTTACGTGTATCATTGCTCTTCCTTCTTACCATTTTAAGAATTCCATATTTTGAGTTAGTCCTTTGAGTACTGTGGTATTTTTCCAAGTGTTTGGGAATGGAAACTGGCCCCCTGGTTTCTCCTCTAGCTTTCTTCTGTTCATTTGCATGTCTTAATTATATAGTTAGTTAATTGTCACTATTAAAAGCGCAGATCCTGACCTGGAGGGAAGTACAGAACCAATACCTTTTAATTTCCCATCTGTGGTCTCAGTGTACTGAGAGTAGAAAACTCCTTCAAGGTCTGAGAGTGCTTGATTAACATAGTGGGAGTTCCCTCAGTGTGGAAGAAACGCATCTAGCTGAGTAAGCTTAAATCTGGGTGTCTAAATTTAAGTACTGTCTCTTTTGCATGAGATTTAAGGGGAGATTAGTAAATTTCACTTATTTAAAGTTGCTTCACTTTGACTTACTAGCAAATGGATGCATTTAATGCGGTGCCGTTTGCCATGTACCTGGAAGTAGCTGAACTATTACTTTGTTTTTCTTTACATCAACTTTAGTGTTTGAAATGTTAGTTGAGGGAAGATTTTATATCACTTATATAATAGAAGAGCACTGTTGCTTTTCATAAATAAAAGATAGACATGAAATAAATATACCTTTAAAATAATCTCCTACTTGCGCTGCGGATATAGCCCAGTGGCACAAGTGCCTTCCTGACAAGCACAAGGTCCTGAGTTCGATTTTCAGTACCAAAAAAAAAAATCATCTCCTACTTTGAGAAATGACTTAGAAGAATGACTTTGGGATTTGGAATTGGAAGAGACTTGTCACGTCAGCTCAGCTACTTCAAAGTTTTTTGGTTTTGGAAAAATCATTTGACCTCTTTAGGTCCCTGTATTTTCATTAGAAAAAAAGAGAAAAGGCAGATGATAATAACTCCTTCTGCAAAAAGTTATCATGGAGATTAGTGTTGATACTTATAATCCTGGTATTTTTGCCTTTCTTTCCAAGTCATATTAGATAATCAGTCTTCAAAGGAAATTGGGTAATTTCTCTTATTTTTAAGATTAAAGTCAGAGCAAGTATGGCACATGGGGCTTGCCTCAAGCGTGAATGGCCATGTGTTGGTAGTGGTTCCCAAGTCCCTTTATTGAGAAGGTTACGATGACAGTGCTGTGATTGCTTACCAGTGTCTGCTCCAAGCTAGGGAGGAAGAAAGGCTGTGTGTTTGCCCCCACTTAACTCCTGTTCACTGAGCCCGCTTAGCTCATCTGTATCTTGGAAGTCACCTTGGATCTTGGATCTGTATCTTGAATCTGTATCTTGGATACAGATCATCTTGGATCTGTATCTTGGAAGTCACCTCTTGTGTGTGTACTTCCTTTGCAAAGAAGCCCCAAAGTCACCTCAAATAAAGCATACGTAAATCTCTTTCTACCCTGAAACAGTCTCCTAAAATGAACCTTCCTTAGGTTTTTCTTGTTCTGTCATCACTTTCCCACTTCCCTAAAAAAGACTCATCTTCCCGTCCAGTGAATTCTTCTTCAGAGAGAGACGATGGCGAGTCACCCTGTGACTGGGGGTAGAGCTGTCACTCTCCTTGCTCCGTGTCACAAAGTGGTAGCAGGCATGCTCACGAGGATGCTAGCATGACGAGAGAATGTATAAGGTCTGTGTGATAGTTAGTGTCAAAGTTTCCCTAGCAGCTTGCTGAATGCCAATTTAGTGGGCTCCACAAATAGTTCTAGCAATAGCAAGTGCTACCGATAGTGACATAGTCGGAAAATCGTGGTACGTGAAAGACTCTTTATGACATTTCCCTTTTTTTCTAGCTCACATTCTGAAATGAACCAATAAACAAATCATTAACACACAAGCAGAATTATTCTTCTGAGGTTTAATGCTCTGGCCTAGTAAGAAAAAAATACTGTAGAAGGAAACTTGACAAGGAATCCTTGGTAGAACTTAACTTTTAAATAGCACTTTGATGCCAATGGATTCTAAAAGCTGACATCAACATTTCTAAAACTTGTCCATGATTGTTTAATATGATAGGTTAAGTGTTGCTTCAGGGAGTTTGGATTTGTTCATTTCCAAGAAGTGAAGAGAATGCTTATTATTTCTCTTATTACTTCCCTTTAGAAACTGTATTGCTCTTATTATGCACAAACGGCTCCTTGGTAACTTTTATTACTAACAAACCCATAACCTGATTGGGCTTCTCTTGAAAGAGAGGGTATAGGGAAGTTACTCAGGATACAAATATCATGCTGATGGGATCAATTAAAATGAACTGTAGCTCAGGGAAAGGTGCTTTGTGAAGCGTTACAATATGACAGGGTGATTTAGAAATAATCGCCTATTTTATGACCACATTTCATAATCTTGCTCATCCAGATATTTGTGACAGTCATGTTATGGACCAATATAAAGCCTGTGAAGATGAACGTGATGTTAAAGAAATTGATGTTCATTGATGAGCACTTCGGCATTTCAAAGAGTTCTCAAAAAAGGTGCGTTCTTTTCTAGGTGACTGGAGGAAGAGGCCCTTTCATTCAGATGGCATCTGAAAACTTTTTTTTTCTTCTTTTGTGGTACTGGGAATTGAACCCAGGGCTTTCTTTTAGCCCCTTTTTAAATGTATTTTGAGACAGGGTCCCACTAAGTCACTAAGCTGCCCGAGCTAGGCTCAAACTCGTGTTCCTTCTCCCTCAGCCTTTCACGGTACCACTACACCAGCTTTAAAGCTTCCAAGTCTTTCTGTACTTCCTCCTTACGGCACTTGCCCTTCCCTTACTCCCTCCCCAGTAGACGTCATAGAGTCTGCAGGCAGAGACATCTGAAAATGACCAGACCCCCACACTTGACTAATGGTCACCATTAGGATACGTATGAGACTGTTCTTTCTTATCATTCATTATCTGGGCTGTAGAATTCTTGTGATAGTATTTGGAAATTTGAATATAGTAATTATATAAGAGCCTTCTAATATGGTGAAGGATTTAAATAACTCACTTTGGATTTTTCTTCCTTAACATGAGCTTTCACCCCAAGTGTCCTTTACTGAAATATTTTCAAGAGTCCCTTTTTGACTGTTGAGGAACAGAAGAACTCCTGCCTAGCTTTCCTTGCATTCCTCTGCTATCAACAGTCTGTTCTCCGGCCTCACAGTGCATCTTCTCCTCCCTCCCTTCCCCTGCTGCCTTCTCCTTTGAGCTTCATTCCATCAGCCTAGTCCCCATATTTTACTTTTTTTTTTTTCTGCTGCTCCAAGACAGAAAGACTTGTTCAAGGTCTGTGTCTTCTCTTGGGCCTACTTGAGTCTACACTCTACTGAGGCTTCACTGCCGTAAAGGTACAATCCTGAAGTCATGCTATCCAACAGAAATAAAATGCAAACTGCATATCTAATTGCATATTCTTCTAAAAACAGTTTTGATCATATAGTTGATTTAATATAGCCGTAATATTATCATTTATATATGAAATCAACTAAAAATGATTGATGGCAGTTTGGGTTCTTTCCTGGTCGTAGAAGTCTGGTGTACACTTTGTATCTGTCACACATCCCCACGTCCTCTGTGGGCGAGTCACTGTTGTACGGAACGGTGACTGCACATTCTCTTGCTCTCAAACATGCACTTGTTTATTTCATAGCTTTTTACTGAAGCCAAATTACAAATAAGTCCTTGGCACTGGAAGTCGCATTTGGTATTTCTGTGTCTTAACTGTTCGTTCCTGAGACTGCAGTATTGCCTCTTGATAGATTGGAATCATTAATTCTTCCTGTAAACTCTTCAACGCAGCACACTTACTGCCACTACAATATCTCTATGCCTGAAATTTCCTTCCTGCTTCCCATATTTATATTATGATTCAATAACCACATAATGTCTGTTTTGTTAGATTTGAACCTTAATATGTTGTATAGGATTATAAGAAATAAATGTATATTATTTATAGTGCTGTTGCACTAGAGAGAATTATTTTGAGTACAGTATTCGCCATTCAGACAAAGGCAAAATAGGATTTATAGCTGAAATTAGTGGAAAAATTGCTTTTATTGTTCATTTTTACTTTCCTAATAGAGACCTGGCTAACGACATACAAGAATGTCAGGGTTACAGGGCCCAACCATGAAGCAGAGGCTTTGAAATTGGAATATAATGGCAAAGACACAGTTTTACAAGTTGAAACCAAAGCACTAGGCTAAGAATAGCTTATAAACTAGCAGGGTTGGGAGGAAACCCTAAAGAGTTCAGAGATAGGTGAAGAGACTGAAATAGAGGACAACGATAAAAAAGTCACTACACTCTATCAGCACTGCTAAAATAGGATAAAGCAAATCCAAGCCTTACCTACTCCACAGTTTTATGAACAGAATGCTGATGTGTACTGTTTCTAGCCCTCTCATCAATTTATTTCAGTGCCAAAGTTGCCCAAACAGAAGGCTAGTATTATAATTTTAGAACTATGCCAATAAACAATAAAAGTCTATAGTTTTTCTCATCACATAAATTGTCACAGCAAAGTTACAAAAATTATTTCCATACAACCTAGTATCTACATTATCTTTGTTATGAATTTATGAGTCAGTTCTTATTAAGTATAAAATCCATTTATTTAATTTTAATGCCATCTTTTTCTATTTCCTAGTGATGAATATCCACTTTACTTCCTGATTAACGTTCTCTGCATATAAGAGCAAAATTATTTGCTCTTGAACAGAGTTGTTTGGCTTGGCTTAATTTTACTTTTTAAAATTGCCTCATTTAAAATCTTTGGTGTCTTCATATGCTACTGGATTTTGACAGCAGGGTCTTCATATCATAGTGAAAGCAAAGCTACAAGGGGCACTCACATTGCTTCAAATAAGGGCCTTGGGTGGTTGGTTTACTGTGACCTAGACAGAGAAATTCTGCCAAACTTCTGCCACTGTTGTTTTTTTTCCTTCAGAACCTATGTGTATTGCACATGTCCTGGTCAAATCTTGAGTCATGAACGCAAGCCTGGACATATGCATGCTGACCTCTTAGAGGCTGGGAGATCCTTGTCTTAACACACACTCATTATTTTAAGAACATGGTGTCTAAAATTCTAAGTCAAAAGCACCCCTCCTGTTGCTTACATATGTTGTCAGTGGGAATGGAAATATTTACAATGGAAAACTTTGTGTTTTAGTAATATATGGCTCTGAGCAGTGTGTGCAAATCTTCAGACCAGGCCAGCCAATGATGTTTATTTTTTCCTATGTTATGTTTGCTTTGATTTTATTTATTGAAAAAAAAGTATCTTAAACATAAAAATTGGAACTTGTATTTGGAACATCACTGATTTTTATTTTCTAGTCATTTATTTCTGTTATATTATTCAAAAATATTGGCTTTTTATGGGTCTTTTGTCTTAGGTAGTTTGAGAAGCAATTGTATTCTTTGGTACATAGAGTTGGCATCCTATCCTCCCTACCCTCTTGTCCAACCTTAGAGTAAATTTGTAATAGGAGGAAGGAAACACAGAGCCCTCGCCATCAAAGGGAAAAGGAAGGGAAAATTAATTAAAACCGATGCCCACCTTCATTTTTGTGCCTAAGGCTATTCCCTGCACATTTTAACAATTCTACCATTCTGTGAGCTTTTATTGAATGTACTTTATGTTCAGGGCATTGTCCTTAGTGCTAAGAGGGACAGGGGATTTTAAAAAAAAATTTTCTTCCCGATAAAGCTTTAGTTCAGTGATCTTCAAATTTGGCTGCTGTGTATCAGAATCAGATGGAAAGCTTTACAAAAACTGTAGATCTCTGGGTTCGACCTGGAAGCCTGTTGAATCAGTGTCTTTATGGGTGACATCTCTAGAGCAGTATTTTCAAAAGGTTTTCAGTGATTTTGATGCCTAAGTTAGTCTGAGTCGCACTGCTTTTTAGGCTGTGGTTACATTTGACATCTGGTAATGTAGAATTAGCAACTATTGGAATGTAAAAAATGTAGGTACCTCATAAGTGTATATTAAGTATTCTACTTTTCCACATAGTGAACACAGAAGTTGTACTAGGCAGGTTAATTAATGCTAGGTACTATACCCTAAGGAGTCCGCATAATAGAACTTCAATTCTTGCTCACCATGGACCCAGTGCAAATGTTCCTGGACACACTCTTCTGAGGGTGAGACCCTCTCAAACAGTTGAATCAGAAACCAAGCTCTTTCAGTTCAGAATCCCATCTTCCCTACTACGTGGCTTCCAAGATGACCATGTGGGGTAAGAAAGAGAGGCTCATGCCTGAGGGAGTTTGAAATACCAGGCCTATAAGAAATATGTACTCCTGCTCACACTGCCTCTTTGAAGTAATCACAGCATCTCATTTAAATGAAAGAAGGCAAGGAAATAAGATCTTCCTGTGTATCCAGGAAGGAAAGAAAATAGTTTGATGAATATATAATGTCTCTGTCGCAGATAAGTGTTGTCACTGGTAATCTTCTAAAACAGCCACGTTTTCCCCAAGATAGTACAAAATTAGTACAAAATAGCACCCCTGAAGAGAAACAGCGTAAGTAATTACAAAACTCTGTGAAGGGATTCACAGAAGATGTTCTGGTCCTACTTTTCCCTTCAAAATAATTCATGGTGTTTTGGGGGGGTCTTCTATGTAGAGTATTGTGTCATCTGCAAATAATGATAGTTTAACTTCCTTTCCTATCCTTACTCCAAAAATTCAACCAACCAACTCCTATAGTTAATAACCAAATTTAATTGCAAAGCTGGATATAAAGTCAATACTCAAAAATCAATAGCATCCCTGTACGCAAACAAGAAACCATTGAGAGACAAACTAGGGAAACCATACCCTGTACAGTAGCATCCAAAAAAATGAAATACTTAGGAATCAGTCCAACAAAGGAATTGAAAGATCTGTACCTTGAAAATTACAGTACTCTGAAAAAGGAGACCAAAGAGGATATCAGAAAATGGAAAGATATCCCTTGTTCATGGATAGGAAGGACTAACAGTGAAAATGGCCATACTCCCCGAACTGTTATGCAGATTCAGTGCAATCTTGATGAAAATACCATTAACATACCTCACAAAAAGAGACAGAGCCTTCCTAAAATTCATCTGGAAGCAGAAGAGACCTAGACTAGCAAAGGCAATCTTGGGCAATAAAGGCAAAGCAGGAGGCATTACAATCCCTGACTTCAAATTATTTTTTACTACAAAGCTGCATTACTTCAAAGAATTAACATCTGGGATCTCATCTTTAAACAGTTTTTGCACATCAAAAGAAATCACCAACATAGTGAAAAGAAAACCCATAGAACAGGGAAAAAAATTAGCCAACTGCCCCTCAGACAAAGGACTTTCATCTAGAACATATAAAGAATTGAAAAAAATCAGACCCCCCCAAGTTGAAAAATCCAATCCAAAAATGGGCATCTCAGATGAATACACACTTCTCAGATAAAGAAATACAAATGGCAAGTAAATACATGAAAAAATGTTCAGCATCATTGTTCTTTCAAAAAATGGAAATTAAAACAACCCTGAGATTCTCTTTCACCCTAGAAAGAATGGCTATCATTAAGAAATCAACCAATAACAAATGCTGGCAGGCTTGTGGGGGAAAAGAACCCTTCTCCACTGTTAATGAGAAGGTAGACTGGTACAACCACTGTGGAAATCAGTGTGGAAATTCCTCAAAAAACCAAGATTAGAGGTCCCATTCAACCCAGCTATTCCTTTTCTGGGTATTTTCCCAGAAGAATTAAAAACATCATACCACAGCAATGTATGTGCACCCACGTTTATAGCAGTATAATTTTTAATAGCTAAATTTTGGAAACAACCCAAATGCCCACTCAACCAAGGAATAGCTAACAAAGATGTATTTTTATACAATAGAGTAGTACTCAGCTATAAAGAAGGATAAACTCGGGGCTTTTATAGTTAAATGGGTGCATCTAGAGACTATACTTATATGTAAAATAAATAAGACTTGCATGTGTAAACATCATATTGTCTCCCTAGTGTAAGAAACTTAAGGAGTAAATACCAGCATTCGGGAGGCTGAGGCAAGAAGATACTTGTGATTTTGAGACCAGCTTGGGCTACAAAGTGAGCTCAAGGCCAGCCTGAACTGTATAGTGAGATGTTGCCTCAAAAAGACGATAAAAAAGTAGTAAATAAGATCCAAAATACACAATAGTACTGTGAAAGGAAAAGAAACTGCTCAAAACTAAAGAACAACCGGAATGGGAGAAGAAAAAATATGTACACATATACACAAGATAGCTAAGATAATTATACTACTAATTTCTATTAGTTCATTGCAAAGAATGATTTGTGCTTAAATTGTTTGATCAGTTTTGCATGCCTATATCTTGTAATCTGAGCAACTACTTTGAGGATAACAATATGCAATATAATAGCCATTGTTAATTTCCCATTATCTTGTTTTGAAATCCTCCATCGTTTTTTTTTTTTTTCCTTTTCACTTTAAAATAAGAAAAAACGCTATTAGGCTTTCAGGCTGTGTGTGTATTAATGTTTCAAGACAGGAAAAGGAACAGAAAAAAATTGAGAAATCGCAGAACTCTGCCCTTTTTTTGCAGAAATAGGAGGATGTTTTTATTTACTGGTTCCTTTTTCTTTTTAAAAAGCCTTCCACTAAGTTTATCTCATGTGATTTCCAGTTATTGTTTGGGAAACTCGGCAGCCATCAGGAGCACCTCTGAGGTACCCTTCAAATACATAAAGACAGTTACCATGTGTGACTTTCCTAAAACCTACACGAACTGGGCAGTCAAGGTCAGCCTGCTCTCAGCTCTTGAGGTCGAAGGCAGGCAAGCATCTGCTTCTAAGGACCTCTTCTTAGGGGAAGAACTTAGAGATAGGACAGAGAACGGGTTCACACTGCTTACTGGGAATAGTCTTCCCAAAAATTCTGCAAGGCATAGGATATCCCTCTTACAATGCAGAGGGGATTGCTGGCCAAAGAATGCAAATTTAGTGCAGAAACAAATGGCTGCAAGACAGCCTTTAAAAGCGGTGATGCTTAGTAATGACCAGGCTTCAACCACACTCTACCCTACGCTCTATCCCAATGGTTCAATAATCCTCATATTGTATTTTGATAATGATAAGTTCTGTTTAAATGAATGCTACCTGTTAAAATAGGACTTTATAATGCGCGATCTGTAATATGCAAATTGGTCTTCAAGGAAGGATTAGTGATAATACCTTGCTTGATTATTTACAGTAAGAACAACTTGAACCTGCTTTCATATGGACAGTGCTTTGCTTTCTCTTCTATTACTGTAGGAACCTTAAACATTCACCTTAGTTCTACCAGGAAAAGAATTCTAGAATCAAAACTTAGATCTCAAGGATCTTCTTGGAACTTCCTTGGCTCTCAACTCAAAGAAAGTAAGTGCAATGGGAAAAAAGGCAGTCTACTGAGGTATTAGCCATCTGACAAGGAGTGACATCAGCCCAGGCTCGGGGCAAGTGTTGCAGGAAGTATGTGCTGCAGAGGTGCAAGGCTGGTGGTGGAAGCAGCAGACCACTGCATGTGCTCCATGTGCAGCCCTAGGAGAAAAAGGGCTGGTAAGAGAAAGTAGAGCAGAAAGAAGAACAAATAGGATAATAAGGAAGTCAAGGGGAAAAGAAAATTCAACCATAAGAATTTAGAGCCAACAGGGCAAGTAATTCATGTAATAAACTCAAGTAATGCAATGAAAAGCTATCAGTAAAGTGACTCAAAACTTACAGAAGAGAATGAGTTTTCTCAGATGCCTCTTCTCACCATTTCTGGAGCTGGCATTTGTGGCACTAAGGTAATTAAATGTGACCATTTGTGTTATATGACTCAATTCTGAAGGAAATGAACTTTTTTTTTTAGCACAAAAAGCAGACAATAATAGTTTTTCATAACCTGGAAGACTGGATGTGTGGTAGGTGTTTCAGCAATGCCCTAGAACCTAGGCAGGAGATTCTGTGTCCATTCCCTGTTCTTCAGAGAGCATGGCATTTAAGAAACAGATGCAAATAAATTTATCCAAGAATACACTGTTGCCTCTGTCCCTGAGGATCCAGTGCTCTGTGCTGGCAGCACATGACACACAACTGTAAACATCTGCTTTCATGACTCACATCACTCAGGGGCCAGAGCAGTGCTTCCCACAGCTCTTACTCTATGACACTAAAACAAAAAGCAAGTGCATATGAACTCCATAAAGGTGTGTGGGTTATGTAACTGCTGAAATCAGACAGATACTGCATTATGTAGTGGGAAGTACTGGAGTGGAAGCATTTAGGGAAGTGAAAAGACAAATTAATTAACTTGTCAAGTACTTCCTCTCTGATAACATGAACACAACAGATTTTTGCATAATGAAGTAGCTTCCCAGAAGTGCCATGCTTTCTTGCTTTTCTTCATGTTCCCATTTCTTCGTGTTCCAATTTATAGTTCAGAGGTTCTTCTGAATTAAGTCCGTCTTTGAAAATGAAACTTGGTTGTTTAAGTACAGTTTGCAACATCAAGCACTTCGTACATGGATACATAGATAGGCTTAGATGTGATATGGTTAAACTGTTGGCAATTAGATGGACATAGAACATGACAAATACTTGTGTTTATTAAATGCCATGACAAATAGACATAGAATATGACAAATACTTGTGTTTATTAAATGTCCAAAATTAGAGGTTCAGTTTCATTTAAATAATCTTCAGTGTTCTTCTTTTTGGTACTGGAAATTGAACTCAGGACATTGCTCTTGCCAGGCAGGCACTTGTGCCACTGAGGTACCTACCAAGCCCCAAATTTATTTTTGATATTTAATATTTTTTTAAAAAATATGTTGGACAAGTTTGATAATATATATTTCATAAATGGAGCATTAGAAAACCTTTTTGAAAAGGTAAATGAAAAATACTTTTAAAAACTTTGGTCTTATTTTAATTCAACTTTTTATGAAGATGTTTCTAAATTTTTTAGATTTAAGTATAATTATGTTGGATTATTTAATCCTTTAGCAGATTTTTCTATTGCTACCATAACAAATTCACATAGTTTATTAGCTTAACACAACACAAATGTATTGCCTTACCATTCTGTAGGTTGTAAGCCCAAATGGATCTCACTGTGCAAAACTCCAGCACTGTACCTTTCTGGAGGGTCTCGGGAAGAATCTACTTCTGGGCATTTTTAGCTTCTGGAGATTCCAGAAGTCTTGGCTCACAGCATCCTTCACCATCTCCAAAGCCAGAAACAACAGGGCACGTCTGCACGTTACATCGTTCTGACTCCTCACCTGTTACCTCATATCTCTGAATGCAGCTGGTATCCACTACATGCATTCATGATTAGATTGTTCCCCCTGGAACAATATAGGATGATCGGCCCCATCTCAAGATCCTGAATCACATCTGCAAATTCTCTTTAGCCACATTATGGGGTCCAAAGTTTAGGACATAGAGACCTTTCCTAGGTTATTAATCTATTTTAATCATTGAGAATAGGTACAAGCCAATATTATAATGGCAATAGAATATATGAATGTGAACTTCAAAAAGGGCAAAAAATATGCAGAGGAAGGGCCGGGCATGGTGGCGCACGCCTGTAATCCCAGCACTCGGGAGGCTGAGGCGGGAGGATTGTTGAGAGTTCAAGACCAGCCTGGATTAGAAAGTGAGCTCAAGGCCAGCCTGAACTGCGTAGTGAGACACTGTCTCAAAAAGAAAAAGAAAAAAAAAAGATTGGCCTCAAGCTTAGAACAGACCACAGCGATAGCCAGTTTTCCTTCTCCCCATCCACAATTCATAGGTTCTGTCCAGCATCAAATTTGGACTCCAACGAAGGTAACTCTGCGAGAAGGGAGTAAGAGCTGAATGGAATAAAGGAACTTCAGAGGAAGTAAAAAGACGCAAGAGAGAAGGTTCCCAGCAGAACTCTATTCTTAGAATGGTGGCCACAGGGTACGCAAGCCCCAAGAGTCAGGAAAAACATGAAAGAAATCAGAGAAACAAGCTCACTCATTGCTGCTTTGTGAATTCTCTGTTGGTTAGGAAATATCACCCTCCAGAAATACCACACCACCTGAAGCACTGTCCCTGATTCTAAGAAGGTGCATGGTAATGCCATCTTGTTTTAGACCGTACCCACCACGCTGCAAAATAAAAGGGAGAAGTGGTGGGTTCATACTTCAAATTGTCTACCTCACAGAACACAAAGGAAGTGGAAAGCTAAGCAAAGAGAACAGCAGAGAATCTTACTAATCATCTGTGTCTACAGAATGTTAGGATTCATTATCAAAGTAGAATATTTACGTTTATGCACTCAGTTAATAATTTACTTATAGTGAAACATTAGTCATTCTCAAGAAAGTCACTTTATTACAAATTTCAAAAAAGAACCATAAAAGGATACTTATCATAACAAAAATAGCCACATATGGATGGGACTGCAATCACAGGTATATACTAAATAAACGCCCCAGACAAAGGTAGCTAATCTTTAATTTTACTGCTCACTGAAAAAAAGTAACCAAAGTATGTTCAAGTTGCTTGATCATTTTTATTGGGTTATTTTCTTTTTATTCAATTATAAAAGCTTCTTAGCTATTCTCAATAGAAAGTCTTTTGGGTAGGCATTTTGCAAATATTTTCTTCCAAACTATGATTTATCTTTTCCTTCTCTTGATAGTATCTTTCAAAGAACAAAAGAAAAATTTAATTCTTATGAAGTCTAGTTTACAGTACTTTTCTTTTATGGTTAGTGGGAATTGTTTCACCTTTGAAATCCTTCCTTACCTCAGGTTAAAAATATTAATTCATATTATTTTCTTTTAGAAGTTTTATATTTTTAAGTTTTAAATTTAGGTTTCTTGTGGGAAGACAGACTGGTGAAACTACTGTTGAAATCAGTTTGAGATTCTTCAGCAAACTAGGTCTAGAGGTCCCATTCAACCCAGCTATTCCGCTTCTGGGTATTTTCCCAGAAGATCTGAAAACATCATATCACAGCGATATATGTGCACCCATGTTCATAGCAGCGCAATTTGTAATAGCTAAATTGTGGAAGCAACGCAGATGTCCATCCACTGAGGAATGGATAAAAAAATTGTGGTACTTTTATATAATGGAATTTTACTCAGCTATAAAGAAAGATAAACTCAAGGCTTTTACAGGTAAATGGTCACAACTAGAGACCATACTCATAAGTAAAATAAACCAGACCTCCATATGTAAGCAACATATTGTCTCACTAGTGTAAG
The DNA here is from genome assembly GCF_000276665.1 of Chinchilla lanigera. Lineage (NCBI taxonomy): Eukaryota > Metazoa > Chordata > Mammalia > Rodentia > Chinchillidae > Chinchilla > Chinchilla lanigera. Next base: position 7,281,382 of record NW_004955472.1, on the reverse strand, counting down.
AACCTGAAAGAGTGAATAAAAATTAGGAGGTATGACAGACATTGTGAAATGAAAGGAAAATGCTCAAAAGTAAAGAGGAACTGGGATGAGTGAAAAGAGAAAAGAGAGAAGGAGAAATTATGTATGTAAGTATATACAGGATAGCTACCATAGTTGTACTATTGACTTCCATTGCTTTACTGAAAGGAACAGTTAATGATTAATTATTTGATCCATCTTGCATGTCTTTATTTGTTTTCCTGAGAAATCACTTTGAAGATATCAATACGTAATACAAGAACCATTGTTAATTTCCTACCACTTTGTCTGTAATTCAGTATTGCCTGTATTGTTCTTATGCTATTTTGTAAATGGATGTCTATTTGTTAATGTGTTTTCCTTTTATTTTTAAAATAAATTTTAAAAATGAATTTAGGTCTCATCCATTTTAGATGGCTAATAAGCACATTTAAAAAGATGTATACCATCATTAATTATTAGGAAATTCATATTAAAACCATAAAGAAATACCCTCTGTATGTGTGTGACTATGTGTCCGTGTCCATTATGTGTGTATAACATATGCCTTAGAATGGGTGGAGGATGACTGGAACCTTGTATCATGCTGGTGGAAATTCAGATGGGTGCATTCACTTGGGGAAACATTCGGGAGGCAGATGTAGTGATGTGGACTCTTCAGATGGAAGACTCTCCAGGAAAAAAAATTGATTCCTTTCCCTGCCTGCTCCATTAGGAGAAATGAGGACAAGTGCAAAATATACCCAAAGGGAACTTGTCTCTATCCTTTTAGAATATTCCTATGATAAAATAATAGTGGCTCTTTATCATCAGCTATCTAGCGATGAAATTTTATTGCTCTTTATTGCTTTCCTCATTATTCTTCCCTCTTTATTGCTTTTTTCCTATTAAACAATTATCACATGTGTATAGGCTCAGTGTAAAGATTTAAACAACACAAAGGTAATAAAACACATATTGAAAGTATACACCCCTCCATCCTTACCCTGTCTAACTTCCACCTCCTCTCAGGAATAATTCATTGTATTTCCTAAGTGTTCTTAGAGCTCTTGTTCAGTATTTTAAATATATTTACATACATATAGGTATATAGAAATTTAGACCCATGTAGTTTTTTAACGTAAGTGGAATTGTGTTGTAGATAGTATTTGGTGACTAGCTTTCCAACCAGAGTACATGTCTTGGAGATGATGTATGTAAGATGAGGCACGGGAAGAACTTATTAGCTCCCTCTATTCTCCCCAGCCCTGTACCCACCATGTTCCCGAAATGAAAGGGAGAGATAGTGGGTTCATACTGTAAATTTTCTAGCTTACAAAACACAAGGGAAGTGGAAAGCGAAACAAAGGAAAGAGCAGAGACTTTTACTAATCTTTCTCCACAGAATGTTTGTTAAGATTCCTTGTCAAAGTAGTGTTTCTAATTAGGTATACTTTACGTGTTTATATTATCAAAATAATTATTATCGTGGGACTATTCTAAGAGGATGCACACAAGTTCCCTTTTGAGCTATGTTTTGTACTTTTCCTGTTTCTCATAGTGGAGAGGACAGGGAAAGGAATCAGTTGTTTTTTCTGTGAGTGTCTTCCATCTTAAGAGTCAACATCAGTACAGCTGCTTCCTGAATGTTTTCCCAAGTAATCGCACCAGTTTGCAGTTCTGCCATACCATCCATCCATCTATATCTATTATCTATCTATTTATCTATCTATCATCTATCTATCTATCTTGCTATTTATCTATCATCTATCCATCTATTTATAATTTTTAAATAAAATTTGCAGAGTTTTCCAAAATATGGATAGGCTTTTACTTAGAATAACTCCTATAACTTATTTACCGATACTACTCCCCTTTTGATAGGCACTTAGTTTTCTAAATTTTCATAATTAAAAACTATGCAGCTGTTAACATACATATATCCTTGTGTATCTTTTTGAAATATGTATTCATATTTCTTTAGTATGGATTTCTAGCAGTGGAATTGCAAAGGAGTCAGAGGGTGCAAATATTTTTTTTTCAAAAGTACACTTATAATTTAGTAACTTACCAAAATATACAAATATTTTGTTTATTTTTGCATCAACATAGTAAAAGTGTATCTGTTTTGCTACATCCTTACCCTCACTAGTTATAACCAATAGTTTTATTTAATGTCAATCTCATGGATGCATGTTAAGATCACATTCTTGTTTTAGCTTATAATTTTCCAATTGCCATTGAAGTTGAACATGAGTCATTGGATTTTTTTCTTTTGTGAATTATCTGTTCATATATTACCTGGTTTTCTGCTCTTGAGCTGTTATCTTATTGATTACATGAGTTCTTCATATATTGATCTATCTTTATGTTTCATTTATCTTTTATATATCTAACAAATATTTTCTCCAAATTAACAATTGATTTTTTCTTTGTTTATGGTATCTTTCATTCTACATGTATTTTTTTGTTTATTTTTCTTCTACTTTAATCTTTAATTGTGTGCATCTTAATCATGCACAAGTTAATTTAATATCCTTAAACCAAATTCCACACATACATTTCATTTGCATTCTTAGTAGCTCCCTGAGAACGTTAAAAAAGAAAAGGAGCAACTTTGTTTAACCTTTTATAGGTGATAATCATTGCAGACTTTCAAATAATTATTGTAAAGGAATGCTACAGGTTGCTAATTTAAAGATGTTTCTTAGGTCAGAGCATTCATTTATAAACATATTAGGATTAATAGAGGGAGTGGATAGCCCTGGGTAGATGCATAGCTACAAGTAGTGCAAGGGAGTCCATCTGTGATAGTAAACTCTGTAACTGACAAATGCCTGAGATAATCAACTTCAGAACAGGAAAGGATCTAGGTGTGATGGCACACACCTATAACCCCAGCACTCAGGAGGCTCATGCAGGGAGATTGCCTTGAGTTTGAACCCCCCCTGGGCTACACAGTGAGACCCTGTCTCAAAAAACAAACGAGAAAAACCAGGGGCAAATGCACTTGGGGTCTCTTCTGTCTCTTTCTCAAATAGAAGTTTTCTTTCCCCAGTAAATATATTCTGCTCTTAACCACCATTGTTCTACTGTAAATAAATAAATAAATAAATAAATAAATACGTAAATAACAGGAAAGTTTATTTTGGGTCGTGATTTCGAGATGTCAGCTGGTGGTGGCTTGGTCCTCTCACGTTGCGCCTGTGGCAGCACGGTGCAGCACGGTGGGAGTGCATGGCTGTGGAGGCCTGTTCACCTCATGGCAGCCGGGAAGCAAAGACAGAGACAGAAAGGGGTGAGGATCTCAGAATTCCCTTCTAGTCACCTGCTCAGTAACCCACCTTCCTTCCACGAGGTCCTGCCTCTTAGAGGTCCCATAAACTCCCAGTGGTGTCACAGGCTGGCAACTCAGCCTGTAATTCATCAGTCTTTAGGGAGCACTTTCACACCACAGCAGGTATGTAGTTTCCCAAGCTCATCAAGATATGTGATTGAAGGCAAATCAGGAGGAACATTAGCTTGGGACCATCTGAGATGAGATGACTATTATGATTTGAATAAAAAATGTCCCCCAAAGGCTCACTGTACTGAAGGCTTGGTTGCCAGGCAATGGGGTTTTGTGAAGTGACTGGAGCCAAGGGCTCAGACATCATCAGAGGGACTTACCCTTGGATGAGTTCATAACTTAATGCTTTATTAGGAGGTGGAGTGGGTGAGGTGAGTCACTGGGAGTGTGAGGGTGTGGCTCTCAAGGGGATATTTTTCTGCAGCTTGCTCCCCCTTTCCTCCTCTCCTCTCCTCTCCTCTCCTCACACTTCCTCTCCCCTCCCCTCCCCTTCCCCTCCTCTCCGCTCATCTCCTCTCTTCTCCTCTCCTCCCCTCTGTTCTTCTCGCCTCTCCTCTTTCTTCCCCCACTTTTGACCCTCTTCTTGGCTGTCATGAGGGAATCAGTTTTGCTCCACTGTGCCATCCGTGCGGTACCTTCTGCCTCACCACAGGGAGGCGGTGGAGCCTGCTGACCATGATTAAAACTTCTGAAACCATAAACCAAACTTTTCTTCCTTTGAAGTGATTTTTCCCTGCTATATTGCCACAGTGATGGAAAGCTAACATATTGGAACTATGGAAAGAGTTGAGCCCAATACAGTGATGGGCAATCCAGAGGCAAGTAGTAATGACAAGACCAGACAAGCAGGTAGATGGGGAGCAGGTAGCTATTATCAGTGAAGATGTCCCCCAGGGGTTGGTGTGAGGCTAAGGGTAGTCACTTGGGTAGGAAGAGCAGGAACTGAGTTTTCTACCAGTGCTTCTCAGAGGGTAATGTGTGTTTCAAGCCACCTGGGAATCCTGTAAAAATGCAGATTATGAGTCAGTGAGTCTGCAGTGAGGTTTAAGGCTCTACATTCCTAATATGCTCCCAGCTGGTGCCGATGCAGTTTATCCCTGAGCCACACTCTGAGTAGCAGGGCTTGAGAAACCTTGCGCCTTCAGGCACAGACGGTGCTACTTATCAGAGCTACAACACACAGGGTAAGAATTTGAAGAGTAATACGATACAAAAGTCAGAGCACGAGGCAGCTGCTAGTTCCCTCCAGCTATGCTCAAGATACCTTTGTAGGACGGGAGTGGGGGGTGGTGGTGGGGGTAGTAGGGCGGAGCCTGTGGGTGGAGCCCAACAGAAGGCTGGAGGGGTTGGGAGGGGTTACACCACAGAGGCTGGGAGCGAGGCAGGGGCAGAGTTGGATTTGCACATTAGCAGAGTCCTAGCAGCAATAAACTGATAATGTCTGTGTTCTCAGCACCCTGAAGCCCTTTCACACATTGCTGCTCCCATTACTGGGCCCTTTGCTGCCATCTCTACCTTTCCCTTCAGCTGTCCACAATTTGTTGTTTTTTTTTTGTTGTTGTTGTTGTTTTTTGGTTTTTCTCTGATACCGGGAACCGAACTCACGACCTTGTGCTTGCCAGGCAGGCGCTTTTGCCGCTGAGCTAAATCCCCAGCCCCTAATTTGGCCTTCTTATCTCCACCGGAAGTTGCCTGGTGGAAGTAAAATGTGCTGGGAAGGAAACCTGCTCATTTGTGCACTTGTTGTCAAGGCTGGAGGGGAGGACATTGAATAGAGTTTTAAGGAAAAGATTTGCAAACTGCCCCCTGCCCCGTAGCTCTTATGTCAGCTAAAAGACCTAAGTCCCACCTGCAACTTGGGCTTCCGCTTCTCAATTAGAAAAAACTCAGTGCTTTAAAGTAATAATTATTATAGTTATTATTATGATTATTACTATAGACAAAAATAATGAAGATGATACAAAGATGATTCTTGGTACAAAATTGTTTTCCATATCACAGCACACAAAATAGATCACTATTAAGCTTTTTCCAATATAAGAAAGATTAAAATCTACAGAATTTGTATTATTTTCTTAGGAAAATGATCATTCTACAGGCCATTGGAAGGGTTCCATGGCTACAGAGACTTAAGGATCATGCATTCTGAGGATTGCTGCTCTCAGGGAACTTACATGCTGAGAAACCTTAAATCTCCTTGGAAAATCCACCCTCCAATCCTACTTTAATCAAAGTAGCTCCACTTTACTGTTTCCTGTATCAGGCTACTGTACATTGGGCTGGAAGAAAGGGTTCTAGGGTAAAGTAGAATTTAAGAACCGCTAATTCAGTCAAACTTTTGGGGAATGGGGTATAGCTCAGTAGTAGTGTATGCTTTGTGCACATGGATGGCTTGAGTTTGATCCCCAGCACTGGAAGGAAAGTAATCCATCATGCAGGGTTACATTTCTGAGTATGATCTCTGATTTGACTTATTCACACTGTACTATCACCCATCATAATAGATAATAGGAACTATTTAAATTTATAGAGAGATATTCTCAAATTCCTTCACAAAGTAAAACTTATGCTACAAATTATTTGGAACAAAAACTGGCTCACAAATTCTGAGAGTAGTATAATTGGGAATAATATATAAACACTAACGAAGCACCCTAAAAGGGAAGAGTCTCGGGTATTCTGACAGGTCATGCATTTGTATATAACACTCCTGACTTTGAAGTCTCTTTTTTGTAACCATAAATCAGTGTCCAGGAGTATGGAGCAGTTCTCTAATAAGAATGAGATGCTATAGACAGTGGTGCTAAAGGAAACACAGGAGGTAATGACACAGACTTTCAAGTCTGGTTGTTCATTCGAAGAGGACAACAGTAGACCATACACTAGAACAGTGGGAGGTACTGAATATTTTCCAGACTTGTGTAATCAGTCATACTATCAAACAAAGGCTAGTTTCTAATGATCAAAGTATGGCATAGCAAAGAAACAACCTAAATAACAAATTTCAGCAGAATATTAGTAGCAGCTCATCAAGCTTTCTGAGGTTATATTTTCAAGTTATAATTTATCCCACAAAAAGACTTGCCTCCTTGGTAGCCTCCAGGGTACAAAGTGATCAAGCTCAGCTTCAGCGGCAGCAGGTGAGGCCCTCACTCTCAGAATCATGACAGCACTCCTCAGATGTTTTATGAAACAATAATTAACTTCATTATGGGGATACTGAGTCTATACTTCTATCCAGCATCCTTTCAAGTCCTGGCTTTGTCTGGGTTGAAGGAAAGGATGTAAAGAATGACATTTGTCATTGGTAGCTATGAACTCATGGGCTGGCACTGTCTCTGTCGCCATGTGACTACAGGGTGCAAATATTGTGGTTTTATCTCCAAATGGTGACCAAGCCCATTAACCTCCCAGAAGGATCCCCTGCACCGTGTACCCTGGGTCTCCTATTGAGGAAACGTGTAAGGGGGGATTCAAAAGCCCTTTAGGAGGAAAAGGAAACTTCTGCTCTCCTCCCTTTGTAATATCTTGCAATAAAGCAAAGGCTCATATAGAATGGAACAGCCAGATTCTTGTTTTGGGGACTTATCTTAAATGTTAGTTCCTCAAAGAGGATACCCTTGATTGAAATTAAGTCCCCATACTGCTGTACTTTTAGCCATATAATCTTGTTCTTTCCTGTTCTGGGTTGTTAAAAAAGATAAGTTCAAGTCCCAATCCCAGGTATTATGAATGTGACCTTATTTGGAAATGAGGTCTTTGCAGAAGTTTCAAATTGCAAGGAGATTCTGCTGAATTAGGCCTGGAACCTGGGCTCCCTCTGAGCCCCCAGGATGCACACCACCCTGCAAAACCTTGTTCTCTAGTTTGTGGCCTCAAAACTGTAAGGGAATAAATTTGTGTTATTTTAAGCCACTAGTTTGTAGCATTGTGTTATGGAAACTAGGAAATAAACACATTTCCCTTCTCAACACTTATAATAATTTATTTTGGCTTGATTTGGTGATTATTTGATTCATAGCTCTCTCCCCATCAAATCATAAGCTTGAAGAGCCCTGGATCTAGTCTCTCCTTACCATTTTTCACTCTTTACCAACATAATGCCAGGCCCATGGTCGCTGAATAAGTATGTGTTGAGAGATTAAATGTGCTTACCAGGAGAATACTGAACCTGCAAGTCCAAGTTCAAGGTCCCTAATAGCTTCAGCTGCAAGGGACCAATCTCATTTCAGTCTTCTTTTTTTGTTTGTTTGTTTGTTTGTTTGTTTTTGGTTTTTTTTTTCCGGTACCGGGAACCGAACTCACGACCTTGCGCTTGCCAGGCAGGCGCTTTGCCGCTGAGCTAAATCCCCAGCCCCTCATTTCAGTCTTCTATTACATGTTTCCTAGGCATGTGTCATTTGTATCTTCTTCCCACCCCCAAGTTTGTTTGAAAGTAGAAGCCTTTTTTCAACATCTTTATACTATCTAAGATTATTACAGGCAGCTAAATCAGATAAAAATTAATATGTTGTCAGGGAGGGACTGGGTTCTCAAGGAAGTCAGTGAAAAATAAAGACAACAGAATTATGGCTAGAGGCACATCTGAAGAAGGCCGGGCCTCAAGACAGAGATGCAGTGGCCAGGCCTACAGAGCTCCCTGAGGCATGAACAGGAAGTTGGAATTGCTCTGTAATTAGCACCCTTTGGTTCAGTATGTCCAGGTAGGTGACCAGAACATCTGGACCCATCCCTTCCCGTAAATGCCTTTCTTCTTTCTGTGTGCTACATGACTCATTTCCCTATTGGACCAGTATTAGCTAAGCAGCTATTCTTATAATCCTATAGGTTAATTATAGATTTACCTACATTATACCTACATTATGACTTTGCTGTATAACTTACCCCTGCCAAAGAGCCTCGGCGGCAAACCACTTTCAGGACCCCTCCTGTATCTCAGGAGCTATCTTGCTGTTAACTTTTCCTATTCTTAACCTCTGTTGTTCCTTGGAATTTATTCTTCAATTTTGGAAAGACACAAACTCAGCACATCTGACATCTACCAGACCAGGAGTTATATTTCTTCTATATCAAGATGATATTTTACGTATAATAGAGGTTCAATAAACATTTTTGAATAAGCAACGAACGCAATTTCTAGGTTTCCTAAGATGTAACAGCTGGGTTGAAGCTATTTACCACATTATTTAATGATAAAACCACAGTTAATTATGGAGTCCTGTGTAGAAATGCTTGTAGTTGGTTATTTTTTATTAAATACACAATTTGTGGTAAGAATTTGTTTTGCTTCCCGACACACAGACTGTGGAACTCCTCAGAAACAAACTGCTGCCCCTGAGCTAGTGCTTTACGGAAGCATTTTTAATCTTTGAGGTTTTTCTGTAGCTAAGCAATGTTTTTTCAAATGGAATAACACTGATATGCAGACATATTTATTGTCCATTCACAAAGCCATTCCTCAATATGATTACAGTACGCCTTCCTGAATGTCATTAAGAAACCGAGGTCTCATTTTTCTAGGATCGGCTGGCTGAAGTTCTGCGTGAAAGCAAGTAATGGAAAATAGGATTTCTTAAGCCCCCTTTGGCCTTTTGATTCTGAGCTACAACCTTGCTGTTCTACTTTCAAAGTCAAGGAACACTTCTAGCAAAACCATGACATTTCTTGGGTAACTTATTTTGTTCTTAATACATATTTCCAAGAGTTTAAGAAATATTAGTGGCAAAATAATGAGTCTTTGGTGTATGCTTATCTTTTGCTTTGCTATGAGAGAAGATACATTCAGACTATTTTAAATAAAACTTAATTGAAGGTCATGGAGCAATCCTAAAACCCTTAAAATTCAAATATTTGGTAACTGCATATACAGCACGTGCCTTCTAGAAAGGGTTATTATTTTAAAAGATAAATTACACCTCACTGAGGAATTTCAAGTATCATCTGAATATCTGAAATGCTCCCAAGTTTGCAGAAAGCTCTCATTGAAACTGCGACCTTGTATAGACAAAGGCCTATGGAGGTGCAATTTTAAAACTACCACTTTTTTCATTTCCCCATGGGGTCTACAACAATGGAAATACATCAAAGCTGATAAATGGATTGTGCTTTTCCTGCCTCGCTTGCCTTTCATTTGTTCGTATTTCAAGCTTCAATGAAATGACAGATTTTATGCTTTTTCTCATTGTCCTTTGATGGGTTTCCTTGGTTTCTCCTTTTCCTAGGGAATCTTTGTCTCATTGGTGGAAAATTGACATTGCATCTTGGTATTTGAATTTCATATTAAACTGAAGACTTTAATGAAGTGGCTACAAGGTCATTAATTACCATTTTTAACAATGAGATAATTATTAATGTATCATTTTGGTGCATCAGCAGTTATTAAACCCTTCCTCCATGAGTGGATATTGGTTCATTTAAAAATATTGCTATTTGAAATAATGGTTTAATTAATGATTTTGTACATACAAGTTTTTTCTGCTTTTTCCTAGAAAGTATAATTACCCAGAAGGACAATTACTTAGCATATAATATTAATAAGAAAAATTAATTTTAAGTGAATTATCTCTTACCATAGTAAAAAGTTTGTACAACTATGCATCGTTTAAAAACAGGGATACATCTGAGAAAAGCATCATTAGGTGATTTCATCATGAAAATATCATAGAGTATATGTACACAAATATAAGTGGTACATTCTACTGCATACTGAGCCGTGTATGGGATAGATACCTGGGACAGCCCCCTGTCCCTAGGGCCACAAGGAACAACATAAGATTAAATCAAGCAGAAGAGTAACTGGAGTAATCAAGAGACACAGTAAACATAATATGCTGGATGTTGCTGCCAGTAAAAGACATAAATGTTTCTTTATAAATTTTTTAATAAGTTGCATGAGCACATTCTAACATAAAAAGTATAGTATGTCTGGTCATGATGGTACACATCTATAACTCTGGGAATGAAGCAAAAGGATTGCAATTTCAAGGCCAGCCTAGGGAAGCTAGCAATTTAGCAAGATCCTGTCTCAAAAAATTTTTTAGAAACTAGGGATATAGCTCAGTGTGAAGGCCTTGAGTTCAACCTCCAGTACCAATAAAAAAAAAAAAACCAAGGTATAGTATAGTATAGTATAGTATATTAAACACATAAAGCAGAGCATAATCATTTGCTATCATGAGCAAATATTATGTTCTGTACATAATTTTATAAGGTATATTTTATATAATCCTCAGCACAGTAGGTTTCTTTACCCCAACATTACCAGAATAACATAAGAAATGTATTTTGTTACATTACAAAGCTATAATATCACTAGGGAATAGAAAATTATCAGCTCCATTATAATCCTATGGGACCACTGTCATATATGTGGCCCTGTGTTAATGTAAAAGACATTATGTAGCACATGACTGTGTTTGGATTTAAAGACCACTTAGTGGTTTTATCTTCACCTAGCTTTTATAGATCCTGCAATAGTTTGGATCTGCAATGTCTTGTAAATATGCGTTTTATAGGTTTGGTCACCAGCCTACCGTACTATTGGGAGGTGGTGGAACATTTAGCAGGTGGGACCTAGTAGAAGAAAGTTGGGTCCTCGATCGCTTATTCCACCCCCAACCCCCGCCATGCTGCCATGCGGTGAACAGGCCTCCTCTGCTGCACAATTTCACTATGGCACCTCAGGCCCAAAACAAGTTAGCCAAACGACCACAGAAAAAAACCGTGAGCCAAAGTAGACCCTTCATCCTGTTCTCTCACGTATCTGCCACAGTGATGAATGCTAACACAGATCCTATTTGTAACTAGCTGAGGGACTGCTTAAATCAGCTGAGTTCACCAAGTTCTTAACTCCTTTTATTCCGCAGGACTGGATAGTGTGTTCCAGCTCCGCAAACTTCTGCACCAACCATGGTACTCGCAAAGGGAATTCACATAAGGCTTCTCATTATTATGTACAGAAAGTCACTCTCCTTTAAATATCCTCAGACAGATAGTGACCAGAGATCAATCTTGATAATTAATAGAAGTACAACACATGCTGGAAGTACCACTGAGAGACCAGGATCACCTGATAATGGATAATATTAATGGGGGGTAATGATAGAGCATATGAGAGCATTCAGTTACTTGGTGTCTTCTTAGCCAAAGAATCAGTGAGATAAGTCAGCTGGGAGTTGTCATTTGTAAGGAAGATGATGGTTTTGAAAGGGGCTATCCTGATGGATTTCTTAATGGCTGAAAGCAAAATAGGCTCAAGGTACACTCTTCTTTTTTTTTGGTTTTGGTTTTTCTCCAGTACCAGGAACCGAACTCACGACCTTGTGCTTGCCAGGCAGGCGCTTTTGCCGCTGAGCTAAATCCCCAGCCCCTATCAAGGTACACTCTTCAATAGGCTACACCTATTATCTAGATGTGGGGTCCACAATTAAATAATAACACAAGAATAATGAAGAGTAAAAATGGAGGAGCACTAGTGATAATATTACATAAGCAGGAGAAAAAGTAAATATTAAATAAGTTTTGCAGAACACTAATATTTATACCAAATGCAATGGCACTGTTGTATAAGGAAGTGCTCTGGTCCTGTCCCGTTCCCTTCCTATTATTTGGTCCTGGGATCTTCACGTTCAGTTACTGTCACAAGCTATAGGGCACCTGGAAAGCTGAAGTAGATGAAGATATTCAGATCCTAATGAATATTCCAGTAGTATTAAATACTGTGTAATATAAAATAAAGACAAATATTCATATCCTCTCCCAGGTAAACTTTCATGAAGACCTTATTACAGGAAAAGGAATGTAGAAGTAATGAGAAAGGTAGAAAGTTTAGGAGACTGGGCAAGAAAATATGTGACATCATCTGGAAAAGCTCTATATAAATTACTTGTGTTCACCCAAGGCTAAAATCCAGCTTATCCCTTCACTGTCCTCTGACATCATGAAAGTCAACAACACCTTTAAAGAATCTTTAAGCCAGTCTTTAGCCCTCTCCCTCTCCCTCTCCCTCTGTCTCCTCTATGCCATCTTGTGATACTAAACCCTTGGCATTTCCTGCAGGTACTTTCTCCATGTGGCTTACTGGTAATTGTCATATGAAGTGTTGCACTTATAATATTTCAAGTGCATGCCAGATGTCTCAAATCAACTACAAAATTTATGGTGTGCATTTGGCAATTATGTTTTTTAGAAGTATTAGTTGGATTTTTGACAGTTAAACTCCCTAATTTCTCTAACAGTGCTACTTATACTTTTTTTTTTTTCAGTACTGGGAACCAAACTCACAACCCTTGCTTGCCAGGCAGGCGCTGTGCCGCTGAGCTAAATCCCCAGCCCCTTATACTTTTGTATATTAAGGAATCTTTCTCTATCAAAGATAGCATGACCTAGACCAGAAAACAATTTGACCTCAAAAATATGGGTGTAGAATAGCCACAGTAGTATTTGGAACACTCACAGGGAATGGCCAATATGTACCTGTTCTTAAATGTATTAAGATATCATTTATAATGAAGAATCAAGTGCTTTCACTGCCATGAATTATTTGTCTTTTTTTAAAGAATGGGAAGATAAACAATAAAAACAATGGTATGAAATTTCAAAACAAGATTGTAGGAGAGTAAAAATGGTTATTATATTGCATATTATTATCATCAAAATAGTTGCTTATGTTACAAGATATAGGCGTGAAAAATTGATCAAACAATACAGGCATAAACCTTTCCTATATATATATATTTTTTTTTTTCCTTTTCCCTTCCTTCTTATCTCCTTTCCAGTATTTTACTTGCTCTTTCCTTTTGAGCAGTTTCATCCCATTTCACAATATCTATTGTACATTTTGGGTCTTATTTACTCTTTCAGTTTCTTACGCTAGGGAGACAACATGATGTTTACACATGCGAGACTGATTTATTGCACTTATGAGTATGGTCTCAAGTTGTATCCATTTACCTATAAAAGCCTCAAGTTCATCTTTATAGCTGAGTAGTACCCCACTGTATAAAAATATCACATCTTTTTTGTCCATTCCTTGGTTGATGGCATTTGTGTTGTTTCCAAGATTTAGCTATTACAAATTTTGCTGCTATAAACATGGGTGCACCTATATTGCTGTGGTATGATGTTTTTAATTCTTCTGAGAAAATAACCAGAAAGGGACTAACTGGGTCAAATGGATCCTCTAATTCCAGTTTTTTGGAGAATGTACACTAATTTCCATCGTGGTTGCTCCAGTCTATGCTCTCATTAACAGTAGAGAAGTGTTTCTTTTTCACCACAGCCCCACCAGTGTTTGTTACTGGTTGATTTCTTGGTGCTAGCCATTGTTTCTGGTGTGAGATGGAATCTCAGTGTTGCTTTAATTTTCTTATCTCAAATGACCAGTGATGGTGAACATTTTTTTGAATATCTATTTGACATTTTTATTTCTTCATTTGAGAAGTATGTGTTCATCTCAAATGCCCATTTTTGGATTGGGTCTTTGAACGTGGGAGGCCTGATTATTTTCAATTCTTTATACCTTCTAGAGAGAAGTCTTTGGTCTGAAGGACAGTTAGCTAGAAATTTTTCTCACTCTGTGTGTTGTCTTTTCACTCTGTTGGTGATTTCTTTTATGTGCAAAAGCTTTTTAATAAGATGAGATCCCAGTTGTTGATTGTATGAAGTGTATCCCATGCAGTTTGGTTTTTGTTCATAAACTCTTTGCCTACCCTTATGTCTTTAAAATTTCTACATACTTTCTCTTCTAGTAGATTTAGCATTTCTGTTTTAATACTTAGATCTTTGATGCATTTTGACTTTAGTTTAGTGCATGATGATAGACATGGGTCTAGTTTTAGTCTTTGGCATATGGAAAGCCAGTTTTTCCAGCGCCATATATTAAAGAGGCTGCCTTTCTTCCAGTGAACATATGCAGCCCCTTTGTCAAAGACAAGGTGGCTGAGTGTGTTTGTAGTTGTGTCTGTATCTTCTACTCTGTTCCACTGGTCCTCAGGTCTGTTTTTTTTGCCGATACCATGTTGATTTTTTTTTTTTAAATAAAAGGAAAACATTATCAGACAGACAACCTTTTACATAATAGCAAAAGAACAGTACAGACAATACAGAGTTACAAACAAAGTGGTAGGAAATTAACAATGCTTATTGTTTTACATATTGATATCTTCAAAGTGGTTTCTCATGAAAACAAATAGAGACATGCAATATTAATCAATCAAGGACTCATTTACTGTTTCTTTCAGCAAAGAAATAGAAGACAGTAGATCAACTATGTTAACTATCCTGTATATACATACATACAAAATTTCTCCTTCATTCCCTTCTCTTTTCCCACATCCCAGTTACCCTTTACCCTTGAGCATTTTCCTATCATTTCACAATGTCTATCATACCTCCTCATTTAAATTAACTCTTTCAGGTTTTACACTAGTGAGACAATGTGGTACTTGCACATGCAAGTCTGATTTATTTCACTTATGAGTATGATCTCTAGTTGTGACCATTTACCTATAAAAGCCTTGAGTTTATCTTTCTTTATAGCTGAGTAATATTCCATTATATAAAAGTACCACAATTTTCTTGTCCAATCCTCGGTGGATGGACATGTGGGTTGCTTCCACAATTTAGCAATTACAAATTGTGCTGCTATGAACATAGGTGCACATACATCGCTGTGATATGATGTTTTTAGATCTTCTGGGAATATACCCAGCAGGGGGATAGCTGGGTTGAATGGGACCTCTAAACCTAGTTTTCTGAGGAATCTCCAAACTGATTTCCACAGTGGTTTCACCAGTCTGCATTCCCACCAGCAGTGGAGAAGGGTTCCTATGTCTCCACAGCCTTGCCAGCATTTGTTATTGGTTGGTTTCTTAATGTTAGCCATTCTTACTGGGGTAAAGTGGAATCTCAGTGTTGTTTTAATTTGCATTTCTCGAATGACTAATGATGTTGAACATTTTCTCATGTGTTTATTTGCCATTTGTATCTTCTCATCTGAGAAGTGGGTATTCATCTCAGCTGCCCATTTTTGGATTGGGTCTTTGAATTTGGGGGCAGCTGATACTTTTTAATTCTATAAGTCCTTTGTATGAGGGACAGTTAGCTAAAATTTTTCCACTCCGTGGGTTGTCTTTTCACTCTATTGGTGATTTCTTTTGATGTACAAAAGCTTTTTAATAGGATGAGATCCTGGTTCTTGATTCTTTGAAGTGTTTTCCATGCAGTTTGGGTTTTGTTCATGAAGTCTCCACCTATACCTATGTCTTCAAGATTTCTATCTAATATCTTTTCTAGTATATTTAGTGTTTCTATTTTAATATTTAGATCTTTGATCCATTTTGACTTTATTTTAGTGCATGATGATAGACATGGGTTTTAGTCTTTAGCATGTAGACACTCAGTTTGTCTCACACATGTATTAAAGAGGCTGTCTTCCAGTGAACACGTTTGGCTCCTGTGTCAAAGATAAGGTGGTTGAGTGTGTTTGTAGTTGAGTCTGCATCTTCTAATCCGTTCCACTGGTCCTTGGGTCTGTTTGTTTGCCAGTACCATGATGATTTTATCACAGTAGCTTTGTAGTATAATTTCAAGTCAGGGATTATGATGCCTCCTGCCTTGCCTTTGTTGCCCAGGATTTGCTTTGTTATTCTTGCCCTTTTCTGGTTCCAGATGAATTTTATTTGAGATCCCAAACCTGTCCTGTGTGGCCAGACTTAGCTGCACTGTTTCAGTCCATCAGTTCTTTTTTGAAACTTCCCGCAATGGCGGTCCTGCTCCCCCTGTGCCAGCAGCCCCGTGGGCTGGGTCACCATTATATGAAGTCCTGTGTCTGCGTTTTGTTTCATGTACAAGCCTCTTATTTCAGATGATTTTGGCATCAGGATGTATGTCCCTCCCTTACTTCGCATTATCTGTTCTTCAGTTGATTTTCTCTGAGTAACTCCAGCATCACTCCTCTATTCAGCCATGTTGAAACTGCTCTCTTCTCACCTTCCCTTTATTTTTCTTTCACTGCATCTCTGGTGTACACTATACTCTTTCTAATTTGTTGTTCTCGGCAACTCTCCTTCATTCTCCTCTCTATGTATGGTTTAAGCTGCTAATCTCATACCTCTGTTTCTTAAGAACATGGTTTGCCTTGACACTAATTCTGGCCGCAGTGCCTCAAGGCCTTTCACCTTTTCTTGACTCAATCTGTGAGAGAACCCAGCTGGTACCAGAGAGGCCAATAGATTGACAAGTACAGAGAAGGCTATTCATCTTTTGTCTACGTTTGTGGCCAGGATGGGCAGGGTTACATTATTCTAATGTGGCCACCAAGCCCTTTCCCTTTGCAAGTCGACCATGAGCAGGAGAGTTTAAGAAAAAGTTGGGCATAGTGGCAGTTGAATGGCACACCACTGTAAATGGTCTTCTGCTTACTAGAGATGTCTGAAAAATCTGTCCTATTAGGCATGCTAATCTAATACTTCCCTGATATAGTGGATAAACTACACATACAGGCCTACAGGCAGATAGACTAGGCCTGTCAAAGTAGGAAGCTAGTTAATTTTCAAGCTTGTCCATCATTCTGAAAAGACCCCTCCTCCTGTCTAATTAACAGTGTCTAGATTACCAGTGGCATGCTAACTGGTTTGATTTGAAACAACTATTTTTAATGAGTCTTGGATGTACCATAAACAAAGACATGAGCAAGTTTAAGGTATAGTCATTCCAGAACTTTAATAGCATTGAAGAATATATCTGAACTTGGCTGTGTCTGCTGAGCTATCATCATGTATTGGACATTTTAAGATCTAAGTCATGAAACGGAAGCCTGTATTTTGACTTGTCTAATATGTTATAATACCTGGACTTAACAAACTCCAGCTATCAACTTTGACTTATTTGTCTTTAACTCATCAGAGTATAATGGGCTTCA
Organism: Chinchilla lanigera; assembly: GCF_000276665.1. NCBI lineage: Eukaryota > Metazoa > Chordata > Mammalia > Rodentia > Chinchillidae > Chinchilla > Chinchilla lanigera. The sequence goes on along the minus strand of NW_004955472.1, from coordinate 7,264,115 downwards.
GAGTAATTTTTAATCTATATGTAAATTAGCTATTTTCATAACAGTTGTAGTATAAACTTGTAGTATAAACTTCCATTCAAAAAAGGATTGAATGTAAGCAATATTTTGAAAATAATGTCAATGAAGAGGCTGTACAAGTAACACATGACATTCAATGAATTTGAATGTAGGTTATGTTAAGACACTTTCAACAAAATTATTGTCATTGACAATTTTCTAGAGCTGATAATGCATGAAGTAATATGTAGATCAGACAATTAAGATAAGATTTCATTATAGGGCTGCTAAATTGTGTTAAAGGTCACACAATTTTCATTAGAGAGCTTCCATTTGGCTGATTTCATATAAAAGTTGATAATATTTTTACTAAATTCATTTTCTACTCACTAAAGTGACAAAGTGATTAAAACTCTTGTTTTTTGATACAAAATTATATGTCTTGTCTACTATTTAAATCTGTGTTTATAAGTGAATATACTGTCTGATATTTATAATTGGAGTGTGACATGCTAAAATGTCAGGGAAACTCTAATTTTTCCTAATTTTAATCAGAATAAAAGTTATATTAATGCATCAATTCCTTCTTTCATTTTTATGGAACAGTGTTGCACAGGGCAATGTTTGAAGGATATTAATAAAAATCGTAGGTATTCAAACTTCATTTCTAAGTCAGTATTATTAGTCTCCAGTTTCACTTGTCTACCACAAGGAACAGAAGAAAAAACTAGAAAGATTGGGATGAATTATTCTGGATATCATTTGCCTTCTTTGTAATAGTTTGGTTAAGCTGGGGGTGGTGGCACATGACTATAATCTCAGAATCTGGGAGGCTGAAGGAAGAGAATTGCAGGGAGTCTGAGGCCAACCTGGGTTACATACTGTGTTCAAGGCCAGCCTGCACTATATAATGAGCTCCTGTCTCAAACAAAAAATAAAACAAAACAACCAAAAAAATCAAACAACAACAACAAAATAGTTTATTCAAAAGAAAGGTAGAAAATAACCTCTGGGCTGATGGCTATGGAAAACTGCAATGGTGGGTTCTAAATAGAAGCTAGGTCAGAATAACTAAGCTCTCTGAATTACAACTGGCTTTAACTCGGTATACTGTGAATTTATTTCCAGAGGGAAATCAATACATTTGTTAATGATTTGAATCATTGTCATTATTATCAGTGAAAAGTGCAAATCACTGTCCCTAAGGTACTTCTATACTTAATCAAGTTAATGTTTTGACAGGGCAGAGATATTAAACACTTTTGTCCTTTAAATATAAACTCAAAGAAATTAAGAAATATTCTGACTTATTTGTATTTGTATTGGTATTTATTGTGCTGGCTGGATCTCACTATGAAATGATTATCATGCAATTGTATTCTTGCTGGGAAATGATTTTATTGCATAAAAAATGAGCAGAGATCAGTGAGCTGTGTCTGCTGATAGACTCTAATTTGCAGACTGTTATACTAAAGCAGATTTGGGATTTGTGGCAAAGTTGGTGATTGGACTACTGGACAATTTTGTGGCAGGGGTGAATCACACCATACGTGTGCAGTCTTATCCTACCGCGTCATGTCATATAGTATAATTCAGTTTATACAGTCCTATACATAGATAGTCACAGAGCTGCAGCAGCCAATGTTACTTTGTAATAAAGTAGGGCAGGCACTGCTCTATAGGGTTTTTCCCACATTCATAAGTTTTGGAGGATAGTTTCGTGGCTTTAGCAGCGACATTCCTTCACAAATTATTTGTGTGCCAGGTCCCTGGGAAACAGTGGTGTCCAAATGTGGAATTTCCACATGCATGTTTGTGTGTGTGTCTGTGCACACACTCGTGGGCCATGGAGATTTGCTGGTAGTGATAAAACTTCTGTTTGTTACATCATTTTATCTGGGAAAAAAGACTTTTCAGATGCAGTCAAGGATAAGATGTTAACATATAGAGCCTATCCTGAATTATCCAGGTGATCTGCATCTAATTAAATGAACCCAGAAAAATAGAGAAATTTCTCTCCAGAATTTTGACTTGCTTGAGTCAGAGAAGTGGAAGAAATCAGGCAAATGTAAAGCATGAAAGAGGTGGTACTGCCATTTCTGGAGCGGGAAGGGTGGCCCACAGGGAAGACCTCAGAAAGAATGGACAGCTGCTAGGAGTGAAAACTTTCACCCGGTTTATAGCACCGCGTGAGAGGGGGCCTCAGCTCTGCCTCTGCAAGGAACTGAATTTTTCCAACACCTGAGTATGATTAGAAGAGAATCCTTCCCCAGTGCCTGGAGTGAAGAAAGCATCACTACCAAGACCTTGAATTTGGCAGGTGTGACCCTAAGCAGAGTGCCTAGGCCAGCCCATCTATAGAGACTTTGACCTTTAACAACGGAGAGATACTACATTTGAGTTGTTTTAAGTCGCTAAGTTTGTGGATATTTGTTATAAAAGCAGTAGGAAGCTAATACTGTGTCTGTCCCTGAAAGATCCTCAGTGAGAACTATTTTATTTCCACTGGTCAAACTCCATCTACCTTCCTGGTCTTATATATTCTGTCATTTAAATTCAATTCCACTAATTCTTAGGCCATTCTGTAACTTCTTATATCACTCTATAACTCATTGTAACATCCATTTATATCCTATAACTTCCATGATATAGATACAGTTTCTAAAAGATCTTATAGTAGTCTGTAATGTCTATGATATATACAGAATAAATTCATAAATCTGGGAACCATGACTGGAGAAATTACTTATTGGATCTAAGTAACACATATCTCTAGAAAATGATGGAATTATATCAAAATCTATATTAAAAATATGCTAACCATCTCCTTCCAACTTTTGTGCTTCCTGCTGGTGGCCTCTTTCCCCTTAAGCAATTGATTTTTAGTAGTTTGCAATTTAGATTTGGAAAACTGGAACTTATCATATGAAACCATAACATTAGGCTACTTCATGGTTGCCATTAACAAACGAACACTATTTCCTCAACAGAGAACTGCCTCTCCTTGGTCCACTTGACTCAAAGAGCAAATTAACTCATTTGTTTGCTTAGCAATTTGCTTCTGGAGTTCGATGGGAAGAATATGAGTTTACAGCTGAGTTAACTATAGCTATGAGAGCTCTTCCCATTAATTGCAGGCTATTGCAACAAGCGTGTCCATTGTTTCTGTTTCCTTCGCCAATTTGCAAATATACACAGAGGCTTAATAATTGTGCTTTTATATTCTGAAATAAATAAGCAGGATAGCCAATTAAGGAGACATGCATATAAATCAAAATTATTTTTTACTTCTGGGCTTGCATAAAACGAAAAAAGAGAAATCTAAACAATACTTGTAAACCATGTTGGGAGGTTCATTCGAATTAGGAACTGCTGTCGACATGCTTCATTAGCTCTGGAGTCGGAGAGCTGGGTTTGAGCCCCAAATCCATCTCTTAATGGTTGTGCGGTGTTGAGTGAGTTGCTTAGCTTCTCTACCCTGTTATTGTGTGATGATAAAATCTATCTCGGGTCTTTAAAGTACTGTACCAGGGACAGTGCTGTAATGATCATTGATAAGGATGCTTTGAAGTTCTCTGTACATTGCATCATCTATGCAAAACATTAAGCTTATCAGAACCTCAGATAATTTCTCCTGCTAAGCATGGTTAAGGGTTTTCTACATTTTTCAAAAGAATAAGCATGACACAGTGAACTGGGCAAGAGCGAGGGGATGTGGAGGAAAAGACCAAGATGAGAGTGAAATGTACGTGGAAGCTGACTTACAGAAGCCTCAGGAGTGACTAGTGTGTAAATGTCACTGACACTTGACCCTGAAAACCATTTTTTGAAAAGCTCTTTAAATACAATTTTAAAATGCGTTGCTTTTCAGGTACATCTATGCTGTGTTAGTATCATGTATTTCAAGTCCATTCTCAGACTTGAATCTGAAGTTATTTTTTTCAGCATCTGAGAATAGAAGTCGGAGTTGCACGTATTGTGTCTATGCTGGTGGCAGGGCAGGTCCGGACAGGTCTAAACTTAAAAAGAATTGTTTCACGCTTTCTGAGGCCTGCAGAGAGATAACTATATTCTTAAGTAGAGTTCTAATATTTTTCTTTTGGTAGAAATTTAAATTGCAGGAAATTTAATTTGTTAAAAACTACCTTTTTGTTTTGCTTAGCTATCAGCTCTGTCCGTGTGATGTGAAAATTGTTCTTCAGTTCAGCAGAGGCATTATGCTGACCATTTTAGGTTAAAAAAAAGTTTCATTGTTTTCTAAGTAATGGTTTGTTAGATGAAATTATATTCTAGTCTTTAAATTATATTCTTTTATGTTTATATTATATTCTTTAAGAATAATTTAAAATTGGAATAATCCCATGTGAGTTTATCCTAGCTGGCAGGGGAGAGGTTAAACTGCCTGCAACAAATAAAAGATGTCCTTTCATATAAGTTATGAAACTTCCCATCTCAAAAATATTGAACTGTGAGTCAAAAGTCGTAGAAACCCAGAATTCACGCGAAGTCCCCTACCGCCTACCCTAAACACACGGAGCTCGAAGTTCCGTGCCTTTCTCCCCCTTGCCATTGGTTCCTTATGTTCCCGTCTCTCTAGCCCTCATCCAGCATCTTAGCTCAGACCTCGCTTGCCTCTTGCCTGGACCCTACCATCTGCTAACGGGTCTTGCTGCTCCACCTATGGCCCTTGCCCACCCCCCCAACCCCCCTACAGCTCTGTTGGTGTGATCTATCTGAAACAAGCCCAGTCATGTTGCTCCTCTTCTTGAAAGCACTTACTGGCTTCCGCGGTGTGGAGAACAGAGTCCAAGCTCTCCTTGCATGCCAGGGGTGAGGATTTGGCCTTTGGCTGTGTCTATGTTTTCACCTCTACCCCCGCCCCCACATCCTTACCTCATGGTAGACCAGCTCCCTATTTCCTAACTCCGTGGCACTGCTTTATTCGCTACATCTTTACTCAGTCTGCTTTGATTATCCTCTCTGACCCCCATTTTCCTCATAAACATTCATCTTCTGGAGAGTGAACTCGACGCTAAATCTTTTACCATGCCTGCCCTACCCGACCCAAGAGACCTGGCTTCTCTTTCCGTTGTGTCTTTCCTCTGTCCTAGAGAGACTTCTGGGCACAGCATTTGTCATGTTTTATTGCATTTGTTCACACGGTCATTTTTCAACTCCAGACTTAATCTCTTTGAGATTAAGACTCTATCTTATCTCACGAGTGTTAATGTGCTTGGCCTCGGTATACACTCGTTGAGCATTTGTGGAAAGGAGAGAATGGAAAGACCTTGATGGACAGGTTTACTAATCTTGACACACCATGTCACCTCTCAAACTTTGTTTCCTCCCCTGTAAAACACCAGTAATACTGTTCATTCTTCTCACTGCATAAAACAGCTTTGTACATGGACTGCTGGTGTCAGCTTTAGACACCATCGGCCCTCTGCTTATCTGTGCTATCACATTTCAGGCCGTCTGCCCCTCCTTCTCTGTTCTCTGGAGGAATTTGCCTTCTGATCTTTTCCAGAAGGTGCCAAGCTGCTTTCATTCCCCATGCATGTGCCACACTGGCTGTTGCTCGTTGCTTTAAATGGGAGCTGCTGCCCTGAACTTCGAAGAGCGACCTGCTTCTCATCAAATGCCACCTCCCCGAGGCCTTGGCTGGCCCTTTTCTGAAGCCTTTTCTAATGTTTTGAATTTTGAACTTAGAAGTTACAACTATAAAAGTCAAGGCCTTCTGAATTCTACATGCAAATTTTAATAATGGGATAAAATGCATGGTAAAAGGGGTCAGCCTTTTGATAGCCCAATACAGTGTATCTCATTTCTTACTCAAAAAAACATAAAAAAGATGAAAGAGTGTAGCCTATAATTATTCTGCCAGGCTATGAGATACAAGCAGGTAATTTAAAAATGTTTTATGACTATACTTTTAGTCATAGTTTGCATTAAGTCAGGCTAGTACTTTTTTAAGGTAACTGATGGCAGGGTTTATTTTCCCAGGGTTTGAGTCATCATGCAAAAATTCTTACACAGGTCGCCCTCTTCCCCATCCCAGCCTTCTTTATTTCCATCTCTCTGTGGTCATCCATAGCCGTGCCATGTACATATGTGTGTGTCTGCACACACGCACACTCTCTCTTACTCCTCAGCAGAGGCAAATTAAAGCTAAGTGGGCATAATTAGTCGCCTTTTGCCTCGTAATTTGGATTTTAGAGAAAAATTCCATTTTTCTTCTGTTGGGAAAACCATCGAAAACATTAGTGATCTCAAATGCGCTGACCTCACACATTCCCTTTCTTGTCTCTCCTGTAAACAACCTTCGCAGTCTTGCCAAGGCTTTCCAGTATCAACATGTCAAGCACAATCCCCTGGGCTGGATTCACACTGGCCTCTTGGCTTTTTACAGAGCCCTGCATAGCCTTGGCCCTAGCTTGATGTTAATGCAAATAATGTTAACATCTTTAGTAAGGCCTTTGCGCTGAAAACCAAGGAAATTCGACCATAATAAACATGCTGAGAATAAAATCAGGCGCTGTGTAATTATTAGGTCAGAGGCAGGTAGGTGTAATTGTTTCTGTACTGAACAAAGACAGCTAGGCAGTAGCTGGCTCTCCGATGAGTGGGCAAGGTGCACAGGGCCGGGATGTTCAATCTGCGAACCCACAAGCGTCCAACACCCGCATGTTACCGCCTATGTTTTTCCCTTCTGTGCTATTCTTTGTCTTTGTTTTTAAAAGCAGTATTAAATTGGCTACCGGTTTTTCCCTTCCATATATTTCTTTCTGTGCTTACAGGCAAACACAGTAAATTAAGCATATCTAAGGATTTAATGCTCAAAATCACCTTGGATAATTGTCGTAAGGGATTGAGGCATGCTTTTTCTTCATCTCTTAGTTTTAAGGCTATTTCTTCTCAGAGGGTACATCTGTCAATAATTGATGGTGCTTTCTTGGGTAAACGAGCTGTTTCCTGGGACATTACAAATCATATTTGGAATCAAGTTTATATTGAAGCTGCTTTTAAAGTCTTGATGTGCTAACGGAATAGGAAATGCTAAATGTTGGAGGGAGTAATGCAAGCTCTCACATGCTGATGGTATGAGCCAGGCTTAAGAAAACAGATAGTATTTACACCCCTTGAGGAAACAGGAGCACACATGGTATGTCAGAAAAGCATGTAATTTGGTAATGGCCTTACAGGAGGGAAACTGCCTGAGTACCTACTACGTGCTCAGTACAGTGCAGTGAGCCATGACCGCTTGGAGTATCTGAATTCGGAGTATCTGAGCAGATTCAGCTGGCAGTGCTACTACGGCTCGGCTGTGCATGGAGAAACTGAGGCTTGGGCAGGGTGATTACCCCTCAATGCACACAGTGAACTCGTGGTGCACTTGAAATTGGGATGGGTGGATTGTCAAGTCCTCCATATTCTGAACTTATCAGAAGCCAGACACCCTCTGTGAACTGGTCTTCACCCTGTTTGGTGGTGTCTGTTGTTCTGGACGCGTGGTGCGCGTGGTGTTGAGACCGAGGCCAACGTTCCTTATCACCAAACCTTTTCCAGGTCACTCAGCTGTGCTGAAATCAGTGTGGCTTCACTTTTATCTGCTTTCTATGGAAGACGTCGGTGTGGCATTTTGATACGAAGGTTCTGCTACTAAAAAGAATTCTGAAAACCAGAGTTGTGTGAGAGCAAGAATCTATCTTATGAAATAAAACTGTTAACATATGCAAGAATGTAACTGATATGTAAAAACTGGGGAGTATTTTCCCCCTTTCTGTGCTTTAAAAGACACACAGAACATTGTGGAATGATCCTCTTTCAAGCATTGCTGCAGGGTGAGGACTGAACTGAGACTTGGCAGGCTAGGTTTTCATTTTACTTGGACCTTAACCCATTGTGTGCTATCGTTTCCCCCTCCTAGGTTCCCACATGTATGGGCTAAACCTCGTGCCTTCTATATGACAGTCAAAGAAGATCAAAGGTAAGAAGCTGGTTTGAAAAAGAGAGAACATTGCTAAAATATAATGTATTGCTTCTACTACTTTTATTTTTGAGGAAGTTGGAAAATCATTAGTAATTGATCTGAGCATCACAGTTAAGATTTCAAAGGCAAAATGTTAAAGAGTTTAGGTTACTTTAACACAGGACAGATGTAAAAGGCTTAAAACCATTTTTAGAAGCTCGTTCAGAACAATTATTTTAGAGATAATGGTTTATTAAGTGCATAATATATGCCCTTGAGTTTTAGTTATGTACAACTTTGGCTGCTGTTCATTTTAAAACTTTCTGATGAAAAATATACATCACATTGGCTCTTTTGTGGTTAGGCAACCCTCTCTTGGTAACTTTATATAACTCTGTTCTGCTGGTATCAGGTCAGACCTAAGACTTAAGTTTGAAACTTCATTTAATCCTCTTGAACAATGTGCAAGATGGGGTAAAAATAACCATGGGACAAAGAAGAAAATAGCAAGGCTTAGAAATATTAGGTATTTTTGGCTGAGGCTTTATACCTAGGCCTGTCTGCTGCTAAAATCTTTGTTCCCTTACAACACCATGGATTTTGATCAGCCAGTTATTATCTGTGTATAACTTCAGTCTTGTAGTTGTCTCCAGATTTCCTGTCTTAACATTTGCAACGCATAGTCTACTTGAATTATTTTTGTTTTATACAAGTCTAAGTAGCCCACTGGAAAAAACGTGCAGGATCATGCAGCTCCTTACTTCCTGGCCTCTCATGGGGAGACGTAAAACTGTTACAAGTATGAGATCGGTGCTCCCAGCCATCACCGCAAACACGTAGTGCTAAGTCACTTCTATACTTAAAATCCTTTAATGGTCTGCTGAGCTTCTGCAATCATGTTTTTCTCTCCGTCTCCTCTTCACCTGGTCTTTGGTGCCCAGGGTGCCTTAACTAAATGCACCATGCACTTGCCACCTCTGTACCTCCTCCTCCATGCCTGGCCACCTGGCAGGTCTCTTTGTGCATAATATCTCAAATCTACAGGTACCTCTGTTAGGCTTAGTCCCTCAGACCCGCTCTTTTTCTCTTTTTTAATTGTCAGGGAAATTATACGCTAGATTTGAAAGGATTAAATCTCTATTGCGTTGCTATTTCTGCTGTAATTACTGACTTACCTTTGTCACCCGCAATCCTGGGAGTCTATTAAGGTGCAAGGTCTGTCTTACTCATTTTTGTATCCCCGGTGCACAGTGCATGCTTAGTAAATATTTATTAAGTGAATGGATATGTTGACTCCTTGGTGACAGAGAAATATCAGCTTCTAATTTCTAAGACAGTTTACATTTAGCTGAAATTTCCTTTCCTATTGGCCCAAATTCTGGTCCCTGAGGTCATTCAGAATAATTCCCCTTCTTTTTGCATGTGGCACTTTAAATGTTTAAATTCAGTTAGTCTACTTTTCAGTAGCCTAAATGTTCCTCATTCTTCTACCTTCTTCTTATGTGTGAATTATGTATCCCCTCAACATTGGCTGGCTTCTTTTCCTTGTGTTCTAGCTGATACCTTTCTCTTCTAAAATGAGATACTCACATCAGAACTCAAAATTCCAGATATTGTTCCAGGAGGCAAAGAGCCCATGGGGATAATCCTCTCTTCTGCTTTGTAAACTAAACTTAAAAGTACATAAAGTAATAACTGACTTTGGTATGATAACATAGAATAAAATATGTTTTATATATATAATGAAAATGCTACAATCTAAAGCCATAATCAAATATATAGTAAAATAATAAAAAACTATTAGTCCTTTACAAATCTTTTATAATAATCTTGATTGGGGGATAGGTACTGTAACTCCTCTTTCCAAGTTAAAAAACTTAGAGTGGGGGCTTCTACTACTTTTCCAAAGTCATAATTTATTTTGAGTGGCAGAGACATGATGGGATCCTTGGGGGACTTTAGACCTGTTTAGAACAAGCCTCTGGTTTAAACCACCAAGCTATACACAAATACCTCCAAGGATCCCCATGAGCTTCTTAAAACTCAGTACAAGGTATTATGCAACAGTATATGTTTGGAAGGTGCAGGTATTTACATTTAATCATATTTTTAAAGGAAGTGCTCAGTGTCAGAGCCCGGGCTGAGAGCACATAGCTGACTACATCTGTCGTTTCTGTGATTTCTTTTTACTTCCGCGTGCAAGGAATCCTCGGAGATCCTCACGCACCCAATGGATACAGTGACCTTTGAAGATGTAGCTGGGAACTTCACCTCGGCAGAGTGGGCTTTGCTGACTCCATCCCAAAAGAAGCTCTACAGAGATGTGATGTGGGAAACATTGATGAATGTTACTGCTATAGGAAGAACATGGGATAAGCAGCAAATGGAAGCAGAAGGCAAAATTTACTCAAGAAATCTGAGATATGATACAGAGAATTATTTGAGATTTGAAGAGAAGCTACATAAATATAATGAACATGGAAGTAACTGCAGTGTTTTCTGGTCCATTCAAAAGCGTAAAATGAGGAAGACTGGAGAGAAACCCTATCAATGTGGGAAGTTTGAGGAGGCCAACTTAGAACTTAGTGAACAAACTCACACTGGGCTGAAAATGTTTGTTGGTAAGAAAAGTATGAAGGCCCCCACAACACCAAGGGTTCTTCAACAATGTGCATGTAAGCAATGTGGGAAGGCATTCAAACAAAATTGTGAACTTGTAGTACATGAAAGAATTCACACTGGGGCGACGCCCTATGCATGCAAGCAATGGGGGAAAGAGTTCAAACAAAATTGTGAGCTTGTAGTACATGAAAGAAGTCATGCTGGAGAGAAACCCTATGCATGTAAGCAATGTGGGAAAGTGTTCAAACAAAAGTGTGAGTGTGTAGTACATGAAGGAATTCACACTGGGGAGAAACCCTATGTATGTAAGCAATGTGGGAAAGCATTCAAGCAAAGTGGTCACCTTCTAAAACATGAAAGAACTCACACTGGGGAGAAACCCTATGTATGTAAGCAGTGTAGGAAATGTTTCAGGAAGAGTGATAGTCTTAGAGTCCATGAAAGAATTCACACCGGGGAGAAACCCTGTGTATGTAAGCAATGTGGGAAAGCATTCCGTAAAAATGGTAACCTTAGAGAACATGAAAGAATTCACACTGGGGAGAAACCCTATGTATGTAAGCAATGCGGGAAAGCATTCAAGCAAAGTGGTCACCTTCTAATACATGAAAGAACTCACACTGGGTAGAAATTCTATGTATGTAAGCATTGTAGGAAATGTGTTAGTACAAATGGCCACTTGCAAAGACATCACAGAATTCACACCTGGAAGATAGATACCCTATGCATGTAAGCAATCTGGGAAAATGTGCATATGGTGAAATTCTTAAAATCTCCAATCTACTTTTTTATACTTGATGCAACTTTACATGGTATATTTCTGTATTTTACTCTAGGGATACTGTCTGTTGTACAGCGTCTTATTGATTCTATCAGTTTCTTATTGGTACTTTCATATTTCAATATACACCTTGATGTTATTTGCAGTTGAAGACCATTTTATGTGTTGTGACTTATAACCTCCTAACTTTTTCTTTGTTTCTTGTCTGTATCCACTGACAGAATTTTAAGATTTTTGCCATCTAGGTTTTAATGTGTTAGATAACACTAATTATGCAATAATGCCTCTCATTTTTTAATAGTTTCTTCTCTATTATTATTATAATCTGCTCAAATATATAGCAATGCAATATTTTCTTTTCTGTGGGCTGATTATCATTTTATGTTGCTGTTGTTTTCTCGAATTTTCTACTGGGAACTCACCTACCATAGGCTCAGGGCTGGCTCTATTATGGCCACAGCTGGCCTTAGCCTCAGCCTTCCCAGAGAACATGGTACAGAGTGATGTGATGCACTCAGCTCGCGGCCCCCACTGATGAGCTTTCTTCTACAGAGCCCTTTCTGGTGCTTGTCCTGGCCCAGGATGTAATCCCATGGAAAAGTTCCTGGGGCTCTAGTGAGTCAATTCCCATTTACCACTTTTAGTGCAACGCACGGCAAGAATAAAGACACTAAATCTTATTTGTAGATGTGGGACACCAAGGGGTCATAAGCCCAGCCATGGTGAGGGCATCCAGAACAAAGGCCCTGACTCTGGGCCAAACATAGGTTTTGTTAATGTGTGAAGAAAGGAGTGGTTTGAGGGCGAGCGACTGAGAAAGGGAGGAAGTAGGTGTGTGCTGTGAGGTGGGCTAGGTAGGAGGCCCCACATCCCCTCTGCAATATGCAGAGAGAAGGATAGGCAGAAAAGTAATCTGCATAACACAATTGAGATAGTATCTAATGCTTTGGGGTCGGTACTTCAGCTTTGATGTGTCATCTTTCAAGCCCTGGGAGGTGATAACCTCTTATCTCCAGGCTTGATCCCAGCCCACAGCATGGAGCACTGGCTCTTTAACCTGCCTCATCATGGCTAACCGAAGGGCACTGTGAGGGGCTGGGGAAACACGGTCTGTATCTCTAAGACTGCACACCAGTACCTCAGCTGGACCAGTGTGCATTGCTTAAAGCCAATTGCAGGGGTAAGGAAAAGTCCTAGCCGGCTCTGTACATGTCAGTACATGGAAATAGGTTCAGATTCAGCCAAAATAGAACAATTGTTCCACCTTCAAGGAGAGTCACCGCGTGATTCTCTACACCCTCTGCCCTATTTTTTCTATTTTTCTGAAATTGATATCTTTTTTTTATCCAAAATGTACATTCATTTACTATAATATGTTTTGAAGCACCCTTTTTGGTTCCCTGAAATAACTAAAAATGTATTCATTATCCTATATTGAGATATGCTTAAAAATTAATTACATAGTTCATTTGAAACATGTCATTAAAAAAAAGAAATGTCATTTAATCATGTTTTTAAAGGAATTTTTGATCCCATAGAGGTTAAGAATCACTGTATTAAAAGTAGATTGGTATTGAGCTTGTAGCCAATCATACCCAGAATTCATATACACTGCTCTTAAATTTCTTCCTTCAAGTCGTGTGTAGATTTTCTGAACCTACCTTTAGCAAAGTACCCTTACCAGTTTCATCTCTTTCAAAACTGTTTCTTTTCATCATTCCTCTGTTATTTAACATACTTGTAAATAACTCTTCAAATATTTTGATCAGCATTCTCTCTGAATCTGTATCTAAAATACTGCAGCAAGGCAGGGCTCACCCAGGGGAGGGTAGTGGATCTGACAGTGGCTTCCTAGACCATCTTTTATTTTTCTCCTCAGGTTGCTCAGGATCTCTCTTGGGAGTGGCTGAGGCAGTCCTTCTGCATGAAAATAACTAGGCAGTCTGCTGTTTGCATCAGCTACGGCCTGGCTGTGACTCTGATCCTCTTTCTGGGAGTCCACACTCCGTGCTTCTTCCGTGAGATCCTGTCTTGTGGGGTGGCATTTGCCCTCACTGCTCCTCAGTTCAGTAGAGATCCACAGGTTTTCTATCAAAGGCCATAGCTATCGCTAGTTCTCTCCTTATAACTCTTTGGAAGCATGTTTTGTCTCTCCATGAGCTTCTGATGCTGTCTGAGAAACTGGGCTCCTGTCTGGTATCAAGTCACAGAAATGACACCTACGCCACCTTGTCTCTTCCTAGTCTTCAGGTCATTTCAAAGCCAAGAAACTCTGGTGTTAAGCATGAGACAGAATCAAGTCTTCCTATTTATTTTTCAAATATTTACAGTGGGCTTAGATGCACTGTACCTACACACCTTGATAATCCCTTTCATAATACACATTTCTAGTTTCTGGAATTCAAATTATCCGCAGTTTCTGATTTTTCCACAAGCTTGAGGCTGATTTCTCATGCCTTCCCTGTGATCAGCAATAATCTACACCTTTACTTGTAGTCTTTTAGGCCCTCTACCTACATTTTGTCATTTCTGATTTTCCTCTTTGGTAGCAAATGACGCCTGAGTCTATATTAATGATTTATAGCTTTTTCTCTGTTTCATTTTCTAAAATGATCATTTTTCATCCAAGGCTCCATTGACTGTCATCCCCCCATGGAATTCCACCCCTCCCTTCTCTGAGAGCATTTGGAACTATTCTTTCCAGTCTCATATGAGTCGTGTCATATTTTTCTCATTATTCAGGAAGTGTATAAGCACTGGTCCACATTTCCCTTTAACAGCACTCAGTACCAAGCCCCACTTTACAAGCGAGGAGGAAATGCTAATGGGTCTCTACAGCAACTACCCATTTGCTTATCTCTTCCTAAATAGGATGACACTTGGCACCTTGGCCTTGCTGGAGAATTATAAGGAAGATGTTTTGAATGTTATTGTTTTTAAATCTGTTTTTCTTTTTTTTTTTCGTTTTTCTCTGGTACCGGGAACCGAACTCACAACCTTTCGCTTGCCAGGCAGGCGCTTTTGCCGCTGAGCTAAATCCCCAGCCCCTTCTAAATCTGTTTTTCGAAAGTGTTCATTTTATAGCAGAAAAAAGAATGAGGCTTGGATCTTAGTCTCAGTTGGATCATTTAACTAGTTTGGCTACTGTGGGCACTCAGTTTTTTTCTGCAGTCCTTGGCAACCCTTCTTTACACAGGGGTGGTGACATCAACACTGATCAGAATGATGGCGATGAGCTGTGTGAAACACATAAATCACACAGCACTCCATAACACGGCAAGGGACTGTGTCCTTCACCCAAAGCGATAACCTGGTCACTCTAATCATTCTTAACGTTTCTTGTAATGCCTGTAAGCAAAGGCTTGTGAAGGCTTTGTAAGACTCAGGGCCATAGCCTACATCCTTTTCTTAGTTTCATATCCTGAGTATTCGGGAGCCAATCCTTTCCATTTAGCACTTCGCCGGTAGTGCCCAGTTAGTGATCTAGCTCTGCCTGCCCCCTGCTGGTCAGCAAACCCCTGGGTGTGGTAAATAGTGTGACCCAGGCTTGATCCTTTGTTTCACTTTGTAACAGTTCTTCACCAGACTCTATGTTTAGCCATGTGACTTGCTTTGAGCCACAACATATTAATGGATGGGTTAGAAACAGCCTTGAAAACTGTACGTGTAACTGAGCTTATGCTTTCATTCTCATCCCCTTGTTAATGCCAGGTGAGCATGCCCAGGCTAGGCGCTGTGCCAGGTGGAGGTAGAGGGACACACATACCAGAAAAGAGTGTTCCTGTCACCCCGGTTAAGGCCAACCTAGAGCAGTCAGCAACTAGATGATCTCAGATGTGTAAACAGCCCTGTGAAGATCAGCAGAACCAGTTAACTGACGCTCAGCTGGCCCCCAGCTAGTGACCATGCACCTTTGTTGAATGGCTCTGAAATTTTAGGGCTGTTTATTACACACTTAAATTATAACAGTAGAAAGCACATGTACTACTTTACATGGCTATCTGAGTAGTTTCATGATTAACAGGAGAGGAAAGTAGCGACTAATACACTATTAAATAAATTTTAAAAGGCATATTCTTCAGCATGAAAATCTCCTAGCGGGTGAACTATCTTTGGATTCAGGTCTCGGGGTTAAGGAGAAAGGAGGTGGCACTGTGGCTCACTGGGGTGGGTCTTCCTACGAGTGTTATGCTGTTCAGAAGCATTGCTTTTCGAGTTTTTACTGAGCTTCTTTGTCTAACAGTGGATGTCTTTTAAATTTCCATTTTCCTCCCTTTGATTTTCAGCAGTACTGGCAAAAGGTTTGTGTGACTGCCAGCCTCTCCACAGATGACCACAGCCCTTAGGAGAGGACCTTTTCCCAGACCTGTTCTGTCACCTACGGACTGATAAGTTAGACATATTTTTCTCTGCCCAGCCTCTGTGGACCCACTCACGGGGTCTACAGTGGAGAGAACAACCTGTGGCTGGTAGTGCAAGAGGACATGTGAAATAAAACAAGTGACTTTATATATTTATTTATTTATTTCTTGGTACTGGGAATTGAACTCAGGCCCTCACACTTGCCAGGCAGGTGCTGTGCCCCTGAGCTATACCCCTGGCAAACAAGTGACTTTAACAGCATCTTTTGGCCCCTTTTTATATTGTATCAAGGCTCCCAGGATTAGACAGTGCTAAACCAGTCAGTGGACTGATGTAGTAATCACACACCCTCGATTCCTGCATCATACACTCCAGATCCAGCCACCTCTCAAAAGCCCCACCTATGATGGCAGGAGGCTTTGCGGGGGAACATGTAGACCCAAACCATAGGAAGGAAGACTAATGATTTTATACAGAAACACAGCTATGCTCTTTCAGAACCTGATCTGATAGTTGTTGGTGAAGAATTATTGCATTACTTCATCCAGAAGAACTCTTGCTGGGCATCTTGAGAATTTAGACTGACCATTACCCTTGGACACTGGGCTTTAACTATTCAGCCTCCTGTATAAACTAAACATCTGCGCTTCAGATACTGTCTTGGTTACTTTTCTCTTGTTGCTGAGACAAAATACCTGACACCCAAAATTAAGGAAGGAAAGGTTTATTTAGCTCACAGTTTGTGGAGGTTTCAGTCCATACTTGGCTGGCTCTGAGGCAGAGTGGCACGTGGCACAGGGCTACCTTTCATGGCAGCGGAAGACAGCAAAAGCAGCCAGAGGAAAAGGGAGGAGTGGTGGCAAGCAGCCTCTTTCTCTTTGTTATATTGTATGCAAACTATCCGCCCCAGGGCGAGTGTAGCACTCACACCCCAAATCCCAGCATTGGCTCATGTATCAATCATAAACACTAAAAGCCTGCCCCGTGGCTGCATGAGGCTTTGGGGGGACATCCAGACACAAACCATAACAGATACACAGACTCTGGTTTTCTCTGTTGGGGGTCTCTGGCTAGATGCTGGCTGCTTCAGAGATAAAACTGTGAGATCAGGTCACTTTTGTGAATAATCAACATGCCCAAGGAATGCAGTGTTCAGTGTCCCATAACTCTGGACACTAATCATGTGTGTCAGAGTCTTTTGTTGGTAATACTTCCTTGTTGACTTTGAAAAAAAAGTATTTAAAATGTACACATGAGATTAAGATACTTACTAAGTACAGAACAATGTAGTCATTCATATTATGTTACACATTTATTTGATAAGTAACCATCAACAAAATAAAATTATGTTGCAAATTGTCAGATTAGCGGGGTTAAAATAATCCTTAAAATGCTGAGAATGTAAATAGACTTATGTAAAAATGTAGCAAAGGAGTTGAAATGTGAGCAGTTTCCTACACACACAGATGCAGAACCTTCCTTAAATTCATTTAAGAATTGCATGGAGAGGGCCAGGGATATAGCTCAGTGGCATAAGCACCTGCCTGGCAAGTGCAAGGTCCTGAGTTCGATTCCTGGTACAAAAAAAAAAAAAAAGAATTGCATGGATAATGCTTATGCATGCTTGCCGGATGAGGAAATGGTGGTATGAATAACTTCTTTATCCATATGCTAACCCAGCCTGACAAACTTAGAAATCAGACAGCACATGATACTATTATGTAATTGGTAAAATAATAAATTGTTTTTGTAACCATCAAATCTAGGTTCTTTCTACATTAATTCTATTCATACAGACTTTATAACACCATATTCAGTGGTTTGGGCTCTTGCTTCATTTTTGTTGATGTGCTTGAAAGGTAAGATTTCTTTAGCTGAACTTAAATCATCATAAGGATGCTGGTGTCAGGAAAATAAACGCCTTCAGGTTTGTTCCAGTCAGTGGTTCTCAGCACTGACTCTAGTACAATCAGCTGGGGAGCGTATAAACCATGCTGATACTTGGTACCCATTTTGGTCCAGTTAAATTAGAATCTCTGGGGGTGAAGCCCTGTCAGTATTTTTTTTAAAGAATCCTAAGTAACTCTACTGTGTATACAGGACTGAGAACCACTGGGAAGCTAACATTTCACTGTACTGAAAAGCAGATTCTAACGGGATAAAGCAGTGTTATGTCCACACACTAAGCACCTTCTCAGAACGGGTAGTCCTCAGTAGGAGGGAAAGGAAAGACGTCTACTTAGTCATTAGCAAGGACCGCTGGGATTGGAAACTCAGATTATTATTCTGCAGGTTGAGAAATGAATGAGTTCTCAGTTGTAATACTGGCATTGCAATCTCATAAGGAAAAATGGAAACAAAGCTTTTGTAAATAAGGAGGGGAAAGGGGGCTGAAGGGAGGGTAGGTGAATGGGGAAGAAAGAACTGAGATAAGTCATGTACAGGTACAAAGTACCTATGAGAACGTTATAAGGAATGCTTAAAATGAACTGATAAACAATTAATTAAAAGAACAGGAGAGGGAAGATGAATGATGAGACCGTTGGTAATGATGCTTTGAAAGTTTCCCCCATGCTTTCTTATTTGGAAAGCAGGGTTTGATCAGGACTAGTGTTTGCATATTAACAGAGCTGCAGTCAGAGGAGAAAGGCCATCACCAGGGGCAGGCTTAGTGCTAGGGGACAAAAAAGAAGCCACTTCCTGCCGAAGAGGAATTTGCACTCTCATCTTGAAAGACAGTGGTACATACATCAGGAGTGACCTTCAAATAATGTGGCTGAATCCGTAATACATTTAAGTATATTTCAAACTCAACTCATTATTTCAAAAGGCACAATTTGTTAAAAAGATGTCAAAATCTATTAGAGTAGGACATCCTACATAAAACTCTCAAATCATATAATTGTGAGAAAAATAGCTTAGCTGCTTAGTAGATCTGCCATTTTTCTCTTTTCTGGGTCTGCATTGAATACCAAATCACTTTTTTTCAATATTGCTAAATTTATCCTCTTTTCTTTTGTTTTCCTTTAAGTACTTGCCATTTCTCGCCTGGGCCGTAGAAAAACTCTTGTGCCTGCTTCTAGCTTTTTTGAATTCTAGTCACACTTTGGCTAGAAAAGCCACAAGATGGCTCCCTTTCACCTGCAGGGAAAGGTTTAAGATCCAAAGCATGGCACGCAGGCTTCTGACTCCAAGATGATTCTCACACCAGCAGTATTTGTGTCACCCTACAACTTGCTGGAAGTGAGAAATTCCAGAGGCTCCGCCTCAAACCTATGGAATTAGAACGTGCCTTTACCGAGAGCCACGTGACCTGTGTGTACACGAAGGTTTGAGAAGTCCTTGTATGTGCTAGGACTCATAGTCTGGCTTCTGCCTATTTCTTTTGCTCTTCTTCTGGGTATTGTGTGTTCCAGAAATATCAGACTCACCTCAGAGGGACCATAGTGCTCAACACTCTTGTTGGCAAATGCCGGCTTGTTTCTTTAAAGACCTCTCTGGAGCAATTCATTATATGAAGTTTCCTTGTCACTTCCTAGATAGTTAATCCTGCCCTACTCTGAAGACTTTCACTGGATATGGAAACGTCAGTGTTGAAATTGCTTGTTTACTTCTTGCTAAAATTCTCCCACCAGATTTTAATTGCCCTAAATCAGGGGTATGTTTCTTATTTCAATACCTCTGGTTTGTTAAATAGAGCCTGGCACCTGACACTCAACTAGTACTCCAAATATATATTGTTCAGAACAGTGGGAAGGCTGAAGCAGGAGGATTGCTGTGAGTTCCAGGCCAGCCTAGCCTGCACTACTAGTGAGACTCCTGTCTCAAAAAGCGAAAAAAAAAAACAAAAAAACTTGGTCTCAGAATCCTTTCCATCTCAGGGTCCTATAATTCTGCTTCACCTGCGGGATCTCATGTCTGAAGAAGACTCTTCAAAATTTCATCTTTCTTAAGTTGAAGTTTATTAATTATCTTCATTAAAAACTATGGGGGTATTTATATTTTTCCTATATAACAGCTTTCCTCTTTGTCCACAGTATTTTGTGACAGTCTTCTCACTGGCTTCGTGGCTTTATCCTAACCTTATGAGAACTTTAATTGCTGCACGGTGGTGCTAGCAGCAGGATGGTGAGCGTGACTGGCCCAGGAGCCTCTCCTCACAGTTGTCCTCGCTGTCCCTTCACTGGAAGCGGTCTCTGGCTGCTCCGGGGCTCATCTGCCTCCGTACGGCTCCTCCTGGATTTGCTAAATGACTCTGCACGTCATGCTCCTCTCTTTGTTTTCTTTTACTTCCTCTGTAAACTAAGTTTTCCCAAGGACGAGTTTTCCCAAGGACGAGTTTTACCACACTTAGCAAATAAAAAATAGAAGACGTTCAGTTAAATTTGAATTTCAGACAAATCATAAATCATTTTAAAGAGAAATATGTTCCAAAGATTGCATGGGACATACTTACACTAAAGTATGATTTGTTATTTACATGAAATTCAAGGGGACTGGGGATTTAGCTCAGCGGCACAGTGCCTGCCTGGCAAGTATAAGGTCATGAGTTTGATTCCCGGTACCGGAAGAAAAACCAAAAACCAAATGAAATTCATATTTCACTGAGATTCTGGTATTCTATCTGATAAGTCTCACAGGTCTCTGCCTTTGAAAATCCACACATTTTATCACTTCCTAAGCAAGAGAGGTGACAAACTACCAGTGTGAAAGCAAAAGGAAAATATAATCCAGAGAGAAACATTGACACATCAAGACTTCATGGTAGTGTCCAGCCGAAATGACTTTGTTGAGTGTACATGAAGCAATCATTTCCAAGCAAAGGAAAAATCTTCAGTGCTGTATGTAAGTTTGGTAATCTTCCATGAGTAGCTTGTATTTTCAGTGACATTGGAGCAGCAGATAGCAGTACAAGTTACAGATTCAACCCTTCATGTTCTAATTCTAACTCAACCACTATCTCATTATGTAATATGGGGCACATCACTTCTTCTGAGCCTCAGTTTTCCTCATCTGTTAATTGGAATAATAACTGTAATGACCAACTATGGATTTAAAAAAGTGAATGTTAAATGATCTAATACATATTGCCGGCAGACATTAAGCAGTCAATAAAATGTTACATAAAATAATATCCTACTGCTCCTACATGGTTATCTGCAGATAATGTGCTGAGCACTTCTCCAGGAAGCCTTGCCATCATTTTCATACGAGACTATCAGAGCATGAGAGGAAGGACGTGGTTGAGGCGGACTCTACACATGGGTCGTGTGAAGGTTACTTCCGTTAATTTGGGTAAAAATGCACGGGCCTTCTCACAGTAGGCAATTGTCCCTGACTGAGGCATTATGTAACTGATGAGGTGGTATGTAAAACCAAGTCACACAGAATAAGTCCTACATCCCTGAGATCTAAGTGAGTGACAGTTCTTTTTTGAATAAGGCCTTCAAAAAATGTACACAGAATCTTTATCAAAATGAAGTGTTGCCTTTAAGTGGAAATCTTCTAGTTTAAACAAACCTATGAGGACAGGGTGAGAGAAATAAAGTCTAAGAACCCATAGACCTTGGGTGTGTTAATCTTATTTTCTAAATAAATGAAAATAAAGGCATGTAATCTGACAAATATTTTGTGAATTTTAAATGCATGATAAATCATCCATTTGATTCATTTGAGCACTATAAAAATTAACAATTTTGCCAGCTATTTCAGAGGGGACTAATACTTATAATATATAAAGAACTCAAATAAATTAGATCCCCTAAATTAAAAGACCCAATCCTAAAATGGGTATCTGAAATGAATAGACACTTCTCAGATGAAGTACAAACACCCAATAAATACTGGAAAAAATATTCAGACAAGATTGGGCACATTCAGGATGGTATAGCCATAGATAAGAAAAAATGGTCAATATTGCTCACTATACAAGAAATGTAAAATAACCATTTAACAGTTTACCCCGAGCATCACTTGGGCAATGTGTTTGTTCACATATGGACTACCCCAAGCTTTGCTTGGACAGGTGTCATTTAAACCAGTTGATTTCTGTTTGCACAAGATACACTTGTGCATCTGTTTGTTTGATAGCAACTATTTTTTGCATACTTTTTATTTAGAATGCTGTATTCACCTTTGATGTTTGTTTCTAGTAAAATCTAATAATAAGTTCTGATTGTTTTTACTAACTTGTGTTTATTTGTGAAAAATAATCTACAAATTTGTTCTACAATCTATAAAAACTCTTAACGTAAGTACATTAGATGTAATTTTCGTATTTCTGCAGAACTCAGTGATACTCTTTTAAAATACCACATGGACACATTTGGGACACTGAGACAGAGTAGGAAGGAAGTGCCAAAAGAGCTGCAAAAGAAAAAATTGAGAAAAGGAGAAATGTCAGCACAGCAGAGAGCAAAAGTCTGCGTTATGAAATGGAAAGGCAAGAAAGACGTCTCCTTATTGCCAACTACTCATAATACAGAAATGATAAACTAAAAAATTCCAATAGTGGTCAATGATTATAACGATTCTATGGGTGGTGTTGACAGAGCTGACCAACATCTAACAAGCTATGATATTTATGCACCTTCTGGACCAAACAATATGGAACTTGTTTGTTATTTACTCAAAATAAGAGGGTTCAAAAAGTCATTTGCAATCTGGAATGGGTCTAATAGACCAAATAACTGAAAAGTATGGGATAGGGACACACCGATCAGGACATCCATCCTTGATGTCTTCACCATTACCTTTGGCAGGTAGACATTTTATTGAAATTGTGCTACCTACAGGAGAAAAGGAAAGGCCAACATGACAGTGCAAAGTGTGTTACTGTAAGAAAGATGATAATGCAAAAAGAATTTGGAAAGAGACCAGATATGGCTGTCCAGACTGTATGTTGTGCACTGACTGTTTTGTTGTGTTGTGTGTTGAATATTTTAAAATATACCACACACAGAACAATTACTGAATAAATCTGATAAAATCGTCATTTTTATATTTTCTGTTATAAAATAAATGAAAAATATGCAACATTCAGTCACCCTGTATTTAAATAATTGGACTAGTAAATGGTTAGAACAACACTAAAATTCCATCTCACTCCAGAAGGAATGACTATCATTGACAAATCAACCATTAACAAATGTTGGCAAGGCTACGGAGTGGGGGAAGGGGAGGAATTCTTCCTCATTATTGGTAGGTGTGTAAACTAGTATAATCTCTATGGAAATCAGTATAGAAATTGCTCAGACAACTAGAAATAGAAATTTGATTTGACCTAGTTGTTCCCCTTCTAGATATCTTCTCCAAAGGGTTCAAGACATTATGCTATAGTGACACATGCATACCATATTCATAGCAGCACAACTCATAACAACTAAATCTTGGAAATGGCCTATATTCTCATCAATAGATGAATGGATAAAGGAAATGTGGTATTTATATATAACAGAGTACTACTGTGCCACGAAGAAGGATAAACTTCAGGCATATTTAGGTAGATGGATGCAACTTGAGAACATAATCTTAAGTGAAACAAATCAGACACAGTTTAAATATTGCATTGTTTCTCTTATACAAGAAACCTAAAGTTTAAATAAGGAGCAAAATAAAAGGTAAATATGAGGTAGAGAGGTATTTTTTCAAATGGGAAGGGGACCAAGAGATGGAGGGAGGGCAGAGGAAAGGAAGAGAAAAGGGATTTGTATAAAAAGAGTTAAAGAAAATCATGGAAATAGAACCTTTGCAAAAGAAGAGGAGAAGAAGAGTTAGCAGTTGTGGGGAAGGAGTGAAGGCAAAGGGGACTGAGAAAAGAATTAAGAGGTGTTATGATACTATTCATCATAGTTTCAACAATAATAAAATACCTGGGAATTAACCTAACCAAAGAAGTCAAGGGCCTCTACAAAAATACTGCAGTACCCTGAAAAATAAGATTGAAGAGGTCGTCAGAAAATGGAAAGATGTCCCCTGCCCCTGGCCAGGCAGAACCAATACTGGCAAGATAGCGATTCTCCCAAAACTTTTACATGGATTCAATGCAGTCCCAATCAAAACTACTTTATAGAAGTAGAGACAAGAACCCTAAAATATGTATGGAGCCAGAAGGGACCTAGAATGGCTGGAGCAATTTGGGGCAACAAGAGTAAAGAAGGGGGGATTGTAATACTTGACTTCAGGCTATACTACAAAGCAATAGTGATAAAAACTGCATGTACTGGAACAAAAAAAATACATGGATCAATGGAACAGAATAGAGGATACAGAAACATCCCCAGACACATTCGACTATTTGATTTTTGACAGAAGGGCCAGAAGTATACGCTGGAGAAAAGAGCCTATCCAACAGGTGGTGCTGGGAAAACTGGTTATCTGTTTGCAGAAGATTAAAACTGGACCCATATCTCTCACTGTGTACTACATCAAAATCAAAATATATCAAAGATTTAAATGTTAAAACAGAAACATTAAACTTACTGGAAGGCAAAATAGGTAAAACACTTGAACACATAAGTGAGGGAAGGATTTTCTGAACCGAACCTTAATTACAGAAGAAATAACAGCAAGAGTCAGCAAGTGGGATTATATCACACTGAGAAGCTTTGGTGCAGCAAAATAACCAGTGAGTAGAGTGAGGATACAACCTAGAGAATGGGAAAAATTTCTTGCCAGCTGCTCCTCAGATAGGGGACTAGTATCTCAAATACATAAAGAACCTCCCCAAAATTGACCACCTTAAACTGAAGACCTAGTTAAGAAATGGACAAGCGAAAGAGCAGACACTTCACAGAAGAAGAGCTACAAACAGCCAGCAAATACATGAGAAAATTTTCAATATCTCTGGCCAGTAGAGAGAAGAAAGTCAAAATAATGCTAAGATTCCATCCTACTCCAGAAAGGATGGCCATCATTCAGAAATCAAAAAAATAACAAATGCTGAAGGGGCTGTGGTGAAAAAGGAACTCCCCCATATTGTTGATAGGAATGTTAACTAATATAACCATTATAGAAATCAGTATGGAGATTTTTCAACTAAAGCTTGAAATTCCATGTGATTCAGCTATCTCCCATCTAGGTATCTTTCCCAGAGAGATGAAGACACCATACTACAGCAATGCGTGCATATCAGTATTTATAGCAGCAAAATTCATAGCCAAATCCTGGAAACAGCCTGCATATCCATCAACAGATGATTGGATAAAAAAAATTGTGACATTTAAGCCAGGTGTGGTAGTGCACACCTGTAATCCTAGCACTTAGGAGGCTGAGGCAGGAGGATCATCGTGAGTTTGAGACCAGCCTGGGCTACAAAGTGAGTCCAAGGCCAGCCTAAATTGCATAGAGAGACCCTGTCTCAAAAAGACAAACAAACAAAAAAAAGAAATTATGGTATCTATATAAAATGGGATACTACTTGGCTATAAAGAAGGACAAATTTGAGACATTTGTAGGAAAATGGATGTAACTAGAAAATATAATGTTGAGTCAAATAAGTCAGACACATATATTTAAATACTGTATGGTATCTCTCATCTGAGTAGGGCAAAGTACAATCTAAGAGAAAAATTAAAGAAGGATAGATTGAGACAAGGGGATGGATCTCTTGTAGATGGGAAGTGGTCTGGTGGACCATGACCAAAGGGTGAGGTTAGAGGGGATGGGGAAGTAGGTACAGTGAGGCTATCCCAGGTACAAGGTCCCAATAACCTCAATGACTGTGGACATCATGTGCCACAAACATGAACTGAGGTTAATAACATCAACAAGAATGTAAAGTGGGAGGAGAACTAGAGGAGGAGGAGACAGGGGAGGGAAGGGTATTAAAAAAGAAGCAAGCTGTGTCATGAACATTTATCAACTCCCCAAGATGGCTGTAAAATGCATGCACTACAAACTTATACCAGAGAAATGAAATTTTAAAAAAGAAGTGTTATGTACATGTGCAAACTCACTATGACAAATACAATCTTATGTCCTGAAAACATATACTAATGAAAATTAAATTAATAAATACCTTTTATTTGGAATTTAAAAATTTAAATATCTAAGTAATTCTTGATTGTTATAGAAAGAGAAGCATTAATGATAAACACAATAGGGAAAAATCTAAAGATTATTATAAACCCTACATATGGTTATACAACCATGAATATTTTGTTGTAGACATGTGATACTTTGAATAACTAGCATCTATATCTATATTTATTAAAGCAATGAGCTATCAGATAAAATTTTAAACCTAATTTTATAACTTACACACACTATATATACATCATACATATTATATATGCTATATATAACATATATTTATATTACATCTATAGCCTTAAATGGTATTAATAAAAATGAGATGATATCAAGACAACCTGAAAAACTGTGAGATAGATCTCTCTTATACAGGTGAATTTGATCAGCATGTTTCAAAAAATATGCTTAATATTTAACAAGTAGCCAAACCAATGAAATTTTCAAAATGCCAAATGGCCTGAATTTTATTATACTTTATAATAATTATCTAATAGTAAATAGACAAGTTACCATTACTTAACATTTTGGCTAAATGTTAGAGCTCTAAATCTTTGGATACTTTTTATTTACTTGTTTGATCAGACATTTCAATATTATTGAGGGCATTGTAGCCAACAGGTCTATAGTTTTAACCAAACAAGCATGCTACTTGCCCATACAAACCCTTAAAAACTAATAGGCTTTGTAGATTTAAATGTATATCTAAATTAATATCTCATTAAAAATTGTGATTAGAAATAGTACGCTTTGATTAGGAATAATAATATAGATTTAGTGGTCAGTGTAGGGTTACACACAACAGAGATAAGTGTTATTTTGTTGCTCAATATTTTAGTTCTCATCTGAAACCATTGAGGAAGGTTTTATTATCTCCAACTTTCAGATGCCAAGTGTGAGACTCAGAAAAGTTAGACAAACATACTTTCTCATGCTACCATACAAAATTTTTATGTGACCGTAAAATCCAGTGGTGTGGGAGAGCATTTAAAAGTTTACGCTTTTGTTATTACTGCCTGCACATCTAGGGCAACTCGTATCAACTGAGGCTTGTGAAATTCTGTAGTAGCCCGGAATGATCCCTGGAGATGAAAATCATCAGATGCCTGTAATTAGCAGCAAGAAGTTCCATTCAGTTTTCTTTTCCTAAGTTTTATTTATTTGTTTTTGACACCACTCAAATTTACATTTTAACAAGATATAGATCTGCTGACTTTTAGACGAATTTTAGATTACTTGGAGCAATGGATACATGAATGCTTTAGGACCTCTGGCAAACATGATGTGCGGCACAGAGGTCTGGGGACAGACTGAAGAGCTAAGAGTCCAAGGTCATCAGTGGTGTCAGATACCTGCACAGGGTAATTGCTGTGTGAAGTAGCCATGTGCTTTGACAATCAAGACAATGGAAGTCCTGCGGCATGGGGCCAAAACAAAACAAAAAAAACAAATTGAGACTTGTACCTGATTAGCTGCTAATGTCCTTCAGGCTTAGGTTTGAGCCTCATAGTACCCACGGTCAGGACTAAAATCTTCCTCAGCAAATTGTCCTATGTCTGCTTTAGAAGAGACCGTTGACTGGGTGACCAAGTCCTGATGGTAAGTTTTATATTAACAGGAGGATCATGGTGTATTTATCTTTTCTTATTTTATAGAAAAAAGCAAAACAAAATTTCATAACAAAATAATAGGAGAATAATAATAGTTAATACACAAAATATTGTTATCTTTAAAGTAATTAATCAGAGTGCAAGATACCGGCATAAAAATTCTCCAAACAATATTAGCACAAAACTTTTTTTTCAATGAGCTAAGTGAAACTGGTAATATAACTATGTTGTATTTTACTTTTTACTTTTCCCTTCCTTCCTTTTCCATTTCCCCCATCCTAGTTCCTTTTTCCTTTTGAACAATTTCTTCCCTCTTCACAATATCTATTGTGCATTTTGGACCTTATTTACTCTTTCAGTTCCTCATGCCAGGGAGACAATACTATGCTTTCACATGTGAGTCTGCTTTATTTCACGTGTGAGTATGGTCTTTAGTTGAATCTACTTAGCTATAAAAGTTTCAAGTTTATCCTTCTTTATGTCTGAGTAGTATTTCACAGTATAAAACTACCATATCTCTTTTATCCATTCGTTGGTTGATGGGCTTTTGGGTTGTTTCCAAGATTTAGCTATTCCAAATTGTGCTGCTATAAGCATGGGTGCACATATATCGCTGAGGTACAGTATTTAATTCTTCCAGAAAGATACCCAGAAGGGGAATAGCTGGATCAAATGAGACCTCTAATCCTCATTTTTTGAGAAATGTCCATAGTGATTTCCACAGTTGTCACACCAGTTTATTCCCATCAACAGTGGAGAAGGGGCTCAGCGGCACAGCGCTTTCCTGGCAAGTGCAAGGTTGTGAGTTCGGTTCCCAGTACTGGAAAAAAAAAACAAAAAACGACAACAACAACAACAACAACAAAAAACAGTGGAGAGGGGTTCCTTTTCCCCACATCCCCTCTAGCATTTGTTATTGGTTGATTTCCTGATGATAGCCATTCTTTCTGGGGATGGGTGGAATCTCAGTGTTGTTTTAATCTGCATCTCTCAAATGATCATTTGCTGAACAGTTTTTCATATATTTATTTTCCATTTGTATGTCTTTATCTGAGAAGTGTGTATTCATCTCAGATGCTCGTTTTTGGATTGAGTCTTTGAATTTGTGGGATGTGATTTTTTTCAGTTCCTTATGTGTTCTAGATATAAGTCCCTTGTCTGAGGGACAATTGGTTAAAATTTTTTCCCACTCTGTGAATTGTCTTTTCACTCTGTTGGTGATTTCTTTTGCTGTGCAAATGCATTTTAATAAGATGGGGTCCCAGTTGTTTATTTATTTTTTGTTATTATTTTCTTTTTTTTGTGGTTTTTTTTTTTTTTTGGTACAGGGACTCAAACTCAGGAACTTGTGCTTGCCAGGAAAGCATTTATACCGCTGAGCTATATCCCCAGTTGTTCTTTGAAGTATTTCCCATGCAGTTTGGTTTTTGTTGAACTCTGTGCCTACACCTACATCTTCAAGATTTCTATCTACTTTCTCTTCTAGTAGATTTAGTGTTTCTTTTTAAATATTTAGATCTTTGATCCATTTTGACTTTAGTGTGGTGCATGGTGATAGACATGGGTCTAACTTTAGTCTTCAGCATGTGGAAAGCCAGTTTTTCCAGCACCATTTATTAAAGAGGCTATCATTTTTCCAGTGAATATGTTTGACCCTTTTGTTGAAGATAAGTTGACTGACTGTGTTTGTAGTTGTGTCTGCATCTTCTAATCTGTTCCACTGATATTCTGGCCTGTTTTTTTGCCAGTACTATGCCGATTTTATCATAGTAACTTTGTAGTGTAATTTCAAGTCAGGGATTGTGGTGCTCTGTGCCTTTCATTTGCTGCCCAGAATTGCTTTTGCTATTCTAGGTCTCTTGTGTTTACAAATCAATTTTAAGAATGTTTTCTCTAGTACAGTGAGGTGATACATTTATCTTAGATAAAGTTCAAAATGGATATTTTAAATTTCTACCACTTATAAACAAAACATAAACTTGATCAACAACCTGTTCAATTGAATAGTATATCTTATTGAATCTTGAGGAAACAGAATGATGAGATATACAGGTCTAGTGATGGTAAACCATCTTCAGTTGGAAGAGATTTTTTCACCCAGGTAAGTCTTGAAAATGGTAGCTGTAGATGACACCAGAGGACTTTGTCTTCATCCCTTCCCGGAATTAGGCAGATTGAGAAGGTTCCATGGACACTGACTTTGGCCAGAACTCCCCAACTACAAAAAGTCTTTACACAGTAGAACTGTGGCAAGTCCTGCTGCCTTGTTAAGGATCACCATGGTTAATTATTGAACACCAGCCTCACTGCATTGGCTTATATGCAATGAAGGTAACTTCGTCTGACTAACTCTATCATTAAAGCCTGGGACTATGTCTTAGACACCCTTTAATCTTTCTTATTAGTCAAAAGCAGAGGGCAAAGTAATTTTGACTAGAACAGACCTTGAGAACTGATAGACTATTTACTTGATGTAGCACTCAAAGCAATTTAAGATAAGCTGGCAGAATTTACCGTGTCACAGTGATTATAGGTCTGGACAATCTGTTCAAAGTAACAAATTTCATCCCAGGCCATCTTTAAGTAAACATTAGAAACCTTTAAATACAAGTTACTTTTCTTCTCGGTGGGAGGTTGGCAACTATTGCTAAGGTGACTCCCATTTATAAGGACCTGCTGTAAAAGATCCTGGCAGGTATTGTTCTTGGTAATCAGGGCTTTCTCTACTATCCTAAAATTACTTTCAAGGTAGTACATACACAGGTTTACAGCTATTTTATGGCTTGTGTTTAATAGTGCCTCCTCAGTCTGAATCTTGCTCCATATATTTCACCTTACCAATGGTGCCTAATTTATTGGTTCTATTAGACATGGATACAAAGTTAGAGGATGGATTGAAGTAGGTGTTTTCTTGCTACCCAAAGTCACGTCAGACTAAATCTGCTAGAATTTAAAGCTCAAGTCTGTTACTTTGCATTCGGCAGAAGCCCACTCTGCATATTTCTGAGAAAAAATAAAATGTGACTTAGTTCTCATACCTAACCCATTGCCTAGTATGCAGCAAACACCCAGCGAACATTTGCTTATTGGAAGTTGCCCCGAAGTTCATCGGCTGCCTGCTGCCTGCTAGTTCTGCACACAGTCAGACCTTCACACTGCCATGGATGAATGGAAGAGTGACTCCACACAGTGTCATTTCTGTCTATGGAAAGTACAAATATAAACAAACCAAAGTTTAGTGAAAACTCAGAAGGAGAAGGCTGATTCTCTCAAAGTCATAATGATAAGTGCCACAGAGATTGCGGTGGTACATTGGCTCATGCATACTTTTGTTTACGAACAGTTTTGCTTGCAAACAGAAGCACTGGGTACAGTTTTGATTTTGGTTTTGAATTCTGCATCGGGTGACAAACACGACTGTGGCCATCTCTCCTCCGTGAACATGAACATAGCCATCCTTTCCAGAACTGTGGAATGAATTAAATTCACGAAGCAAGGAACCTCTGCTGTATTTTTGTATCACCACAAAGATGTCACCAACTATAGAGCACTGACCTGGAGTGCAAATGCCAACTGTTACTTCCGTGTGACGCTGGGCATGAAGGAAATGTTTAACATCACGGGTCATCTTAATTTCCCTGAGCATCATAAGAAGTTGAAAATATTTTGGGTTTTCAATCACAAAGCTCTGTAGTTTCAAGTCTGAGCTTTAGCAAAGCCTTCCCGCTGCTCACAACAGTGGTCATCTTCTCCATAGGATAATGCAATGCAAACTGGTAAAAGAGAAAGAGAGGGCCAGAGGGAGAAGTAGCAGGGAGACAAGAAGGACAGAGGGAACAAGGCCGGGGGAAAGAAAGTTGATAGCGCCAAAGAACAGTATGATAACACTTAAGCTTATGGGGGCTGGGGATTTAGCTCAGCGGCAAAGCGCCTGCCTGGCAAGCGCAAGGTCGTGAGTTCGGTTCCTGGTACCGGAGAAAAACAAAAACAAAACAAAAAAAAATTGCTGAGCTGCGCAGACAGGGCAAAAACTTGCAGGCTCCCTGACTCAGGCTCTTAGAGTGCTGGGATTACGGGCATGCGCCTCCACACCCAGGAAGACACTGACCTTTTAAAAGCTATTCTCAGCAATGATCACATTTTAACTATGAAAACATAAGCTGCATAATTTTAAAATCTGCAGTTGATATTTAGCAGAGAAACCTCTCGGGAACACAATCCCTTCATAATGGCAGTAAGAAGCCAGAAGAAGATTTATTTACTCAGCAGTGTATATTTTGTTATTGACATGGAGAAATGCCTTAGCACCCTGATGCAGCGCACTTCTCTGTTTTGTACCTGATCTGTACATGTAATACCGAGATGTTTCCCAGGAGTATTCTGAAGTAGTTGTAGTCCTGCCCCCAGGTTCACTCAGCTCGTCCCTGGGGCTATGTCTCAGTGGAGAAAAGCTAAGGGGAGGCAGAGAGCTGACTGCTCAGGGAAGCCCCGTGTTGTTGAGGTGCAGAGGGAGCTCACGCAGTACCAGGAACTGGCTGGTGTGCACTGCAGACGAGGCATTTGGGATCAAACTCTTCCAGCCAGAGCATCAGTCAGCTCTAGAGATGCTGATTTGGGGTTACAGGTCTACCTAAGCTCCTCAACCCTGCAGGGGACTAAGTTCTTGTGATACAAGTGAGATACTGATGAAACTCACCCTTTGTGCTTTCCCGTGTAAATTAGCCCTAGAGTCTTAACTTCTTTCTAGCAGATCAGATTCCAAGTTCCTTCCTTCAGCAAAATCCCTCTGAGACACATTTCTGCATGGGAGTCTTAATCATGTTGTTCAACAAGGCTGACTGTGGAGGCCTGCACATAGTAGGACCCTGGTACGTGTCTGTTCAATGCATGAATGAACCCTTCATGGCTTCCTTCCTGTCTCCCTGGCAGCAGCATCTTGGGTTCCTTCCTCCACAGGTGTCTGAAGCATCTTGGCGGCTTTAACACAGGTGGGGAGACAGCCGTGCTCTACAAAGGCCGCTTTTCAGGAAGGGCAAACTTCACTCATCGGTTTCTGGCTTCACTCCACGTTCTGGACCTTTCTCTTCACGTAGATTTCTGTTTACGGCGTGGCCTGTGGATGTGATGCTATGGAGGATTTCTGTGGTTCAGGTACCTTCCCTCCTTTTTCCCTGGAGGAGACATTGGTACAATTTCATTTCTGAAGCAGCTGACATCTGAAATTCTGCCTTAAGTCAGCTGAACCCAATTTAGAGCTTTCCTGTCCCCGTAGCTTTTACAGATCAGCAGCATATGTCTTGCCTAGCCATCAAATCTAATAAGAGCAGACAGACTTGTCTCTCTGACTATTCCTGTGTAATCATCCCACATCTGTGTGTCATCCAACACAGACCCTTTGTCAGGTTAGGAAAGTGAAATTCATGAGCTTAAAAATAGAGGACATCCTCAGGAGAATTGCAGCCATGCCAGAGTCATTCCTTCTAAAAAGACACCGCAGGGGCTGGGGATTTAGCTCAGCGGCAAAAGCGCCTGCCTGGCAAGCGCAAGGTCGTGAGTTCGGTTCCCGGTACCAGAGAAAAACCAAAAAAAAAAAAAAAAGACACCGCAGAAAAGCTGCCTTTTTGGTTGGAGTACCGCAGGACGTGTTGTTGACTCCCTTGGAGGTGATGTCTGCACCGCTAGTCCACCTGGGGCTCATACTGAAGTCCTGACCACATATGAGCATGTTTCCTGAGCCGAACATTGCCCTTTGGCTGAACTCTCCAAGCACCTTGCTTTCTGCGTGCCTTCAGACTGTAGACTGTCACATCAGCATTTTCTGCTGCTATTGCAGTGGTCGCCTTTGTTTCAGATGACACAGTGCAGTCCTGAGACGTGGAAAATTTAGGAAGAACAAGCACAAAGGTAAAAAACATGCTGGAGGTCACCGTTAGGATATAACCCTCCAGTAGGAGGACTTTTGAAGTTTGCAAGAAGACACTATGAAGGGATATTGCATCACCTCTTGCCAGAATACAGCTGACTCTAAATTAGGCCAAAACCAAAACAAGACTGCCTGAATTCTATTAGGTGTCTTCCAAAAGAACATACAGCAGTTCAACAGTCTCACTAATAAGCTGAACTTGTAACATAGAGTAGACTCATAGGATCATTTGAATAATAAGGGTGATAAGATGATAAAGGTACTGACAATGTTTTTAGCTAAATATTGTCCCTATATGTCCTCCTTTAATGTGTCCTTCAATAAATCTCTGCTTCAGAGAGGCCTATAAGGTGAGAATTGCTATCCTTATTTTTACAGATCATACAACTGAAGCATTGAGAAGTGACTTCCCTAGATTCACACAGCTAATAAGCGCAGGGAAGCACATGCTGTAACTGCAGGTCTTATATGCGCCGGTTGTTTGCTCAGGGGAGCGGAGTAACTACAAGTGATATGAAATACACAGATGATCACAGGATTTCTGAACTGTAGGAGGTGGCGATGTTCAAGAAAGGCTACTGCATCTGTATCTCTAGTGGTGGGCTGGAAGTGGCTGCTGGCTAGCAATGGGAATGTATCACAAGAGCACAGAGGTATCTTGTACATTTTGGGCCTCAACAGTTGCCTGGAATCAGCAACTGGCAAGTGGTCAGAACGTAGGTGTAGGGTCTTTCTTGCTCTCTCTTTTTTTGTCTTTCCGAGACAGGGTCTCGCTATGCAGCTCAGGCTGGCCTGGAGCTCACTTTGTAGCCCAGGCTGGCCTCGAACTCACAGCGATCCTCCTGCCTCAGCCTCCTGAGTGCTGGGATTACAGCTGTGCGCCACTACTCTCAGCTACGTTCGTTCTTGCTCTCACTGCATCTGTTGCATCTTCACTTTGCAGACAGTGACTAGTTTGTGTTTCTTTGTGCCTATGATGGGAGATGACACATATGTAGCTATCAAATGTATAGATCCTTTATCAAGTGACTACCAGAGATCGCCTTGGAGCTGTGCATCCTAACTTCAGATTCCAGGCAGCCAGAGACTCATTAACGAAACTAGACGCAGCGTCCAAGCAGCTGTGCCTGGCGAGGAGCAGAGTGAAGGCAAAGTGGCCGTGGGTGGGCAGGTACCTCCAAAAGCTCGGTGCAGCCAGGGTTGTTCCGGCGCTGTAGAGAGAGGGAGTGGCAGGGACTGTGGGTGGGCACAGAGAGAATGCTTAGGACGCCAGAGTGGTTAGGACTTCCCGTTTCTGGGGCT
The DNA here is from genome assembly GCF_000276665.1 of Chinchilla lanigera. NCBI lineage: Eukaryota > Metazoa > Chordata > Mammalia > Rodentia > Chinchillidae > Chinchilla > Chinchilla lanigera. The sequence continues at coordinate 7,229,520 of NW_004955472.1, read as the reverse complement.
GTGGTGCGCGTGGAGAACAGTGGCCAGATTTGTGGTATTTCTGAACGCTGACTTAACAGGCTTTGCTGTTTGCTTTTGTAGCAGTGTCCTCTGGAGACTCGCTGGGCAAAAGGGCTGAGATTTTGTTTTTTAAATCAGTGTGTTCATTTTCAACTGAGTGTTAAGAGTACCATGGGAGGGTTCTTTTCTACCTGGATTTTCATGGTTTTCGGAGAATTACAGACATACTATAGAGATATAAGCCAATTTCTGCTTCCTCCATCCATTAAAAAGGAAATTGAGGTTCAGAGAGCCTCAGGGATCACTACATCTGCCTTTATAATCTAATTGTATTTTTAAACATGGTCTGCGTCCAAACTGCAAGGATCCTTTTAGAGGGGTTTAGAAAAGAAACTGAGTGATCAGAACTGTATTTGACAGGTTAGGTTAATCTTCAGCTTTTCAAGTGAATTAGGATTAGGCTAAATTACCCTCATGATATCTTCAAATGACACCTAGCCTCACCAAAAAGGGCAGGAGTTGAAGCTGATGGTCTCTCCGTTCTGATTCTGCAGATGCCTCTAGCGTTAGCATATGGTGGTTGCACTTACCACCTGTGCTGAGATTCTGCAGACACGGGGATCTGAGACCAAATGTCGGCCCCAAGTTTGATGTTTGTTGGCTTTAGCAACTCTTTCTCATAATCTGCTCTCAGCCTTACAGCAGCCTGCGACGCCTGTGTCTGTCGGAGCGCCGGTGAGAGTCCTTGCACTGCGGTGGAGAGCGGTGTGTGAACAGTGGGGGCGACTGGCTTCAGTTCTGGAAAATTGCACTTTTCCTTGTCATCTTGGGGTTTCTAAGCCACTGATTCCTCTCATTATGCTGTAATAATTTTTCCGTTATTTTCATTTTTATTATTTCATCATCTTATGAATTTAGAGTCACTTGCAAAAAGAACAAGAATAAAAGATTTTTCTTAGGCTCCAACACATTTAACTTTTAGTACTGAAATACTTTTATGGTGTTCTTATTTTATTACACATATTAATATTTATGTATAGTTAAATTCTCTTCTAATATTTTCCAAGAGACCAAGCTTTAATAGTATAGGCAGAGCAAGGTGAAATGTATAATACAGTGGATATTGAGACAATTTACAATAGTTAGCCTGCAGGTAAGGCGTTTCTTAACATAATACGTTGAAAAAAGTGTATCTCATATTATTCCGCAGACTTGAAATGACTGCTCTCACCGAGCATGCTTGGAAAAAATGATTATAAGCTATAAAGGGGAGGGCAGAATAGAATTAATAGAATCAAGGGTGGAAGTGGGATATGTGGACTTGTTTATGGGCTAATTTTGGTCAGGTGTAAAAAAATTTATATCTGATCAAAGGAGTATGTGTATATACTTTCCAATTAGTTGACTTTTTGGCTCTTTTTTCATAAATGCTGACTGTGAGTCTCAGCCCATTAAGCAGCTTGTCCAAGGTCATTTAGCAGGGAAATACCGCGGGAACTAAAGGAAAGAACAAAGTGCTTCCTCCTAATCTGCCCTGACTGTATGCACCACCATAGGCAAATAACTTATATCAGCTGGGCCCACTTCAGGAACCCGGGAAACTACTTTAGTGATGAAAACACCCAGCCCCGGTTTCCTCCTCTCCTGAACTGGAGTAATACAATCTATCAATAAATGGGGGGAATTTAAGAATTACATGAAGACACTTGAAACAATGTAATAAGAAGGCAAACAGTAGTCTGAGAATCTTGAATTCTGGTTCTAGAGCTCACTTGCCATGGTTTCAAAGCAGAACATGCAGCAAGAGAAAGTGTTACTTCCGGTCAGCCGGTATGTGGTTGTAAGAGAGGATGGTCGAAAGCTTAAGCAGGGGCTGGGGATTTAGCTCAGTGGCAAAAGCGCCTGCCTGGCCAGTGCAAGGTCGTGAGTTCGGTTCCTGGTACTGGAAAAAAACAAAACAAACAAACAAACAAAAAAGCTTGAGAAAAGTTGTGGGGAAAGCAGAGAGGGCATGTAGAAAGAAAACCAACTCTGGAAGAGCAGGTGCATGCCTGGGTGGGAGAACCGCCCTTTCTCTGCAGTGCAGTCACGGGGTGACCGTGCCCCGTACCGCTGAGCTCTGTGCAGCTCCGCTTCGGTTTCCGCCTTTCTTTCTCGGCTTCCTTCTCAAGCAAGCCACACACACCCAGCGAAGCTTTTTGTTCTCTGGTCGGTAAGGGTTCGGCCTCCATAGCTCGCTGCCAGCATATGCTCTGTGCGAGTAACCCTTCTATTATTTGCACAGCTGTGGAGTAATATTACGTTAAAACATTACATGCGCAATTATGTTCAATTATATAAAATGAATCTATTTTACCTAACGCTTATTCTCCAGGGTTTGTGCATTTTTAGTTACAGGAAGTTTAGCACAGAGTGGCAGATGGTACAACACAATGTTTGTCAGCTAATAAATTTAAATGTCATGGTATGCTTCATTTTTTAGAATATAACTCTATATATTTTAGTCAAGGCCTGAGCTCACTTTTCAAGTAGAAGAATAACTGTACTAAACTTTAAGCACCCTCCTTTGGTGTGATGATGAGACTTTCTTTGGTCATAACATCATGGCATTTTCTCTGTGGTACTTGGTCTGTTGCTCTTCCCCTGGGACCCCACCCATGACTGAGGCACTTCTGTGACGTTGCTCTCTGTCCTTTCTCTGATGATGCTTTTCCAGGTTCCTACTCTTGTCGGATGATGGTGACACTGCTGTCACATGTCTCTCCCTTAGCCCAGTTACCTGCCCTGGCTGAGCTGGCTGTGGATTGCCCTTTGCCCCTGCTGCAGACATGCCAGCAAATGCTCCGGTGGTGTACCGATAATACTGTATGTTATTTACATCCTGTACCTTTGAAATATTCTTCCCGTACTTCTGCTGCAACTTTGCTTGGGGGAAGCAGGTGTTTGTATTCAGCATGGAACCTGGAGGACAGATGAAGCCCTCTTCCAGTTCTTCCCCATGACTGCCCTCAGTGGAGGTGTTTCTCACTTTCGGGCTGCCTCCCTGGGAACTTGGTATCCTTTGTTTTTAGTGCCATCTCTTCCAAAACTGTGTGGCCAGTGGGATTCATATGTCATTGAGATGAAGGTTGTGCTTCTACGTGGATGTGAAGTGGAACCTCGACCAAAGCATCATGCTTTTAAAGTCACTTTGCTTTCTGCCTTCAGATCTGGCAAATTCTGCCCCTTGTGACCAGAGGGATGCCAGCCTCGCACGCTCACGCTGTTGGGGAAGTGCCACAGAGGGGCCCATATATGTGCAGTGCTCAGGTCTCCGAGCCTGTCTCCCCACTTGTGAAATGAAGATCATCAGTTCTACCTCAACAAAATAGTGTGGGAATCAAATGAGATAAACTATTTAAAGTGCTTACCATGATGTCAGGTAGAAAGCAAGCAGGAGGTATTGTTACGATAGGGATGAAACCAGCTGGGAGTAAGAAAGTAAGAACTTATTCACTACATCTATGTATTATGCTAAGACTGATAGCTAGCATTTATTGACCAAGCCTGTGACCCCACCCCCATGCTCACCTTCTGTGGCGTTTACATCCTAGAATGTCTATAATTATTCTAGAGTTCACGCGTCTGGTGCCTGAACTCCGGTCCAGCCGTGTGGCGGGGGAAGGAGGCCTGGGCCCCAGATGTGGCTTTGCTGCTTCATTGTGTCTGGTTCCAGGTTGACTAAGTGTCTTTTCTAGAATTCAGCCTCCTTATTTGCTGATGGTCAGAATAGCACCTTTCATGTAACAGTTGCCTGATACATAGGAGGGAGCGATGCTCCTTTCTTCCCCGTTGCTTTCCTTCCCTTCTCTTCAGCTCTGTCTTGATTACTTTCCTGTCATTGCTGAGACAAAATATCTGACACCCTAAATTAAGGAAGGAAAGGTTTATTTAGCTTACAGTTTGTGGAGGTTTCAGTTCATACTCAGCTGGCTCCAAGGCAGGGTGCCACATGGCAGAGGGCAACAGATCATGGTGGCCAAAAGCAGCAAGAGCAAAAGCGGGGAGGACAAGCCTCTTTTCGTCCCTTATATTGCATGCAGGCTCCCCGCCTCCCCAGGGCGGGTGTAGCGCTCACACCATCTCAGCGTCCTCCTCTTGTGCAGGATGAGGATGTTTACAAAGTGAGGACCCTGGCCCCCTGCTGAGCCACTTATACTCCTAAACTCAAATTGACACAATGTATCAACCATTATATCTCCCTTTCTCCTCCCTTCCCTTCCCTTCTCCTCTCCTCCCCTCCCCTCCCCTCCCCTTCCCTCACTTCCCCCTCCCTCTGGCTCCCATAGCTATAGTCTAGAGGTCTGAAAGTGCGCTGTTTGATCCTCCAAAATACAGAGCTGTCTACAAGTCCAGTCATCTACTTTGGCTTTTGCCTCACCGCATGCTGCCTGACATATGCTTGGAGATGACAGACTTCTCCCACACAGCAAGCTCTTGCTTTTGCGAGCGTCCACGAGCTGGATTCTCATGGTGAAATGTCTGTGGATAATCTCAGTGTGGGTGTCCTTCGTGCTTTCAGGCAATTCTGTAGATGTTTTCAGTTTCTGGGACTTCCTATTGCTCTTGGAAATGCCGTGAGAATTACTTTTTTGTGGGAGGCTGGGATCATTACTAGCTTATCGTTGCCTCAGCTGCATGTGAACCTACACTGATTAAACAAAAACCTAATCTTAAAACTTAGCAATTTTTTAAGGGAAGGCAATTCATTTCTTGTTCTTGGCTCGAGGCTTGGGAGGGTAACAGCCTGTTCTTGTTATGATTGTTCTCAGACCTGCCTCACTGTATGGTTTTAGTGCTAATTTAAACAAAACTTCTAGTTTCTGCTTTGTTTCTGTTCAGAAAGGCTCATTTTTTTCCTGGGTGGAAAAACTATAAAATAATGGTAATAGAAAGAGGCTCTGAGGCTTACAGAGTAGCCAGAGAGAGGGGCCTCGCTTTACGACGCTGGCGGTGAAGGGATCAGGGAAGTTGGAAAGAACGGCTTTGGCCCAAGGAGAAGAATCTACTCACGCTAGTGGAAGGCAAGTATTGGCAGAATTCAAAGGTGAACAGAAAGACCCAGACGCAGGAGCGAGCCGCTCAAAGTGCCAGCGTTGTCCTCCGTGTGGCGGAGGAACCAGGCGCTCCTTACTGATGTTGGTCCTGGTGGTGGGGACAGGTGCTGGGGGCAGGCAGTGCAGAAAGCATTCATGAAGTCTAAGGTCCGAGTGGTATTATCTGACACCCGGGAGGAGAGGAAGGACGCAGAGAAACTGGTTGAAACCATCCTGTTAGAGGCTTGTGATTGACGCTTTGGTCACTGTTTTGGAGAAAGAAATCTTGCTCACACCGTTCACAGGTAAATGTTGCCCAGACCTGTACTTACAAATTGCAAGGGAGAAGGCAAGAACATTACTGGTCTGGAAAGAGGGAAGAAAAAGTATTTTAAGAACTGTAAATGGTTTATACTTGATAGAAGGATTTTCTTCCTGGCAGTTGCTCTTACAGAAATAATCCGATGAAGGGACAAAGCTTTATGCACCATGATATTCATTGCAGCATTGTCTATTTGGAGAAAATCTGAAAATTGCCCACTAAAAGTTCAGGATTAGGGAAGCATGAACTAAGTTAAGCTCATCAAATCAATGGACTGTTCTGTAACCATTATGAAATGTAATTGAAGACGTTGTAGTAATAGTAGAAATAAATGTAACATAACGTGAAAGAAAATTGACAAAGACTGTAACAAAACTGCATTCTACTGCATAGCATTTTTTTTTTTTTTTTTACAGGTAAGGATTAGAAAAAAATGAAAGTAGAAACTGTGAGGGTTGTGAGAATGTAGGTGATTTCTTTTTAATCTTCTTGCTGTTCCTTAATATAATGCCTTGTGTAGCCAGAGAACTTCTGGGGACAATGCCCAATGTGATGCGATGCTTGGGTATGGGAATAAAGGCTGCGAGTGATATTTTTTGATCAGGGTGACAAAAATGAAACTTTGCTTCTGTGTTCAGTACCTCCTTGCTCTTTTCCTTTGCAGAAGGATACGTTCTATTACTGAGAGAAATGTGCAAGTTAAAGACAAAAGCTCTTGGAAAGCCAAGAAAATATTTGTGCTTCAATGTAATTGCAATACAAAGACACCAAATGTCAGTTAATGAGCAATTTTCCTAGCAGAAAAATTATTATTGTCCTTGGAGAGGACAGGGAGGATAATGGATCTGCTGGGTGTCAGGTTCATGTGGGGCTGGTCTCACGGGACGGGATGAAATGCTTGACCTTGAATGCCCCCAGAATGCGCTGAGTCTGATCACATTATTGACTCAATATAAGTGGAGATCCTTCTAGTAATTCTGCAAGTTCTGGGTATCCCAGAACAGTTTTGTGGAGGAACTGTGTCAGATAGGGCCGGGGATATAGCTCAGTGGCATAAGGGCCTGCCTGGCAAGCGCAAGGTCCTGAGTTCGATTCCCAGTACCAAACAAACAAACAAAAAAAAAGGAATTGTGTCAGATATATCTCTGAGCTAAAAGGATGCACCAGTTTAGGAGCAAGAAGACTAGGCACTGAGGCACCTGTCCAAGAAGGTCTGATCAGGAAATGTTGTCAAAAACAGAACTAACTGGAAGAGGTCTGGGAGAACCTGCCTGGAGCTGGAAACCAGTGCTGGTCACTCTCAATCAAGATGGTATAGGCAGAGCAAATCAGGCCAGGATTTGGAAGTTGTGGGTCTGAGCCCCCGGGCTACAGGTACAGGAAAGTGTGGAGGGTGAACGTCGGCTGGGGGACATGGCCGGTATTGTATTTCCTGAGAACAAGAATATGCTTGTGGCAGAATAAAACGTACAAGGAGGCAGCCAGGGTCAGAGGTCTGGCAGCTGCTCCTCCAGGGTCCTTGGTGTCAGAGACAGAAGTCTCTCTCTGTTTGTACAGTCTGGGCTGACGGGGCTTCAAACAGAAGCAGGAGGATGCATTTAAATGGATTCCTTCCTTTACATGTTTCTCTGTGCGCCCATCAGGGAAACCAGGAAGAGGGGTCCTTAGAGATCCTGCAGTTTAACACCCTCCCTTTCTAAAAAAGCACTCTTCCCCCTCGCTCTCCCTCTCTTTCTCTTTCTCCATCTCCCTACCTAGGATGCCTTCTTTTTGCCCTTTTTTTCTTCTTCCTTCTTTTTTTTAACCTCAGATAAGAAAAGCTTTATGATTTAAAAAGCCCCCAAAACTAAAAACCAAAACACCAAGCACCGCAGAAGCATTTCTTCTCTCTTGCTTTGCGGAGAGAGGCCTGACCTCGGCTGAGCCAGCCCCTCCTCCTGTCCAGTGGCCGCGTTCCCTCTGGTGGGGCTCCGGTCCTGGTAGTCACCGTCAGGGCTGGCGTCACTCGTTGTGTTTTTCTTATTAAAAATATGACTAGGGCTGGGGATTTAGCTCAGCGGCACAACGCCTGCCTGGCAAGTGCAAGGTCGTGAGTTTGATTCCTGGTACCAGAAAAAAAAACCAGAAAAAACAAACAAACAAAAAAATATGACTGAGGGATGACTGGCAGTGAACATGGCAGGATATGCTCTGGCCGGGTTTGGGATTGAGTGAGATCACCCCAGAGTGAAGGGTGACAGGAGTGTGAGAGGCGGGCGAGTGACCAGGAGAAGCAGGGGTGGTGAGGAAAGGCCTGAGGGTGTGGTGAGGGTGCAGGGGGCAGAGAAGTCAGGGTCCCTGCACGCAGCATCAAAGACTAGAATTCTGATTGATTGGGTGCAGGGAAAATGGGATTGGAAATGCCAGATTTGTGTCCCTCTCTCCTGGTGCAGCAAGACCGCGGCCCAGGCCTCTGGTCCATAATTTGTAGGCTCTCCTTTCTTACATGAGGCCCTATATGTTGGGCTTCCTTTAGGACTCTGGGTGATTATCTCAGCCACTTTCCTGTTTCTGGGACAGAATGTCTGACACCTGTAGGGAGGAAGGGTTCATTTTGGCTCGTAGCTTCGGAAGTTTAGCCACACTTGGCAGATTCAAACACAGGAACGCGGGGCACCGGCCTGGCACAGACGGAAGCTGCTCCTATCCCGCCAGCGGGGAGGAGGGAGCTGGGGAGGGAGACACATCCTTCCGGTCATGCTCCCCGTGACCTCCAAGAGCACATTCAGCGGTGGATTCATCCACGGACCAATCCACTCATGAGTCTAGCACTCCCGACCCAGTCACCTTCTAACAGCCCCACCTCTGAGAACGTGAGACTTTGGGGAGATGCTCCACGTCCAAACTGGAGCAGTGAGGTATAGTGGTTCTCAGTACAGGAAACAGTTCCTCATAGAGCCTGTGTCCTTTAAGTAAAAATCTGTCTGTCTTTCTGTCTCTGTCTCTGTCTTTCTCTCTCTCTCTCTGCACTCCTCTCACCTCTAGTCTCCCTTCTCTTTTCATTCTCACCCTCAAATTTATTTTCTTGGTAGAGACAACTTCGGATGGGACAAAGGTGGAGCGCAGGCGGGAGGCCCGCGTAAAGCCCGGAGAGAGGAGTGAACTTTCTCTGGGAAAGGTGGAGCCAGGTAACGGGCCATGTGCAGCTGCTTCTCCGCCTCCCAAGCAGGTCCGTCGCAGCACATCAGAAGGGTGTGAGCCCTGGAAACCTGAGAGACAGGAAGGAAGGCAGAGGCCAGGTCTTTCCCAGTGAGCGCAGGCGTGAGAAGACTGCCATACAGCGATGTGGCGGGCCGTAGAAGCCGACTGTGATATCAGGAGAGAGAAAGCAATGTGTGTTCTGTAATGGAAACAGCTCGTGTTCTTTGCACCAAGGGCCTTGCACCTTGTGCCTTAGGAAAGCACTTGGACTTTATTTAGGTGCTGGTGTGGACCACACTGCTGAGTGGGACATGTGGGCTGGGATGCAGGACAAAGGTGTAGGGGAACTAGAAGCGGACAGTGCCGTTTGGGGGCCTCGCAGGGAACCCAGTGAGAAATGCAGAGGCGCTAACCTCATGCAAAGGCAGACGGAATGGAGAGGAAATTGATCAAGGGAAGGGAGGTTCAGGGTTTGTTCCAAGGTAAAGGAAGGGAAACTTGGAGATCAGGCCCCCTCCGGGGTGAATTTTTTCTGCAAAATAATGTATTTATAAGAAACCAAAACACATTGAGGGAATAAATGTTATTCTTCTGCCTAAACTAAAGTTTTAGATAAGTTGGAGAACAGATGAGGAAGGAAATCAGAAGCAGCCAGGGGGAAGAACATGGCTAAACAAATCCTTCGTCTCTGGTGCCAGGTTTGCGCAATAGGGCCCCAGTCCAGTGCTGTGGCGCTAATCCCTCCTCAGTACACCAGGTGAGATACAAGGCTGGAGCGCAGAGCTGAGTTTTAATGAAGGCTAGGGGAACATAAAAGGGAAATAAGCATATGCTAACATGCAGAGCGTCTGCCTTGGAAGAGATGGCTGCCTGCCAAGGGCACAGAATCAATCGCCTCAGTTCCACAGAGTCCGGATTTGAGACAGGGAAACCCAGAGGAAAAATGGCTTCTGACGAACACCGAAGCTTTCTCATCTATTTACCCATCTTGTCCCAGTGATTGACACGCAGCGTAGCAGTTTCCTGCTGGAGTGATTGCACAGGTAGGCAGAGGGATGCAAGGGACCCGCACGAGTTATTCATGTACCTTGGCCCTTTTGCATTTTGTCGCAAATTCAAGAGACCCCCAAGTCCCAGAGAATAGGTCAAATTCAAGAGACCCCCAAGTCCCAGAGAATCTCTCTTTTAGAGAGAGGGAGATACTTAGACATGATGTTTCCAGTGTCTCGGTGACTGCCATTAACTCCAGGAAGTAATTTCTAGCATCACTTAGGGACATTTTATTGTGCAGGAGAAGCTTGTAGACTAGAGCTAAGCGGCTAAAGATGAGTAGATGAGCTGTCCACTGGTGGCAGTGAGGGTAGGCTGGGATGCAACCCCATGGATGAATAGGACACACGGGAAGATGGGGATATGGATTTGGAGCGCAAGGAGGTGAAACACAGAGGGCTGGGTCTGCTGATCTCTGGGTCATGTCTAATTCTCCATGTGAGTACCAGTGGGGTCCTGGTGCAGCCAGAAGCCTGTGGCTAACAGGGAAGCAGACTGATTCCTGGCAGGGACTGGGCTCACTCAAGGATATAAACCTAACATACCAAGAGAGTGATGAATATTTTATCTTCTCACCAGCCGGGGAACACAGGGAACAGCTTTCAGTACAGATGGCTAGGGTTCTGCTGCAAAGAAGGAACAAATAGCAAGCCATGAAAAGCAATAAGGGCTGCTTTTCCTAATCCAATCTGGCCTTTGGATATTTGTGTGGTACTACTGTTTTCTTACACATAGCATCTCACATAGTGTTCACAATAATCTGATAAGGAAGGCGTTGCCTTTCCAGTCTCAGACATGATGAATGTGGTCACTTAGAACTAGCTAGAGAAGTTCCCTAAGTTGTTCAAAGTCCCACGCCCATAGCTGCCAAAGTTCTTATCAGAATCCCTTGTCAGTCTGGTTCCACACCCCTTGTTATCTAACCCTGTGCCTTGCTATGTCTCTCTGAGGCATTTTTGTCACTGCTTCTCTTGACCATTTATATTTCTGGAGAATCTGAAGGCCATAAGGGGAGAAGCACAGAAGCAGCTTGGGGACAGCAGAAGCTCCTCTGTTATCGGGATGATCATACACCCCACACAGGGCTACTGTCTACAGACCTGCTTACCACATTTCTTAGGCGGTCCAGAGCATGTCCCCAGCATTGCAACTGGGATGAGAAAGAGCCTAGAAATAGTTCTCTTTAATGAGTGGGTTAATCAGCAAGTATTGGTACTGCTTATGAGAATAGTCAAGAAGGAACTGTGCAAATATTTGAAGAATTTTTTAAGAGGAATGGAGGTTTATCAGTAGACATTAGAACTGTTTTGACATATGGGAAGGTCACCATAAAAAATAAATCCTAAGAACTGGAGTAGTTCATAGGGAAATGGGCTGTCCCTATTCCAGTGCCTGTCAGGCGTGCTGGAAACATGATTTCCATTACAGGTAATAATTTGGGAAGATGGCCTCCAAAGTCCCTTCTAATATTAAAATTCTAGAATCTAGCTCTTGAAGGTGGATTTATTTCAAGGCCCATCTAGCTAAGTGCTTTGCTAGGTTTGTTCCTGAACAAATGAAGGACAAGCTGGCTCTTGGGAGTTCTCTCCAGTGGAGGGTGTGTGTAGACCACATTATATGCACCCTCTCCTGTGCTTGGTGATCACATTTCTACTAGATAAGCCTAAGATGCTACAGCTGAGAAGCCCTGTTGGCCCACAGTGCAGAGGCATCTGCAGGGATCTACACAGACTGTGAAGAGAAGATTAAAGCAAAAGGGTCAAGAAAACCTTGCAGCTCTTGTGAGATGGGATTTCCAAATGGGAGGTGGGTGTTCCTGCCCTTGGGCAAAAGGATAAGGTGCAGCCTCAGATGATAGAGCCAGCTGGTGTGTGAGAGGAGCAGGTGTAAGCAGTGCAGCAGCATGCCAGGGAGAGGTGCATGCTGGGAGTGAGGTCAGGGGTTTCATGTCTGCGGTTCTGGAAAGCTCTTTTCAAAAACTTTATCTCCCCAGCTTCCTTGGAACTCATATTGTTTCCTTAAGGAGAAAGTCTTTCAGCATAAATTTGAGCTCAGAGTGTCCAGTGCAGATGCCTCTTGATCTCTGTTTAAACTGGAGTGAAGCTGAGCTTCTCTGAGTTAGGTATGAAGGGGAAAAATGGGGGTAAAGCACGAAGATTCTGCACTCCTGCAAGAAGGCCCTTGTTGAGGAGGGAAAAGGCTGCTGGATGCCAGGAGCATCGAGACTTCTGAGCACTAATTTTTCTTTCTCAAAGTTTTGCCTCCACTAGAGTCTAGGGGTGGCGATACTGCACATCGGAAAAGGTTCCATAGACCTGATGTACAAGGTAGAATTAAAGTAATGCATCATGCCTCAGGATTTCCTCTGAAATTTAGATTCAGCAAACTGCCTGGAAGATTCTCGCCAACCCCTGCCTCCCAGGAGGGACTTCTGAGATGCTGGCACCCAGAGGGCACGGTGGATGGTCTCAGGAGTGACTGTCCACTCACACATCTGCTCATCGGTGCCACTTTGAACACTTGGCAGAGGGACACTTCTTCCTGGGTCTGTCCAGGGGCCACCAAGCCCCAGCTGCATGCCAACCATGGCTTGGTACCACCCACCAAAGCAAGTCTAAAAGCTTTACCCTGACAATTTAAGTTTCTTTGAAAATCAGAAATATCCTGTAACAAATGTTTTTCATACCAGTTTTCTTTTTGCTTTTTACAAAGCAGAGTCACAATTTTGAACTGCATAGATATGAAAACTCTATGCACAGTAAAAAGTATGATCATATATTTAAGCACTTCTTTTAAATAGCTATAATTTTGGTTTCCAAATGCATTTGAACGTAGTGTAAGCCTGTTGCTTCTACCTAAAGAACCTCTAAGGCTTTCTGCTTTTTCCAGCATTGCTCTGGAATTGGTGGAAGTCCTGGGTGTCCTGATTAAGGGAAACCTCAGCTTCTGTGGTGGAAATTACATACAGCCTCTGATTCTTGTTGGAGTACACACTTTCTTCATTTTGCTTCCTTCGATCTGGTTGGCCTGTTTCTTTACCAGGAATGACATTTGTTCCCTTTTTAAAATTTTTTTTATTTTTTTGCTACCCAAATCATTCTCATTCTGCCTGGGGTCTCTGTCTCAAAAGCTTGCCGAGTTCTTACCATCCTTTCCTACGGCTTGTTTCTCTTCCTAGAGCACTTACAGTTTTACCAAACAAGTAGGCTTGACTTTTTATTTCCTTGGCACACCTTGAAAATCCTGATTAGCATTCTAACCTCAGTGGAGCGAGGGCAGTTCTTATGCAGAACTAGACTTGAACTCGTACGTGATGTTTTCTTCAAGTGGAGAGAAATCAATTAGTCTAAGTACTACCTACCCTTCAGCCAGTTTTCCCATAGAGATGTGGGAGCGATTTAATTTGTCTGATTTGTAAGTTCAAGAAGAGCGAACCGGGTGCAGGCAACACTGCTCTTTTGACTGGTGGCAGGCAGTGTTAATTCTCCACTGCGCTCCAGGAGAGAGACTCCCCACTCTCTGGGAGGGGTCCGCGTATCTACCTAAGGCACTGTCCCACTTCAGATATTTTGGGCTCCTTGACTAAGTTCTATCTTCCAATTTAACCTTTATGGATAATAACAATGATGTTTAGAGTTTAGTGTGCCATTCTTTTGTGTTATTTTTGGAGCCTGTGTATTCAGGGCTCCAGGTATGAGGAAAGGGATGGTATTTACTGGGAAATGCTAAGACCCGGAAGTGCTAGCCTAGGCACAGACAGCTGAAGCAGAAGATAGCATCACCTACTGTGCATGGAAATGTACCTGTATGGCTGCTGTTGTTTATTTCGTTTTAACTGGCCAAAGGTCGGGATAAGACCACTCCAAAACAGACGCTCAGTTCCTCAACGGGGTTATTTGGTAAAACGTTTTCGGCTATCATCTATCTGAGCGCTCAAAGATCCAGGCCAAAAGAGATGTCTTGGTGGTGGTGCTGTGAACATTTAGCTCTTCTTTCTGATTAAAAAAAAAAAAAAATTGTCTAAAATTTCACCAGCTACTCCTGGAACTCAGCATGGGCTCAGGTCAGCTGGAGATGCTGGTCACCGTGGCTGGAGTCCTAAAACCCATCCCACATGAGCACTACAGCCATTTCTGAGTTAGAGGGAGAAGCCAGGATGATATTTCATACGATCGCAAAGACAAAATGTAGATTAAACAGTCCCTCAGCCTGTAGCCTTCCCTGTGTGGTCTCCAGCAGGTGGAGTTATACAATTCCAAGAGAAGGCCAATAGCGTCAGAGCTGAGATGTTGCTATCAGGTCAGTGAACGAGTTACTGGGTTTGGAATTAGAGGCTGGTTACAGAGCAACAACAACTCTGTGAAAAGCCTTAAGTTATTCTCAGAGGATTTAGGTTTTATGTGGATCAAAGAGCAGCAATGGCTAACGAGGAAGGGCTAAGCTTCCAAGCCTCCTGTCTCTGGAGCAGCGTATTAGACTGAGTGACGCAGGCCTGCACCCGACTTCTCAGCGGACAGGTGGTCTACAGATCAGAGTCTCAGGTATGTTTCTCTAAGAGAGTGAATGGAAAGTACCTAGGATTGGATACTTGTAGAGTAAGGCGTGTGCAACTGTGCCCAAGAAATGAAATCAAGAGTCTGATCTTCTGGGAGAAGTTTGCATTTAGGATCTCACTGTGTATCCTCATGTCCTCCTCTGCCCAGACCTAATACATATAAAGCTCCTGAATTAGAGCCCTGACATCAGCTGCTCATAATGGTCTCTCTTATTATATGATTTGAGGTGTAACAACATTAACATCATGAAGATTGTAATCAGTTTCTCCCGATTCCTACAGAGAATCCCAGAGGTGTAAAGAGATCTCATATAAGACTAGAGCCCATTTTGAGGCGTTCCTATGAAGCGTACTTTTATGACCTGAATCTTTCTAGCTATGTAGATTTGGAAGAATCTCTACACTGCTCTTTATGTCAATGTGAAGACATTCAGGAGATGGGAAAAAAAGGCAGAGATCCCTCCGCTCTTCCAAAAACCCAGTCTGCATGAGTTCCTGTGTCAGGGGTGCCCAGGGAAGCTGACAGTGTGCTGTCATTTGGTATGCGGGTGGATGCTAAGTGGCCCATGCTACGGGGGACGTGTTTCATAGATTTGAAGAATATCGCAGACAGGAGAGGGTGCAGAGTGTATCTAGCTCATCCCCTCCATTTTTGTGTGTGAGTAAACTAAGTGGGACTCAGGGAGGCAGAGTGAGTTGCTCACCGTCATCACCGAGTTGGTGGAGGCAGGACTGGACCTGAAGCGTGGTGATAGCTGAAGAGAATGTTCTGCATCATGTGCGTCACTTTTCCTGCAGTATGGTCACATCGTCTATTCTTATGCTTAGCAGTCTGTGGACTGGAAGTGGTAGTTGTATGAGTGTTTTATGTAATAGAAAAAGTCACTGCAAACGTAGGTTAGGGGAACAGAGGCACTACGCATTTACTATCTGTCAGATTTTGTGAGTCAAGCATCTAGGCACAGCTTGGCTGGATCCTCTCTCAGCACCTTGCAAGGCTGCAGGCTATTGGATGAGCTGTGTTCCTTTCCGAAACTCAAGATCTTATATCAAATCCATGAACTTATTGGTGGAGTTTGGTTGTTTGTGTTTGTAGGTCTACGGTCTGTTTTCTTGCATGTCGACGGCCAGAAACTTCTGTCAATACCTAGATCCATGCCATGTGGGTTTCTTACAAGATGGTAGTGTATTCTTCATGGCCAGCAGGAGAATTTCTCCTTCCAAGGGGTTTCAGTGCCTCTTTTAAAAGATTTTACCTGATTGAATCAAGTCTACCCAAGACAATCTCCCTTTTGATTAATTCATAGTCAACTGTTTGAAGACCCTTATCACATTTGCAAAATCTTTTCATCTTTTCCAAATAATATAAGACAGTGACAGGAGTGACATCCCATCACAGTTTCTTCATACACTGGGGGGAACAAGATTATACAAAATATATAAATATATATATATTTATACAATATATACAAGATTATATATTTATACAATATATACAAGATACAAATATATAATATTTATACAAGATTATACAAAATATATAAAACCAGAAAGCAGGGAGCTCGCAGGCAATCATAGAATTCTGCTGATCAGAGGAGTACAGTGTTGATCACGGAAGACTTCTCCTGAGGAAGGGGTACCTGAAGCTGAGAGATGAGGTATGACACAGCGATTTCTAGTTTTTCCACCATCTGTAATTTACTCAAGGGTACATCATTCTTTTTTTTTTTTTCTGGTACCGGGAATCGAACTCATGACCTTGCACTTGCCAGGCAGGCACTGTGCCGCTGAGCTAAATCCCCAGACCAAGAGTATATCATTCTTTCTTCTCTTATTTACATCCCTGATGCATAAGCCTTTACCTGGCACATCATGAGAACTATTTTTGTATATATGAATGCTCAAAGAAACCAGTATGAGCAAACTCTTAGAGATTTAGTAAAGAATTTCGAGCTTCAGGAACTACTTCACAGTCAGGTTCAGGAGAAAACAAGAGACTATGAAACAGCTCTGGCAATTTAGTCCATGTTATCGCCAATGGTTTAAGAAACTCAGCTTTCAGATCTGGTTACTGCTGCCCACCACTCCCAATATCGCATCTTGGATAAATTCTCTTAAAATGCTTTGGTAGACACCCCAGAGGTTATAATGCTGACCCAGCTGACTGCTACATGGTCACTGTATTCTCCTGCGTCCCACAGACCACCGCACGTGCTAACATCCTGAGACATCATGGCTTAATAAACAAAAGACAATTCAAGTACTGTCGTTTTAAAAATCATTTCTAGAATCCCGAAGAGAGTTGAAATTATGGTTACTGTTCTTTTGGCTTACAATGTGTGTCAAGCAAGAGGAGGAAGGAAAATCGCTTAAGTCAGACCCCACAGCTAAAGGTAAAAATTGCCTAGATTCTTTGAAAACTTAGTTTGAAAGCACTTCTAGTATTTGGCTCAGCTAAAGGGAAGGGAGCTTTGTCAGAGAATACAATGACAGCTCTGGAAAATAGCAGCCTCTATGGCTTTCTGACATGGGGATCTTAGATGTAGGAGGGGAAACAGGTTTGTGAAAGGCTACCTTATTTGGAAAAAGCCTTGGTTTAAGTTTAAAAAAACCCTGAGCTTTGTAAGTTTGGAAATGAATAGAAGAAGATGTTCCTCGGCAGACCTACCTGGTGTTTGCGCTTAGAGAACTGTGGTAATAGGAGTAAATTGCACATTGTTCCGATACAAGGCTGAAAATATCTGATTTGATGGAGTTTTAGCTTAACTGCTTGCTTTATTTTTTTCTATGCCCCTTGTTTTAAATTATTCTCTTTTTTCTATTTTCTAGTGATTAGTACAAAAATAAAACTGCACCATTACACTTCATTAAAAACAGCAATAAAACTTGCATAACCACAAGTACCACCTTTGAAAACTTCCCAAATATGGTGTCCCGATTCTGAGTCCGTTCCATAATTGAGTCCCCTTGACAATTTGAAGACTTACAACACTCTTCCATAGTAAGGATTGCATCCACTCTGTTGGGAAGAAATATAATCTAACGATTTTCTCTTTTCCAATGTTTGCATGGTAGATAATATTTGAGCCAATAGACTAGGGGAAATCACTTTCCCTTTAAATATCTAGGACTCAGACTCTCTGAAAGACTAGGAATTTTCATATACTGTTCCTGAAATTTGGATGTGCAAAAGGATGTCCTGAGTTGTTTATTGAAAATGTACAAGTTCTCCGGGAGCGGCAGGGCTCCTGGGTCCGAGAGTGGGCCGGACTCATACCACCGCGATTCCCAGCCGAAAAGCGCGCAAAGAGCCAGGT
>NW_004955472.1:7192175-7205290 GCF_000276665.1 Chinchilla lanigera | reverse complement strand
GTGATATGTTGTAAAATGTTGTATGTCTGTTAATGTTTCCCTCCTTTTATCCTTAAAATAAAAAAAAAAAAAAAGAAAATGTACAAAGAGTTGATCTCTTTGGGGTAAAAGAATTCACATTTTAAGTGAAACTTGATTCAGGAGATCCACACTTGGAGAAATATGACTGATAACATAGGTCAGGGGAACAGAGGCCATTTTTTTGTTGTAACACTGGGGATTAAACTCACGGCCCTGTAATATATGAGACAAGCGCTCACTTAACCTTCCTTTCTTCAGTGAAAGAGCGCTGACTCCGGTTCTTGAAAGGTCCACTTGCTTAAAGAACACTGTGCTCCTTCCAGGGATTCTAAATCTTTTACTTCTTTAGGTTCGGGCCAGAAGTAAGGGAACTACATGATGTTTTTAGCTTACACTAAAGGGCATTTTTTTTCCCTGGTACATCCAAACACGCACAGGGCAATAAATTTAGAGAGCTCTTTATTAATCCTCCTACAATTTTGATCGAATTATCGGCATTCCCTGAATTAGGCACTCCAGAAATCCATGAACTGAAGTCGGAATGCTATCCTATGAAGTAAAATGAGCAGCCCCTAAAGCCCTTCTTGCCGCGGCTAACAACCCTCTTTGAAAAGGAGGAAATAATTACTTTTTCAAGTAAGCTCGATGGTGTGTGATGGAGCGTGTTGACTTCGCACTCCCTTTTCGGAGGTCTGACCCCCTCTACTGACTTCAGCTGACTTGTGTGGAAGCATTCTGGACCGTTGCTCTGGTGCGGACTTCCTTCTCAACTTAATCTCATACTTTCCCCTGACTCCTGGCCAAGCCAGCTGGCCAGTGGGGCTCCACAGAAACTCTGCACATGAGAGCAAACGTACGATCTTCTCTCACCCAAGCTAGTTGCCCCTCTTCTCTGCTTTGGCTACTCATTCTCAGCTCCCAGGCTGGGTAATATGAAGTCGTATTTCACTTCTCATTCTTCTATAATTGTACAAATCAGTCATAAAATTCTATTGTTCTTCTTAGCATCTTTTGTTTAAATGTTGTTTTTTTCCCTATTGCAGGGTGTCAACCCAAGCTCTAACATCGCATGTGAAACATCCCAAGGACCCCTGCACATGAGTTTCTTCTTACTAATGGCTTCTCTGGCACGGACGCACAAACCTGCGCATGACAGATGGAGAGACCTGGATATTATTTAGCTCTTGGGAGAAATAACCTCTCTTGAGATTCTGATAGACTTAAACATTTTTGGATTCCAAAAATTCCACGTATTTGCTGTTCATAGCACAGTACATATTTCTGCATCAAGGAAATTTCCTTTCCAGCAGCTCAGGCTGCAGGTAGTTTAGCTCTTAGAGGACTTCAGGGAAAAACGGCCTTCCTGTTTCACACCTCACTGCCTCATGCAAACCTAACCATTTTCTCCCCCAGTCCCACAGTGATCCTTGTGCAAAACCAGGTCCTGTAGACCTCCAGCAGGAGACAAGAGCAAGGCAGGCAGTCTGTATGTCCTCCTGGCAAGGTTTGTAAAGGCACAAGGTCATAGCAAATGCGTGTGGGGTGGCAAGGACACATAAATACTGCAGTCATTGCGCAATCTCAAACACAGGAGCTCAGATGTTAGTTGAGGTCCCTGCAAGTTTTGAGTTCTGCGCTGAATTGCCTCGAATCTCCCAATCGTATAGACGGTCAAAGTGTGAAGCACTCCTGAGTTTCTGTGACACTTCAAGGGGTGCGTTTCCTGACCTTCGTCCTTAGGGTATACGCCGTCCCTGTACTACTCTGCACTACTCGTTCCCTCCTCCCGCAGCAGCCTTCAGTCTCACACGTGTGAGGGAGCTGGTTAGGCTTGGAGGGAGCCTTGCGCTGTTTTGGGCAGCGGTGCAGCTCACCTCTGTCACACCGCGTCTCCGTCTTCTTCTCCTGGACACCTCTGCCTGCCGTTGTGCCTCCTCTAACTGCCTTCAGAAGCTCCAAATTCTTTCCCGAATTTTCCCTCTTCCTTTAAACCTCAGTGTCAACTAAGCCTCAGTTTTGGATTAGATAGGGAAAGGTGGGAAGGTAGTGGGAGAGGGCAGGCTTTACCTCCACCTCTGAGCACCCAACTTTTTTTTTTAAGTGCTCTCATTATATACAGGTGCCAACTCCACAGAAGTTATCTACTGTGAACGTGTACTAATAAAAAGTGTTATCTTTTCCGACAGTTATTTAGATTAAAACATTTTGTCTATCTTCGTACTTGCATATATCACGTATAAATAAGAATATACCTATTTCACAGAATATATATGATATGTAAGAAATGCATGGAATTGAAAAAAGTCTGTGTCTGTTTTTGCACATACACACAGAATATATATCAAAATGTTCATCTGAATGATGGGATTGTGGGTGATAGTTATGTTCATTCTGATGCTTTGCTGTAGTGTTAACATTTATATATGTGCTGTTTTGTAGTATAAAAGCAATGAATTACCCCAAACCTTGCCTGCTGTCAAGAGTCCACTGCCCCAGTTAGCTCAAATGTGAGGCATAAACTTTGCCTTGTGCCTTGTGACTAGACGGTCATTTGTCCTCTCTGAGTTACTGGGGCTGGAAGATTGAACATTAAATAGGTGCCCATGGAAATCACGAGGGAACTTGACAGTGCTGTGGTGGTGATGACTCTGATTTCAAATCAATTTATATATAATGTCTTCAAAATATTTGACCTAATTAGATGCATCAGCATGTTGCAGTAGTTCCAGCAATTGGGAGGCTGATGCAGGAGGATCATTTGAGTCCAGAATGTCAAAGCCAGACTGAACAACACAGTGATACTCCATCTCAGAAAAAGAAAGAAAATAAACACATGACTTATAATTTTCTAGAAAGTTAAGAAATAAGCCACTTCAAGACCTTGAGAATGCAGAACATCTTTTTGACTATATTAAAGTATGAATGTCTTGTAACATGGCCCATCAAGTGACAGGTGGATAGGACAGATTGGGCTCACTGTAGGTCTTGAATGAGTTGTAATTTTTCCTTTAGGAAAGGTATATTAAAGCTTTCTTTACTGTAGCCAATATTGAATATATTTGTGTGTGTCATTGATGAAGGTGATGCTATTTACCAAGCAGGAGCAGGTCCATGGAGTTATTTCTGCAGAGGGAGACAAGGGTTTTGAAAGGTGCTTTAGTACTCCTCATGTAGCTCTTTGCGTCACTAAGGAACTCATTTCCAAGACAGCCGGCCAGTCAGGGGGTAGTATTTTTTTTTTTTTTTTTTTTGTTTTTCTCTGGTACCGGGAACTGAACTCACGACCTTGCTCATGCCAGGCAGGCGCTTTTGCCGCTGAGCTAAATCCCCAGCCCCCTGTCAGGGGGTAGTATTACGCATAAGATTTGAGTTCAGAGAGATAAGAATCTGAATTCTAAGATGTTACTTACTCTCTTGTCACCTGAGACAGGGGCTTAATCTGCAGAGCCTCAGTTTCCTTTTCTGAAAATGGGGATAAGGGTGCTTACCTATTGATTAGCTAGAACTTAATAGGACAGTATGTGTTCACACAGGCATCTTGCACGTGTAAGTGTTAATCCCTCTCTGCTTACAGAACAGTGGTTGTGGAAACTTGTCCTTAAGGGTTGAATTTTAGAGCTTGCTCGTGTGAGAACAGCACCAACCAAGTGCCCCAGTCAGCCCTTCGTCACCCGTAGTGTCACCTGCAGTTCCCGCGCTGTGGCATTTTTGTCACGGTGCTGTGTTATGTCGTGTGTCAGGTGCTGTGACTTGATGTTATATAACGTGCTATTTCACCAGGCGGCTTTCCTACAACTATCAGGTAAAAACCACTTATCAGACCGTCATTTTCCTCCTCTGATACAGATGCAGAAGCTGGCCGTATGTCATGGCGTCAGCTATGCAGATAAGCCCCGGATCACTAACACGACACATGTCTGCTTGAACAGGAATGCCCTCAGGTCCTAGAAACGATACCATCAGAAATCCACAAGAACATTTCCCAAATTTCCAATTTTGCCTTTTCCACTTCCCCTTCGGTCTCAAAATTTAGGCTCTGAAGATAGGGTATCTCATTATGTAGGGGACTAAAAGGAAAGGTGTCAAAGGTGTTCCGGCTTTTGACCATCACGTGAGCAACAGAGCCTCACAGTGAGCAGACTAAGTTCTCTCATAGAAAAGATCCAGACAACATGCGGCAAAAATTGTGCTGCTGCTATGGTCCACCAGTAGGTGGCACTGCCGCTCTATGCGTCGTTTCCGAGGCCCTGAAGCCTGCAGAAAGAATAAAGTTGCATTTCAAATGGCGAGGTATTTTAATCATGCTGGTGCGAGGGTCTGCGGAAGAGAGTAGCCCCTTATTGCATCGGTCAGGAGTCAGCTTCTCTCGGAAGGGACTTAGCTCATTTGACCTTGGAAACCCAAGGCTTAGCTCCACCAGAGACTGAAGATCAGAGGGAGATTTGCAAAGAGCCGGGCTTTCAGTTTCCCATAGAGAAATAAGGTTAGTGGTCTGGAGACAGCAAGCGAAAAACAGCACAACTAAAGATATTAGCCCTGGAGAGCCCTGAGGTTAATGTGGATGATAAAAGCCACAAAACCCTACCACATACTAATTTGGTTTGTTAACTTATTACAACCTTGAGAGAATATTTTTCCTCCCCTGGACTGAATGAAGAATTCTCTTGAGTAACAGAGTTTTTGTACGGGAGATTAAGTAGCGTAGAAAATTACAGCCCTGCATTTGTGCTGTCTGAGTTAAGGTGGTGTCAGCATTCCTATTTTAAGCCATTATTTTCAAGGATTTGAGTTTGCCTGGAACATACAGATTTGGGCCCAGTATCGCACACGCAGGATGGTGGTCTGGGTGGGCTCACGTGATCACCAAAGCACCCCAGGAGAGACAGGGACTAGAGTTGACTCACTCGCATTCTTTGACAGAAGCAGTCAAAGGACACAAGTTAAAGGCCCACGGCCAAAATATGTAATTAGTTTAAACATGCTGCAAGGTGATCTGTAGTGCAAAGACTTAGTGCTCGTGTGTGACAATAGAATTGACAAAACTCACTCTTACTAGCTTTTGATGATTACTTGGGCCAGGGGTCTGTGTGCTAAGACAGGTCTCCATGAAAAAGTAGTGGCCCTAACGGGTGTCTGGGTAATAAATACATATTTTCAAAATTGGCTGGTACATGGAGATGAGCATTACCGTGCAAGGCCAGCTGGCTGGGTTCCAGGGTGAGAGTGAAAACGTCTGACACATGTGGGGGCTCTGGTATTTGCTATGGGTGCTCCTTGCGGTCATAAGGGAGGGAACTCTGCGGAGAGCTTTGTCCGGTCTAGACACTGTATCTCACTCCAGCGATGACTCCCACAGTAGTCTGGGTGTAACAGAAGTGATCATTCCTATTTCAGAGATGAGAAAATGGAGGTCTCCCCAGGTGAAGCAGTTCTAGTGGGGTATTCAGGAGGCAAGCACCAGAGAAGTGAGCTTAAGTTTATTCAGCCAGAAGCGCGTGATTTTTTCACTTCAGTAGCTCGTCCATCTCTTCCTTAGAAGACGTTTCATTCCCTTCAATTCATATTCAGTTCTGACAAGGCTACTTAAGCTCAGTTTTCTCATCTGTAGAATGCGGTAAGGCTACCTGTTCTTCAGAGCTGGGAAAATGACCCAGCACGGTGCCCGACACACAGCGAGTGCACCACGGACACCGCCCCCTTCACTCACTGCTGCTGTGACATCTGGCAAGAGGTGGAAAACAAAGCCATGGTGACGGGGAGCTTTTCCTGCAGCTCTGCCTTTCAGTTTTAAGGCAATCGTGCCAGGGAAGTGTTAGTCTCCTGTTTGTTCAGATTCATGAGGTGCAAGAGTAGAAAGCATACATTGATTTTCCAGCCAATAAGTAGACAAAGACCCAGAAAGAAAACAGGCATGGAAAATTGCATGTCAATACTTAGGGAAACAAGGTGATTGCAGTAATTGAGTGGGACCAAGAGAAGTCACATGTGTGATTATCAGCAGCTCCTAGGGTTGTGGGGCTGGTCCTCACATGTATGGTCTTGAAACTGAGTAGGTAGGGTGGGAAAGATACAATACCCTCACCTTGAGTCCATTTATAGGTGGGTTGCTATGCATGTGGAATGAAGTGATTTAAAGAAACAAAAACTGTACCGAGGGTTCTGGACAAGAAGTGCATGTGCAGCCGTGGTTCGTCTTCCCCTGGGCCGATAGTTTCTGTGGATGTCATGGTGCCAGGAGGTCCCCGAGGGCCTTTGTGTTGTGGAGGTCACAGAGGTGCTTTGGGGTCAGAGTTCCCTACTGGAAGATTAGGTCGAGGGTCTGCAAGGCGATAGCATTGGGTAGGAAGGATAGGGAGGCAGAACAGACAAGAGGTGGAGCGGGGCAGAGTGAGAATGCAGAAGAGCAAGGAAAATACCTGCTCAGGAATAGAGGCGGAGCAGGAAAAAGAGCCCAGAGAAGAATCTGCCCAGGTCTCCTGTCTTAGACAAGTCATGAGTGAGAATTTTGTACACAGTACTTTCAATCTAACGTGTACTGTAACCACCACCCCCACACCCCTTAATCCTCATGGAGAAAGATCCCTGAAAAAAGAACTGCCTGCATGTGCCTGGTACTGTGCTAAGTGATTCTGCTTTCATTAACTCAAGCAGTCCTGCTGCAGGGGTATTTCATCTTTCCTTATTAGGCCCGGGAAACTGACTCAGCCTTTGGTCACGTAGCTGAAAAAGCAGAGCAAAAACCTGGCCCCAAACTTTCATCTTTCTAACTAGGTCAAGGCTGAGTTTTCACTGCAGTGCAAGATGTTGACAGCAGTACCATTCTCTGAAGCTGATCGTGAGCACAAAAATGGACAAAATTGACTCTATAAAGCCCCTGAATGGAGACTTATACATAATGAATGCTCAGAAAATGCTAGTTTATCTTCACCCTTTCATTAAGCAGTCAGAATGTATGTAGCCTAATGCCTTCCAGTCAATTACCAGGCTGGGCTTAATTCAAACCCTTGCACTTTGGGAGAAAAAGTTTTTTTTTTTTGGTAAGAGAAAAACTTTAATTTTATGAAATAGCCTCTGAGAGACTCTGAGAGGCTGGCGAGAATCGAGTTCGCGGTTTCATTACAAATAAAAACAATAGCAAGTGCTGGACAAGGCTGGGTAATCAATTACAGGTGACTGTCAGGAGTCGATTTACTGGGAAGCAATCTAGAGGCACAGTGATATTGAAACGCAGTGTGAATTGCGTTGTTTCTCAATGGTTCTTGCCCTCTGGGTTTAGGCAGATGTGTGGGACGTAGGCTTCTTTAAACTACATTATTTTACATTATTCTGTCTCCTGAGGGATTTCAATTCATCTCCACGAGCTCCTGCACGTACCACGCAGGCTGTCACTAGTAGAAAGTATGTTTTAGGAGGAGACAGTCGTAAGATTCGGAATAGGGAATCAGCTCCTGTTTAATGCGAAGGAAACACATGGATGCTAAATAAGAACTGAACAAATTAACATCCGCTGGGTTAATAAGACTGCTGTGACAGAGTTTAACATTGCTTTCACAATTAAAGAGCCAAGGAAATCTATATGTTTGGGTCTCAGTGAACACATACCAAATAGTGATGAAGAGTCTTTGTTTTACTAAAGATAAAAAAAGGGAGTGGTGTAAAAACGGTCTAATCAGATGCATACTTCATTCCACTTGGCCTGCAGCAGCTTATTTATAGAATCACCAGGTAACATCATTGTTTCCTCAGCAGATTCAACCATATCTTGGCATAGAGGAAAAGCCATCCATTTTTCCAACGAGGGGCTCTGTGTCTTGCATTCAATAATTATTTGCTATTCTGCGGTTACTACAGCTTCATTTTAGAGTGCAAAATTGAGGCACAGAAGGAATCAGGATGCTCAGAGAGGTGGCCAGCGCAGTTTGTATCCGACGTGCCTGCCTCGGGGTTGCGTTTAACAATCAGGCTTAGTAGCACCTTTTGTTCTCGTTGACTAGTGACTCCTGCAGGGTTGCCAACCACGTTTTGAGTCTAGCACCGGTGTCCGGCCTCTGCCACAGGCAATTTACAGCACAGTCCTGGCTAGAGCTCACTCTCTTTCCACTGCTAACAAGCTCTCTTAACAAAGGGTTCATTTGAATTGACATACTTAACTTTTGGAAATAAAATAAACGTCCAACCAGCCACTTCATAAGGAAGTCAGGTCTGTC
The DNA here is from genome assembly GCF_000276665.1 of Chinchilla lanigera. Lineage (NCBI taxonomy): Eukaryota > Metazoa > Chordata > Mammalia > Rodentia > Chinchillidae > Chinchilla > Chinchilla lanigera. The sequence continues at coordinate 7,197,062 of NW_004955472.1, read as the reverse complement.
AGGCTACTAAGATGCCAACTTGGAGCATTCTTTCTTTACTTATGAGGCTGAAGGGGCGAGGCCTCCGAGGAGTCATCTTCCCCAGGTAATGGTCCCCTGACAGCAGCATCTAAAGCGTCTTCACCATTGGTGACATGTCATCGGGGGGCTTTAGACTCCTGGTGACTTTTTGTAACCAGCTGTTCACACCTTTTGGTGGTATAGAGAATAGGAAGAAGCTGAAATTCCTTTCTTCTATGCTACACAGCTTTACCTTTCTTTTCCTGTTCTGTCTTGCTCCTCTGGGCCTTTTTGTCAGGAGTTTTTAAGCTGGGGTCTCCCCATGAGCTTCGAGCCCCACAGAGCCCCGGCAATGCATGTAAATTCAAACGTGTACTTCTGCATATTTCTGAAAATAGGTCTATGGCTTTAATCGGATTCTCAGAGGTCATATAGCCCATGGGAAAGTTACATTGTGTGACTCCACAACTTTTCCTTGGTGAGCAGATTGTTTCTGGTGTGCTTTGGGTCTTTTGTACTATTTTGTCTTTATTCTATATTCTACTTGATTTTTGTTTTTTTATAATACAGTAGGATGGAAAAGGTGCCCTTGTTCTAAATTTCTTTTTGTCTTTATGAGACAGGTCTCACTATGCAGTTCAGGTTGGCCTTGAGCTCTCTTTGTAGCCCAGGCTGGCCTCAAAATCACAAGGATCCTCCTGCCTCAGCCTCCTGAGTGCTGGGATTACAGGTGTGCACCACCACGCCTGGCAGGGTGCCTTTTTTGTTACCTACTTTATAAATACTGGACTTCAAGAATGTGGGAAACTTTTTGCGAAGAGTAACTATATTTTCACTACTTTCCTAGAGAACAGATTGCATATTGTTTACCCATAGGTCAATTTGCAATTAGTGCTTGTGAAATTATTGTTTTTAATTGGGTACAACATTTGGAAATTGGAAACCTTCACACTGCAACTAAGACTAGTGGCTCTCTGTAAACATTTGGGAGGACGTACTGAAGCTGGACTCATATTCTTGCATGAAACACAGGCCAGAGTTAAGTGTGGTCCTTGGCGAACCGGTCCCCACCTCTCCTACTCTCCCTGACATCAAGGTCAAAACTGTCTTATTATTGTACTTACAGATTTTTTGCCCTTTAAGTAGAGAAATAGCTTTCTGTGCAAATAGTCATCATTTGTATGCCCTTTCCTATGGGTATTTAAACTGGGAGCTGTGTTTGAAAGATATAAAGTAGAGGAAAGGGCAACCTGGTGATCAAACTCTAGGTGTTCATCTAGGCGTCCCCTCTCCAGGCTAGCCTTCAGCCACCAGCCTCCTTGTGTGCTGGCTGCTAACAGCTCACTCTCTCTACTTCTATCTCTGGCTTGCTGAGAAAGTCACCACCCATGGATATCCACTCCCCAGGACGTGTACCTGCAGCACACAGCCACGGCAGCTTCACCCAGGAGCCAAAGGTGAGCGGAGCTTTGTTGTGCAGTTTTGGTCCCAGTGCCTCCAGTGTGGTCAGAGTAAAGCAAAGACTCCAGCTTCGAAGGCAGCAGTTTCTCCAGCCGCCCTGACTGCTCTGTCCTGCATCCTTTCTATCTCCTGGGGCGTGTGTCCGGGCAGTCAGCTGCGTGGGAGTTCCCACCTTGGGCTCTTTTGGGAAATCCAACCTGCTAAGGTGCTGTCTGTTAAGATGAGACCCTAAGGACAATTGCATTCTTGTGGTTAGCCAGTTCCAGTTCCAGCGTAGAAATAGGGAAAACCAGAATGGACACAGAATATCTTAAAATCCTTGCACACTCTGTGACTAGAATTCCTGCCATTCCAGCCATGGCAAGTAAATTTTACCTCTCCTCTTGCTACTTTTAGATGGGCACTACCTACTTAGAGGATGTGTTGAGAATGACCACCAGATAGTTTGTGTCTTACTCTTATTTATAGGGGTGGGTGAGTGATGACACAAAGTCACTTTTGAAAGAAAAGTTGAATGTTACCCACAATTCCTGGAAACCAGAGGCCAGACTCAGCCTGCGGGGCCCCAGGAGGAGTGCAGATTTTGGTTAAGAAGCAGAAATAGGAGCAAGGAGGAGCTTAACTCGTGCTCTTTTCTGTGTTTCTTTGGGAAAGCCGAGTGAAGGCAGGGAAGCAAAGTGGAACTGTGTAGTTTGAGTGCTTCTACAGGCTTCGGGCTGGAGGGGCGGCCTTCCTAGCTGCCTTGCCCTGGAACAGTTTGGGGCAGGGGTGACACTGGATGGGTGTGTGAGAGTTAGAGAAGGAGGTTAGTGGGAGCATAAATTTGGGGTCGGTTGCTTTGCGTACGAAAGCCATACTTTTGTTCAGGTTGTTATTATTATCTTTAGGAATTAGCAACTCTTTTCTGGGTTATGTAAGGTCCCCCAAACGTCAGGTTATCAAGAGTATAGAAAACAAATGTGCTAATACAACTGGGTTTGTGAGGAATGAATGCCAAATAGCCAAATTCCCAATTTAAAAGAAACAGAACAAGATGGCCTGTAGGTTCAAGGAGAAGAATGCTGTAACTTGAGATCTGCTGCGCTCAGGTTGGGAGGGGCGGCATGTACATCCTTCCTGTCCTGCTCTTTTCCTAAGGCTCACGATTTGCCTATCCATTCTCCTATCAATGGACATTTGTACTGCTTTCATTTCTTGGTTACTACAAATAAGTCTGCTGTGAATATTTGTTTTCAGATTGGGAGAATGAAATGATAAACCATAGAAGAGGATAAAATAATTGCAAAGCATATATTTTTAAAAAGCTTGTATACAGACTGTATGAAGAACCCTTAAGATTCAATAATGACCAAGCAAACTACCCAGTAAAGAAATGAGAAAAAGAATTGAACGCTCTTCACAAAAGAAGATATGGAGATTAACAAATATGAATATGAAATGTTGCTCAGTATCATTGGTCAACAGAAAAAATGAAAACCAAAACGAAGTATCTTGGCATACCGATCATAGCACAAATTGGAAGCTTTTAAAAGTTTAAATGTAACACCTACTATGTGAGTCATATATCCCGGGCCTAGGTATTTGCTCATACTGAGTTGTATTATTTGGTTCTTTACTACAGTATTAGTGCAAACACATTGAATTTAGAGATCCTTTTAAAAATACATATTATATTATGTAGTCCTTTATAAATATAGGTACTGGTAGTGTTAAAGCAAAATAACCTGAAGATCATAAGCTAGAGTTGTATTTGCGCCTGGAACCCTTATAAACAAATTAACACTTGGAAGCTGTCCCCGTAACTGACTAGTTGTGATTTAAGCTTCCCTCCCCCATAACCGGCCAACTAGCCGATTGGTTCTACAGTTAGGACCTGGCATCCAATCATATCCAGACAAGGTGGACACCTGGCTGAAGCGTCAGGTCACTTCTGCACCTCCACACTTAGTCTGCAGAGCTCACCGCTTCACCCCTGGAGCAGAGCCGCTCCTCATGTTTGCGTGCTGCCCAATTCAAGAATTAGTCTTTTCCATATAAATTCTATTAAATTTATGTCATGTAAAGTTTCTGTTTTATCATAGCATCAGGTCTCATTCTGGGAACCTGATTGTTGGTTGGTGAATGTAATGCCATACGGGAAAGCTGGGCAACAGAAAATATTTCTTAATTTGTGTCTCACTGGAGAAGGATTATCATGCTCAAAAACAAAGGCAAGAACATAGGTGGAGGACCCTTCAGTCTCTCCCACGATTTTCTTTGTATCTCTGAGAAGAGATTTTCAGGATCCCATTTGGCGTGGTCAGTGTCCACCATCTATCCTTGCACTTTTCAAACCATAGCAAACACTAAGAGGCCCATCACCTTCCCAGGGTACTTCTCCCGCTTTATCTACCTAATTTCATAGTTGTCAAATTACCTGAGACTATGAGTTATTTAAGAGTAGAAACCAGTACTGATTTATTTTTGTGTCTCCCACAGCCTCTCAATGATCAGCTTGTATGTATATTTGCTTAACTGGTGACTGGATTAATTAACTAGCTTGGCACACTAGACATAATCTTTACTCTCAGGAAATATGGGAGTTATGAAACAAGTGGACAATTATGCTGCCTTTATCCAACTTTTTAAAATATTGATACTATTTCTGGAACTGAGTTGAAAGTTTTAAATCAAAATACAAAAGTTTCTTCTCCAATGTATATGTTTTCTATACATATTACAGAATATGCAGAAAAGATGAAAAATGCACTACCAGTAGGTAAGTAAATGTGGTGTAAAAGACAATTTGTTAATTTTAAATTTGCCTTCCTTTTAAACCTGGTATCTTTAATTCTGTAAAATCATCCTACAGAAAAGATTTTAAAAGTCTACTAGGCTTTCTTCTGTGAAGTTTTTAGCTGTGATTATATAAGGGGCATAATTTCGTTATTCACTTTTTTCATACTTAACATACAATGATTATGAGATAATCATGCCCTTGATTGTTCCTAAGCCATTTACATATCATTTTGTATGGCACTGAGAATGTCTACCATGGAATGGTAGCACGGTTCTCTTAGCACTGAAGATTCACTTTCTTTTCATGGAGTGGGAGTGGGTTATTAAATATTGCATGGCTTGTTCTTTAGAATAACGCTTTTTCTCCACATATTAATTATTTCTTTATTTATAGATATTGTTTAGTTGCTTCTTAGAAAGGTTTCCAAAACAATTATGCCATTTATTGTACCCCCAGAAATGCATGAGCATTTTTTTTTTATTTTAAAGATAAAAGGAGGGAAACATTAACAGACATACAACATTTTACAACATATCACAAGCACAATACAGACAACACAGAGTTACAAACAAAGTGGTAGGGAATTAACAATGGTGGTTGTATTACATATTGATATCTTCAAAGTGGCTTCTCGTGAAAACAGATAT